>NC_092053.1:47442125-47808071 GCF_003086295.3 Arachis hypogaea
GATTATTATTTGTGCTGTAGTGTTGCAAGAACGCTGTTTCCTTTTTTTGTTTTATTTCGTTTATTTATTAGTTTTCAATATATGTATATAACGATCTAAAGAAGAAGAGAGGTAAATCATAATCTAGAACCATTTTTTAAAACATCAGTGTCACATCAAATTTTACAATAAATAAAAACTATATGCTGTAAAGAATTTTTATTCTTAATAAAATTTTATTATGTTATTTTTAAATTTTATAAAAATAAGATATATAAGTCTTTTTGTCATATTTTTAAAGATTTATTTGTCTAAATAAAAATAATAGATTTGATTAAGATAAAGACTTATATATTTTATTTCTGCAAGGTTTAAAAACCTTAATGTAACAAAAAATTTTTAAGTATAAAAATTTGGATAGATAAATTTTTTCCTCATGTAAGAACCTTTTTTTTTTACTACGCGTGAATTATTTATATAAGTATTTTTTATTGATTTTATACTGAAATTTAATTTTTTTATCAACCAAAATTAAATTTTAAATTTTTAGATCATAAAAATTCTGATAGAATTGATGTCATTGAATTATTTTTTTCAAAAATTAATTATTGATTAAAAAAATACATAAATAATTATATATTTTAAAAAAATAAATAACAATAATAACGAAAAAAAAGGAAATGAACCCTGCAATTCGGCCTTTTGCACATAGCAAAGATATAACTTAAATTTCAATGTAAAGTTTTTCTCCTTTGCTATTTTTTATTATTTTTTAAATACAGTATATCATCACTTTTATCCAGATTGTGAAATTGCAACGAAAGAAAGACGCAATTAAGTAACACAACTTTCATTATCAGAACAGCACCGGAAAAGCGTCATTTTGAATTCATGTGGTTGGACTTTGACATATTTGATTGCATGCACTTTTGGATATTTTGGGGGATATATAGTTGGTATACATTATTGATTAAGTTACGGTGCATATATTTATATGAATAACATAGCTCCACGTCATGTGGCTTTTATGCAATGCAATTTGTGTTTCACGTCATTATTCTTCTTAATGAACCTACATATGACTTAGCTCGTCTCTATTTATTACAATATAATGCTTTCGAATTTTATTTAGGTATTTTCTATGGATTTGGATACTTTAAATTTTGAATTTTATTTTAAAAAATAAAATATAATTTTTTATTTTTATAGATGAGATTAAAAAAATTTATAAAAAAATTATTTAAATATGAGAAATCATATTTTATCTTTTAAAATAAAAATTTAAAATTTAAAAGATCTAAATTCATTTTGTATATATAATTTATTCTCACACACATAAAAATATCGGTGATATTATATAATTAAGATATTTTAATAATTACCTTTAATTAAATTGATCTAACAATTTAAGAATTTATAATAAAAAATTATATTTGAAAAAAAGAACAAATATAAAAAAATTAATTAGACTCAATTACTAAAATTATTTGTTTATTTAATACTTTTTAAAAATACAGATCCTAATTAAAAAGAAAAACATGGCTGTAATAGTAGAAGTATGATAATTACCTAAATTAACTAAACCCTTTTTACCTCGCATTCGATAATAAAATTAAAGAAATGACTCAGGCAAAACATTTTTCATTAATGATTGAGGAATACCTTAATATTCAAGTTAGGGTTTTGTACCGTTAGAAGAAGATTAGGATTTGAATTTCCAAGATATGTTATACCAGTAACATGTTAAGAGAAAAATCGATAAAGAAAAACGAAAATAGGAATATCGGAAAGGTTAGTGTTAAATTTTTTTTTCTAAAATACTCTTTTATATATATATATATATACTTCTGTATTATATATAGAAATATAGAAAGAGTTAGTTAATAATTTTAATTTTTAAAATATATTTTGTTATATATAATTAACAAAAAATTTATTCATTTTCTATATTTAAACTCAAAGCTTCATAGTTAATTATAAATTTTCTTGCTATTATAACTAATTTTATTATTGTTATTTTTTACACACATTTAACAAATAAAAGAATGATATCAATACGCACGTTAGAAAAAATTGTCTATTATTAATACATGAGTATATATAAATGGCCCTTAAAAAAATTATTGTTGGGGGACAGTCAAATCAACGAATCTAGAAACACACTAATAAAACAAATAGAAAATCTAGAACACAACACTAGAATACATGATACTAATTAGACACTAATTATTTGAGTAACTTTCTTCTTCTGACTTCAAAATTAAATAAACAATATGATTATTAAAAAGAAAAAGAACATATTAGTTATAAGCTCCGGTGACTAAAAGATATGTAGCTGCTGAATGTAACGAGTTTGTTTTTTTTTTTTTTTTTTTTTTTTTTTTTTTTTTTTGTTAATTTGAAGTGAGAACACTATTTTGTATATATACTACGCGGTTGGAGAGAGAAAAGAAACGAGTCACAGCTAAGAAAAGGGATTATTAAGTATTCTAGATCAAACTATCTTGTTTTCTTTTTAGCCACCACATAAAGTTTCCAGAAGAGGAATTCTAGAACTTCTTTCATTTTCTTCAAAAGAAAAAGTAGAAAGATTAAGAAAAATGCATCTTTGTACGATGACTATATGCAACTTTAATTTGTTGTTTTCTCGGGGGATTGATTTCAGATGTTTTATTGGGTATTAGATTAGACCATGAAGCCACCAATAGAAAACAGAATTAGACGTCAGAACGTGTTTGGAAGAAAATAGTTGTGTGAATTATTGAAAATTGATAACAGAGTTAATTGATTATTTACAATAATGGAAACACGAAGATAAATAATTTGGTATATAATTAATTAATCACTCAGCTATTAAGATATGGTATCTATGATTCCACGGTTCAACCAGTTGGCGTGTGGCTTTGAAACCCTACTTGCATGACAAGCTAGCAATGCTTGTACTTGGGTCCAATTTCATAAATTATGTGCTAGTATTTTAGTTCAAAAAAAATTAGAGATACTTTTAAAAGTAAATATGCGATATTTTTTTCAACTTAGTATGTATTTTTTTAAGTTAAAAAGTCTAACTAACATACCTTTATGTACTAATAAATATTTATATTTATTCTAATTATATATAATTTTTATCAATTATACTTATTAAAAGTTATTTTTAACTTGTACATTCGATTTAAGGATAATTTTAATAGAAATTAAATGTTAAGAAAAAATTGATTAAATTAAAAATGTTAGAGACAATAAAATAAAAAAGATTAAACATTTGAGATGTTTTTGAAAAAAGTTATAAACATTAAAAATTATGTTTTACCCTTAAATATAACTTATAAATTTTAATTCTTTAAAAAATTAATTTTAATAAGCTATTTTAGAAAAATAAAAGTTTTGTGAAAGAAGGTCTTGATCTTTTCAAATAAGTTCATTCCTTATTTAGTTTCGAAAAGTAGGGATGATGGAAGAATTTCAAAATTCGACAAGTGCACCGAATCGTATCAAGTAATATTACGGGAGTGGGTTATCATTCTCACGAGAATTAACGGATTAAACAAGTAATGGTTAATTGATTATTCTAGTTAGACAATTGAAAACTTGATTTAAGATGACTGGAATACCAAAACAATAAATTAAACGAAGGCAATAGTAATCGAGTAGAAAAAGTGAATTGATTAAAAACGTTAAGGCTTTGGAGATGTTTAGACTTCAGGATAAATGCTTTTTACTTTCTACCCTGATCATGCAAAGATAAATCCTTGACAAACCATAATTAATCAAATCCTAATTTTTTGGTAATTCAATTTTTCTTCAACCTAAGTAATTGCTAATTCCTTAGTCAATTATTTAAGAAGAGAGATTAACCACAATTCCTGATTCAAGCCACACAATTATTAGAGATTAATCCTAGTTGATTTTATGTCACTTATCAAAATTAGATTTAGAACCTTAAGAGTATGAGAAGAAGTTCAAACTCAATTCCAGTAATTAACTTTTCCAAGTTGAAAACAAGATTTAATTAGGTTAGAATTATTTTTCAATACATTCAAACCCATTTGATGAAGAACGAAAATTTGCTTCTAAAGAAAATATCAATGCATTAAGAAAAAATAGATAAGCAATAACATTAGTCCATTAGAATCAACAGAATTCCTAACCTTAATTGAGGAGATTAGTGATTCATAGTGCAGAGCAAAAACAAGGATTCAAAACAAAGCAAAAACAAGACAAGCCCCTGTTCCAGAGTTCTTTGGACCCTTTATACTCAAACCTAAACAAAGCCTAAATTCCAAATTCAAATTAAATCCAACAAAATCAAATTGAATCTTTCCTAATTAATTCTCCAACTAAAAGTGATTCTCCTTGTGATTAAAGCTTAAGCCTTGGTGAATTACTTCTTTAAAAATCATGGGCTTGAGAGTTGGCTTGATGGCCCTTGTTGTGCACCTCCCAGGGAGTCCTTGGCGTGTGGAGCGTGAGGCAAGTGGCATGATCCTTGGTGAAAGGAAGTGAAGGAGTGAGTGGCATGGCACGCCTTCGAAGGTTACATGAAGCTAGCGTGCCTGGCGTAAGGGACGTGCCACTTAAAGCTTGTTTTGGAGATAATGAAGGTTGCTGGACAATGGCCCAGCATGCCACGCTTGGCACGCCCTTGAAGGAAGAGGACACGACGTGTGAGGGTGTGGGGGACATGCCACACCTTCGATGGGTGTCCTTGTCATGGGCATGTGTTGCACGAAGAATGTGGCATGCTTCAAAGCGTGATCTTGGATGAGGAAGAGGTGGTGTGGATGTGTGAATCATGTGCCACACCTTCGATGGTGGTTGGGAGTTGGCGTGAGGGACGTGAGTAACGTGTCACTTATTCGATGCATTCATGGACTAGCGTGAGGCAAGTGAGGGACATGCCATGCCTTCGATGATGAAGAAGGGTTGCGTGAATGGCGTGGCAAGCCTTCGATGGTGGAGAAGGGTTAGCGTAAGGCACGTGCCATGCCCTCTATAAGTACAAGGCATGGAAAAATAACTAAGGGTTAGTTTGGGTAAAAAATTTAATTAAGTTTTGAAAAAAGAGTTTAAAACATAAGAACTTATATTAAAAATAGCTTATAAATAAGTTATTTTGTATTTAAATTTTTATTATAGAAGTATTTGTTTTAAAGTTGTTTTAATAAATAGGAGTAATAAAATAGCTTTTGAGAAGGATAGAAGTCAAAATTTTTAACTTCTTCAAATGCCCTTAAACAACTTTTTGGGAAGTTAAAAACATTTAAAAAACTGTACTAAACAATGTTAATGTGATTTTTCATAAGTCAAAAGCCCAAAAATAACTTTTGAAGCTTTTCAAATAGACTCTAAATACCAAAATTATCCACAAAATATAACATCGGTAGTAAAATTATTTATAAACAAATAACCCTAATTATTTGCTTTCTGAAGAAATTAATCAAACAAATAATGTCTTTTGAGTATATTGGTGGATAAAATTTTTTCAAACATATTTTTGTAATATATATTTTTTTACGGTAATGGTTGAATTTTATTGATGAAATGTACAAGTACAACTGTACAAGGGATGTTTCATGTCGGTAACTTCTCTTTCATTCCTCATAATTTGGGTTGAAATCAAAATTGTCACTGCAAAAAATTAGCTTTTTACCATGCTTTTAAAGCATGTAGAAAAGTACAAAAAAGCGTAGTGATAACTTTTTGTCACGCTTTTTTGAGCTATCAGTATGCTTTTAAAAGGGTCACATCTGTAAAGATGCCAATAGCTCTATCCCCACGCTTTTATCAATCGATTGGCACACTTTTTTTTGCCATGCATTCATCTATTGCCACGCTTAAAAGCATGGCCATATGTATAACCTTATAGCCACACTTTTAAAGCCTGCTAAAAAGCAGACATATAGCCATGCTTTAGAAACATGCCTATTGGGTTTGATTTTCGCTACGCTTCATGGTGTGGAATTAGAATGTTCACAACAAAACCGGCAAGAACACTGGCTCATACCAAGTAATACCTCACATGAGTGAGGATCGATCCCACGAGGATTGATAGATTGAGCAACAATAGTCGAATGACACACCTAGTCATGCAAGCAAAAAGTGGTCTTTCAATTCAGAGAGTAAGAATGCAAGCAGTGAAATTGGTGTGAAAAGTATGAGCGAAGATAGCTAAAGTTTCGGAGTTGTTTACTCTTCCAGATTAAGATTTCTTACTAACTATTTTAATAACGCAAGATTCATTTTATGGCAAACTGTAATTGAATTAACCCTAATTCCTTAGTGATTTAATCTCCTCTAACATAATCAACTGCCAATTCTTTGGTCACTACTTAATATAGATTAGAGGATTATGTTCAATTCTAGTTTATTAGCCACAAAAAATCTATATGTCATGTATCCTATTAAGTCCAAGTAATTAGCAGTTTAGGAGGAATTTACTTTTAATCTAGTATTCAAGTGAGATAACTTTTCCATGAATCAACAAGAATTCAAGTAGAATGAGAATTATTTTCCAATATATTCAAATTCATGAGATGAAGAACGAAAGTAATCCTTAAAACTAAATCAATACATTAATTAAAATAGAATGATAATAGTGTTAATCTATGGAAATAAACAGAGCTCCTAACCTTAACAAAGTAGGTTTAGTTGCTCATTACTCAGAGAAAAGACTAGGTTTCAAGAGTGTGAAAGTGCATAATGAGGTCTGAGAGAGGAGATCCCCCGAAAGGCAAAATCTTTTCCCTTTTATATCTAACCTAATTTGATTTGAAAATAAAATAAACTAATAATTACTAAAGCCCCAAAAGATTGTGTTTGAGAATAGAAATATTTAAAACAAAATAAAATATAATAATTAGAAGTTAAATCCAGATGCTCTTCTGGAAAACATTGATCCCAACTGGCGCTGCCCCATTTTCTGAAGCAAGATCCGCATCATTGGCGCTAAACACTAGACTCGGCGTTTAGTGCCCTAGAGGGCAGAAACTTCCATTTCGATTCTGATTTGCTGGCGCTAATGCACTCCCAATGGCAGAGAGCTTCCACTTGTTTCTGGCTTGATGGTGCTAAACGCCTAGGTCCGTGTTTAGCACCAGCTTGGCAGATTCCAAACTCTTCTCTTTTCTTGCACACAAACTCTGTCAAACTGATCTGAACTTCGCCTAAAATAATTAAAACACCAAAGCGACTCAAAGTAGCATCCAAAGGAGCTTCAAACACTAAAATTTAATTAAAACTTAATAAATCTATATCTAAAATAAATAAAAAATAGAGAAAAGATGCTCACGCATCACGATACCAAACTTGAGCTGTTGCTTGTCCTCAAGTAACTAAAAACAATATAGGACCGAGAAGAGAAATTTCCTAAGACTTGAATGTTCAACTAAGCTCCTGCTCGTTTACTAGTGGGGTTAATGACATTGTGACCCTAAATAGTTTCTGTAAGACCCTTACTTTTAACACCTCATGATCGTATTAAAAGCTTAGGCGTTACCTACCTCTAATCTGTTAATTTAATATTATAATTATTTAATATTGAGCCTTCGTGAATATAAACCGAATTCTTAGTTACAAAGTTGAAAAATCTTTACGTAAAATTCACTTAATCACATAATTATTTTCACATAATAAATACATAAGCTTAATCAAAACTTCTGAAATACAAATCCTGCCCCTCTAAAAATCTCAAAATGACCAGTGACGAAGGGTAAAAATAAAATCTAAGACTAAATCAGATATAAAAAATGAAAACATATATATACATAAGGTCCCATAATTCAGTCGCGGCTTCGTGCTAAGCTTCCTAAACCTATCACTGAAAAGAAATCCTGTAAGGGAGTGAGAATATCGTTCTTGAAAGGGTTCTCAGTAGAGGGTTTAAGAATTGTTATAAGAAGATATGTATAAAGAGAAGAATTAGTTTCATGGCAGTGATTATCGTTCGTCCTGTGAACCTTTTAAAAACCAACGGATAATCATCCAAAAACCTTTTCAAAAGAACAATATTTAATTTTCCATAAACCATAAACTTTCTTTTCTTATAAGAAAATCTTAATCCGTTTCCTAGACTGTATGAATGACCAACCCGTCCGAACATAGGTTCATTAAGTCTATGCTGAACCAGCTTGATTTTTCATACTTTACTAATACTTCAATCAGAGACCAATCACGAAATCAATCAACACTATCAATAGTTCAACACCAAAACTCAGACAACAAAAGTATCATACCAGAGCAAACACAGGCAAAACAGACAAGGAAAGCACAGATATAGGTAGCAGTTACAGCAGATAGTTCAGATAGCAGATAATAACAGTTAAGCAATTAGGCAAACCAAAACAAATTCAAACCCAAACAAAGCATACAAATGCACATGATGCATGTCTGCCCTATGGCTAATGAGCTCATCTGTCGGTTATTGATGAACGGATATTTTATACACTTTTTGGCATCATTTTCATATAGTTTTTAGTAATTTTTATTTATTTTTTATTAAGTTTTTATAGGTTTTAGTGTTAAATTCAAATTTTTGGATTCTACTATAAATTTTTATGTTTTTGGACAATTTCAGGTATTTTCTGGCTGAAATTGAGGAGTTGGAGCAGAAATCTGATTCAGAGACAGAGAAAGCACTGTAGATGCTGTCTGGATCTGACCTACCCGCATTCAGAAGATCTTTTCTGGAGCTACAGAAGTCCAAATGGAGCGCTCTTAATGGCTATGAAAATCTGACTTCTAGATCATTCCAGCAATATATAATAGTCCATACTTTGCTTCGGATTAAAAGGCCCAAAACTGACGTCCAACGCCAGCTTCCTACCCCCTTCCAGGCGTCCAGCGCCCAAAGAGCAGAGACCAATGTACAAACGCCCAGAAAGGACCCCCTAGCTGGCGTTCCACGCCCAAGAGACCTCATAGCACGTGGATCTCATCAAAGCTCAGCCCAAACACTCACCAAGTGGGCCCCAGAAGTGGATTTTAGCACTAAATAGACTGTTTTACCCTTACTAGTCATTTGTTTAGTATTTAAGGGATTATGTTTATGTAATTCAGAACCTTTAATCACCATCTTCGCCCATCATACACATTTACATTGTGTTTTACTTCAGTATGCATTTCTAAACCTCCTAGGTTGAGGGGAGGAGCCCTGCTGAGTCCTATGAATTAATAAAAGTACTATTATTTCTTCTTCGATCCGTGTTTGCTCTATCTCTAAGATGTATAATCCGATCTTCTTCGTGGTGAATAGGATGATCTAACCAATTAGCTCTGTTCATCACATTAAGATGAACGTACCTGAGAAACACCCGCGTCTACTTGGGTTCGTGTGAATACGTGACTGGAAAGCACGAGCCAACAGCTATGTTTATGCATCTCTCAGACGGCTATTCCACGACTTCGTTGGGGACTTCTCAAGACACCAGTTTAGCCGATTTCTGGGGAGATTAGGGTCTCCGTGGTATAGGCTAGAATCCTAAGAAGCAGCATCCTCTGATCCGGAAGATTCGACCTTATTTGTGGCGTTTTGAATAGGATCGCCAAGAGAATGGACTGCTATGCGCTTCACCCTTCGTTAGATTGGATGACCACGACCAATAATGTTCAATCTATAGCAGAGGAGATCAATGACCACGGCCCATGGCGTTGATCACATACAGCCTGCCATAGAAGAAGATCATTCACAAGCAAGGAAGACAGTAGTACCAGAGTTAATTCCGAAAGACAAAGCAACTCTAATCCTTAACCCTATTCCTTTCATTTATTACAATTCGGTATTCCTTTCACAATCAATAACCTTCTGATCCCTGACTAAGACTTGTAAGATAACCATAGCTTGCTTCAAACCACAATATCCGTGGGATCGACCCTGACTCGCTCAAGTATTACTTGGACGACCCAGTGCACTTGCTCGTACAACAGTACGAAAGTGTGGGGATTTGTGCTACCAGTTATACAGCCAACCCGACATGTCCTGGCAGCTAACCATTGGACAATCCCCCGATGCGCATCCCCATGAGTCTATGCATATCTTTTTCTCATATATATATATCAAATCGCTCAATGGGGGTACCATTCCCAGGAATTTATAAGTGCCCGGTCACCCTTATGTCGTAGGGTCAACAGAGTATCGAGTTTCAATCTGGAACATGTGGTGGCAAGCCATGGTACTTTACCCAAGGAAACTCGTATCTCAGATAATTCAAATAAATAAGCCATATGAATATTTCAATCATAATTCATCAATATCCACATCATCCTTCATTCACATTCAATCATAATCGTTTCTCCCATTGCATCCATCAATAATTTGAAACTCAAACGTAATCATTTTCTTAATAACTCAAAATCAAGCCTTATAACCCTTAATTCCAAATCTTTTTAAATAACCATCCAAACAAAATCTCTAATTTTTATAAAATTTTGGCAGCATCTCCTCTAAAACTCAGACTCTACCACCCTTTTCGGATCCCATCCAAACATTCCTTAAACTCCTTTAAATCCTTTCCAAAACCCAACCAATTTCAATATCTCAAATTATTTTCAATTCTCCAAAAATAATCTTTGATAAATCAACAATCCAAATCCAAAATGTCTCAAATCCTTTTCAATAAATCAAACTCATTTCCAATATCAAAATATTTCTAAATCTCAAGAAAATCAATTTGACAACCGCCAATTTAACAGAAATCAATTAATAACCCAAATTATTCAATCTTCTCACAATCAATAATTCAACCGCACATACAATTACAATCGACCAAAGTAACTCAAACCAATCCATAGGACTTACGAAATCACAAAAGTATACATTTTGCATTAATATCGATTTATAACAATTCTCTGAAATCAAATGAGTTAAGGAAAGCACATCTACCTCAATTAGTCGAAACCCAGAAGTTAAATGCGACACCCCTCTTTATTCTTTAATTCACAGCAGCGATGGTGACATCAGTTCTCTCGGAGCGGAACAACAGCAACCTCAACATCAATTATAGCTTTTTCGAACAATATACTATATATATATACTGATGAAATTGGAACAACTTGGCAGAAATTAACAAAATTGGAATAAAACAAAGGTAAAAGCATGATACATTCAGCAATTACAAAATTGAGACCAAGATAGAAAGGATGGTGATGGTGATGGTGATGCTGGTGTTGGCATTCACGGCCGGAACCCCCTAACAGAACAGTAGTAGCTTCAAAGGGGATGAGATAGCAAACCCTAATGGAAGAGAGGTGTAATTTGAGTAGTAGTGGCGCTGGTGGCTCTGGCAGCAAGGACACAACACCGGTTCATCTCTAGCGACGACGAGCTCCACTGACGGCAACTGGGTGCGACGGCGGTGACAGAATTGGTTTCCCTTCTCTCATATGCTTCACTGGCTTCCGTCAATCTCTCTCTCTCAGCATCGTTCTCCCTTTCTCCTTCAAGCTCAATGGTAGTGGAATTAATGGCGGCGGTGGCAACGCACGGCAGCAACGAGGACGAACGGCGTGAACGTCTCCGTCGATCTCTCTCTCTTGACACCTCTCCCTCGTCCCTGTTCAACCAGCACCGGGGCAGACTCCATGGAACGGCGGCAACGAGTGTGTAGGGCTCGGCGGCTTCCTTCCCCTCTCTTCTCCCTCGATTCCCCCTTCTCCCTTTTCTGTCTTTTTTTTCTCCTCAAACTTCCCCTGTTTTCGTTCTTCCCCTTTCTGAATGTGTTTGTGCGTGTTTTCTTAATCTAGGGCAAAATTAGGTTTTTAATTAGGAATCTAGGATTAAGGTAAAATATATATGAGTAATGTAACAACTTTTACAAAATATTTGAGATAGAATAACAATTTAAAATTCAAATATAATACTATAAAGATTACTTTCAAAACGCATAAGATTTTATCTATTAATCTATTAACGAGCTCAAATAATTATTTCTAATTTAAATTATAAAGTAAACATACTAATCACATTTTATAAAATAGGTTAAACTCGAAATATCAACTATACCTAAATTAAATTATATGTCATTTCATAATTTTTTCCATCATAACTTTAATTTCAATTTATAGAAAATAACTAATTAAAATAAAAGTTGTACATAAATATTAATTGACTTAAACTTAAAGTATTTACAAAAATTCATTTAATCATTCCTAATAAATTAATCTTTAAGAACTCAATTTAATAAAATAAACCATAATTTATTCATAATAGAAATTACTTAAATTAAATTATATAATGCTTCCATTACTAAATTTTTACTTTCAAATCATATGAAATAACCAATTATAATTGCGCAAGAATATTAATTAACTTAACTTCAAATATTAATAAAACTAATTTGATTACTCTTAATAGATTAGTTTACAAAATAAGGAGTTTAAATTAATAATAAGTCATAACTTATTCATAATAGAAATCACTTAAATTAAACTATACAATTCTTTTTTATTTTTCAATTACTAAAATTATGCAAAATATTCCATTATAATAAAATTACCTAAGAATATTAACTGATTCAAAATAAAATTACCTCTGAATCTACTTAATTATCTCTAATAGAATAATTTCTAAAATTATAAAATTTAGACTTAATAAGATAAAATCACAATTTATTCTTATTTCTAGCCATTGATGCTCAGAGTTTTGAACCTTGCTTTTTATATTCTATTTGTTTTTGTTGTTTGTTTTGTTTCAAGGATTAACTTTTTGTTTATCTTAGAGAATCCATAATATTTCTCTAAGTTCTTGTACCTTAAGAATCAACATTCTTAACTTCAATATAAATTATGCACTATTCATTTCATACATTAAGAATCACAGATAATACCACCACATCAAAGTAAATAAGAGATCTCAGAATATATAACTCAAGTCTCATGTAGTATACTACTTCTTTTATTTATTTATTTATTTTTTATTTTTCAAGCTCAGTGAGCAATATATGAGACACTTTTTAACATAAGTCTAGAGTACCAAATAAATCCACTAAACTAGAAAAGCAAATAATACTACTACTCATACAAAGGCTAAAAATAGATAATAGAAAATAAGACATAATACTGAAAAACAGAAAATAAAAAAACTCAACCACCTCAGTCATGGTGGCCGTTCCTCCCGAGAATCCTCTCCAAACTCCAAAGTCGTGCCTCAGCTCATCCATATCCTATCTCTAGCTCTCCTGCTCCTCCACTAGCTGTTGCAGAAAGGCGGAGTGACCCTCATGATCGATCCTTAACTGATCAACTGATGATGTTAGCCGCCTAATGAATATTGTCAACTGATCCCATTAATCCCGTGGAAGAAAATAATATCTCTAAAGCATCTCTCCCTGCTCCGGTTGAGGAGAAAGAACCGACTCCTGACCTGAGAAAACCTAAATTAGACACGAAGAAAGCTTACACACACGGGGAGGCTGGCGCCTAACTCCCCAATTCCCAAGTTTGGCGCTAACTTCTTTATGCCATCTTATTCTAAGCCACAACAACATCTATTTCAGAACCAAATCAAAAAGATTTGGTCCCCACCCCAACCATGATCACTCCCATTAACGCCCTTAGCCCAACCTATAACCCCCTCGTCCCCACATATATACCTATATGTATATACCCCCCACCCCCTATCCTAACCGTCCTAACCGTAATCAGTCCCCCTCCCCTCAATATATATAAAACAATAAATAAATAACAATATATATATATATATATAAAACACTAAATAAATAATTATATATATATATAAATAAATAAATTAATAAATAAATAACTATAAAATACAAAAAAATACAATATATATATTTTAATGATTTTAACATCTCTTGTCCTTTTATCATTTTATTCTTCTTTTGTCATAATATTTGTTTTTATTCCTCCGTATGTCTTTTTATATCCTTCCCTGTTTTCAGTTTTTTTTTTTTACTTGAGAACAAGCAAACTTTTAAGTTTGGTATTGTCGCTTCGCTTGTGGCTTTTCTGTTTATTTTAATGGCACCAAAGGGAGGCGAATCATCTTCACCGAGGAGCACAGCCTGAAGAATGAGACGGACACTAGGGTAACTGAGATGGTTGAGTTTCTTTCATTCTATATTTCCTCCCATTCTTATTATGTTATATTCTTGTTTTCTACAATTTTTCTTAATTTCTGCATGATCCTTTGTTATTTCAATTCCTAGGTTCTAGTTTAATTTGCTATTTAAATTCTATTATTTGCTTTTAGTTCTAAAAAGTTGTCTCATGTATCGCTCACTGAGCTTGAATTCAAAAGAAAAAGAAAAAGAAGTGATGTATTGCATGAGAAATAGAGTTTATATCAAAGAGTAGTCTTATTTACTTAAATATGGTGGTATTATTTGTGATTCTGAATGCATGACATGAACAGTGCACATTTGAATTTGAATCAAAGGATGTTGATGTATGAAGAACAAGAATTTAGAGAATTATTATGAATTCTCTGAAGTAAACAAAAGCTTAATCCTTGAAGCAAAAGAAACAGCAAAAGAAGAATAAAAGCAAGGTCCAAGGCTCTAAGCATCAATGACTAGGGAGGTCAGACATGATTAAAAGCTCAAAGAGTTATTTCCCTAGTTTTTATTATGAGCTACAGAGGTCCAATTGATGTGATTTTAGTGGCATTGGAAAGCTAACTTCCAGAGCTTTCCAATGATGTATAATAGTATACCCTTTCTGTAACACCCTAATTACCCTAAGCCTTATCTCGCATCGTAAAGCAAAGGTTAATCAAAAGTTACGACAATTTAAAGCTTATACATATTTATATATAGAAGAAGTAATATATTCTAGAAGGCCGATGAAGGATACAGCTCAAAAACAGGATTTGAAAAGCGCAAAACGTACACACGAAGCTACAAACTTAACGCACAAGATATAGATATAATATGACAAAATATCAGAGTCTAATAGTATAAAGATCTAGCCATGACTCGCAGAGTTTAAGCCGGCTAGCTATACACAGACAATACAGAATTTTGAAAGTTAAAAACAGCTTATACAAGTTTCTCTCACAAAATAAGCCTCTAGGAAAAAGTAAATACAAAAGATGAGAGAACTAAGCAAAATAATCAAAAGACTTTAAAATATATCCAGGATCATCTACTCTGTCACCATTAGAACAACTCACCGAGGTGGGTTGCGACTTGCATTTGAAAAATAACAACAGAATATGGTATGAGAACTGGAGGTTCTCAGTATGGTAACAGTGCCCAGTGATGTAAGATATAAGACTCTAGGACGTCAGAGGCAATCCTAAAACTTCATATCCATCACAAGATTCATCTTAAAGCATAACTAAAACATTAAAGCATAACTTAAAAACCATAACATAAAAAGGGATAATCTAACTTAAGGGATTTTCTAGTCTAACAGCTCTCCGCTGTCCCACAGCCTTCACCAACCTATCTTCCTTGCAATCCCATCGCCACCGCCTTCCGAACCTCCTCAATCCCAGCAGAAAGAAAAATTAATGTCAATGCAAGTAAAACACAAGTATAGGCATGTATGACAAGTAATTCAAATAGGAAATTAGGCATGTTATACAATTAAGCAAGCAATTTCAAGTCAGCAAAGCATACAAATAGATAGGATATGCACATGATGAATGCCTGCCCTACTGGCTGTGATATCATATTGTCGGTTCAACTACCAACCCGACACATTTCCATAGAGATGTCGTCCTTCGGAATCAAAATGGGAACCCCCGAGATATGGTGCTCGAAACACCGTCTAGGATTTGGTGCCTGCACATTCTAGTGATCCGAAGGGATGCGAGTGGGATACTCTTGTCATGGACCTCACATCTCAATGAAAGCAGGACGAACCACCACCCTTACGCCACTGCTGCTACCTCGACAGGCGGGATCCAACCACTGTCCCTGCCGGGCGCATAGTGTCTCAACAATCTCAATTCAAAAATATTACATCAGTGGTTTTTCAAAAATTCATTATTTCAGTGTACCAAGGATTCATCATTGCAACTTTGAGTCCTCGACTCATTGATGCCAGGGCATTTTTGCCAGTTTCACTGACCTTTTCTTTACTGTTTTAGGGTAGTTTCATGCATTTTCTTAGGAAATAAGCAAGTTTTGGGTAGAATTTCACTTACATCTTGATTCAAGCAAACATTGTGCACTTTACATGATTTCATCAGAATTATGCATGAATTAAATGACAAATTGGATGATGCATGTCTCATGACTTGGATTAGAACTTTGACGCACTCTACTGCTTGATTTCAGGACAAAGGAAGCAAGGAAGAACCACTGTAATAGCCACGTTAGTCTAACTAACGTGACCACTAACGTGGAAAGGGAGCTAGCTTGCAATGTTAATGAGAAAAGTAATCGCCAATAACGTCCTCGAAGCCATCATAGCCCACGTTAAGAGTCACGTTAACTAAGTTAACGTGAACTCTAACGTGGAAGAAGAAAATGAATCCAACGTTAGTGACACTCACTTTTGTCACTAACATTAGACCAAGCTCATATTGGCCACGTTAAGAGCCACGCTAACTCAGTTAACGTGGACTCTAACGTGGGGAAGCAAAAGAATGGACAATGTTAGTGACACTCACCTTTGTCACTAACGTTGGACTAAGCCACTTTGAGCCACGTTAGTTGCCACGTTAACTTACTTAACGTGGAAGCTAACGTGGAGGGAGCAAGAATCGCCAACGTTAGTGACACTCACCTTTGTCACTAACGTTGGAATGAGCCACTATGAGCAACGTTAACTCCCACGTTAACTTAGTTAACGTGGAAGCTAACGTGGATGAAAGAATGATAAGCCAACGTTAGTGACACTCACCTTTATCACTAACATTGGAGATGGCTATCACCAACACATTAGAAGCCACGTTAACCTAGTTAACGTGAACTCTAACGTGGGAAGTAGGGGTGTTTTGAAACGTTAGTGACAAAGGTAAGTGTCATTAACGTTTTCGAAGATTTGGCAAGCCTACGTTAAAGGTCACGTTAGCCACACTAACATGAACTCTAACATAGGGAAGGGAGGATTCTCAACGTTATTGGAAAAGGTAAGTCCCAATAATGTGTGCGAAGGATCAAGAGGCAACGTTAGTGGTCACGTTGGTGCCACTAACATTGAAGTTAACGTGGATCACCCTTGGGTTAGGAACGTTAGTGAAAAAGGTGACTGCCACTAACGTTCTTGAACCCACACTTTCACTTAACGTTAACGCCACTAACGTCCTAAGCTAAAAGTCCCTGCCTACTTCATACTTTCTCTCTGCAAGTAAAGCTAAGCCCACTGAAGAGGATAACTACTTCAAACTTAAGATCCAAAGGCCCACATCCAAGATTTGAAGAACCAACTAGAAGATCAGAAGAGTAGTATATATAGGGGTAGTTTTGAATCAAAAGTGGGGTTGGAAATTTGAGAACTACTCTCTGTATTTTACTTTCTCTATAACTTTTAGTTTAATTCTCAGAATGTATTCTCTATCTATGCTTTTCATTCCCAGAGCTATGAACAACTAAACCCCTTTCATTGGGTTAGGGAGCTCTGTTGTAATTTGATGGATCAATATTAGTTTTCATTATTCTTCTTCTATCTTTTCTCTTGATTTTACTAGAAAGCTTTCAATCTTCATTCAATTGGGTAGTTATCTTGGAAAAGAAGCTATTCATACATGGATCTCTTCGAAACTTTGGAAGAGGAATGAAGAGATCATGCTAGAAATGCTTTCTCATGTTGGACCAAATTGGGGTTTGGATGGATATAGTGACATATAATCCTACCAACACTTTGATTTGGAAATACATGTGGTATAATCAGTGACCATACTTCATCTCTTCTCATGAGTAATTGACCAAGGAATTGGCTATTGATCAAGATTTGAGAGATTGAATTACCAAGAAATTGGAATTCGATCACTTAAGATTGCCAAGGAGATCAATGAATGCATTGATTGAGGAAGAGATGAAAATGAACTTGATCCGGAGAATGCAACATCTCCTAAGCCCAATGAATTCCCCATTTCTGATCTTACCCATTCTCTATAAATTCTGCAATCTACTTTTATGAGCATCTTCCCCATTCCCATTTAAGATTCTGCAATTTACTTTTCGCTATTTACATTCAGCTCTTTATTTTCAGCATTTACGTTTTCTGCTATTTACTTTCCCGCCATTTAATTTTCTGCAAATCTCAAATCTAATTCTGCTTAGTTCAACTAGAACATTCCTCTAATTAAAGTTGCTTGACCAATCAATCCCTGTGGGATTCGACCTCACTCTATTGTGAGTTTTTACTTGACGACAATTTGGTATACTTGCTGAAAGAAAATTGTTGAGAGACAAGTTTTCGTGCATCAAGTTTATGGCGCCGTTGCCGGGATTGATTTTGTATCAACAATGATTAAATTGGAGGATAACTAGATTGAGCATTTTTCTTTTGTTTGATTTAAAATTCTGTTTGAGTAATTTACTTTCAGTTTTAGTTATTTTCTCCCCTTTCCCCTACCCATTTTCTTAGTTGTTTACAATTCAGTCCACTAATCCACTAACTGTTTGATATATTGCATCACTTATACTAACAGCAATTCTAACAGAAATACTTGTTGCATCTATTTCCTTGCTTGTGCCTTGTTGGTTGTATGACAGGGAGAAGAAGCGGGGCTTCAACTTCCTTTGATTCTGAACCTGAGAGGACCTTCTTGAGATTAAGGAGGGAAGCAAGAGGAAAACGAGTAGTTGGTACGGAGGAAGAAGAGGAGTATTTTGAACCAAACATGGATGAAAATATGGAGAACCATCATGAAGAAGAGGCTCACAACCATGGCAGAGAAGGTCTAGCAAATCATGCTGGGCAGGAGAGAAGAGTTTTAGGCTCTTATATCAACCCAAACCCAGGAAACTGTGGGAGTAACATTCAAAAGCCAACCATACATGCCAACAACTTTGAACTAAAGCCATAGCTCATCACCCTTGTTCAGAACAACTATTCATTCGGAGGAGGTGTCCAAGAAGACCCAAACCAATATTTAACCACCATCCTGAGGATATGTGATACTGTGAAGTCTAACGGTGTTCATCCTGACACCTATAGACTACTCTTATTTCCCTTCTCACTCAAGGACAAAGCATCTAAATGGCTGGAGTCCTTCCCGAAGGAGAGCTTAACAACCTGGGAAGATGTGGTGAACAAATTCTTGGCAAGTTTCTATCCTCCTTAAAGAATCAACAGGTTGAGAGCTGAAGTTCAAACTTTCAGGTAACAAGATGGTGAGACTCTCTACGAAGCATGGGAGAGGTTTAAAGACCTGACAAGAAGGTGTCCACCAGATATGTTCAATGAATGGGTGCAGCTACACATTTTCTATGAAGGCCTCTCCTATGAATCAAAGAAGGCAGTAGACCACTCATCCGGGGGATCTCTGAACAAAAAGAAGACCATTGAGGAGGCCATAGATGTCATTGAGACTGTAGCAGAGAATGACTACTTCTATGCTTCTGAAAGAGGCAACACTAGAGGAGTGATGGAGCTAAACAATGTGGATGCACTGCTGGCCCAAAACAAGCTTATTACCAAGCAGCTGGCCGACCTCACCAAGAAGATGGAGAGGAACCAAGTAGCAGCAATCACCACCTCATCAACAACCCAAGAGGGGGTGAATGCAGAGCCAGAAGGTGAGTATGAACAAGCCAACTACATTGGAAACTCACCCAGACAGATCCATGATCCATACTCCAAGACCTACAACCCTGGTTGGAGGAATCACCCTAACTTTGGGTGGGAAAATCAACAAGATCAAGGCCAAGATCAGAGACGTCACAACCCCAACAACCATGCAGCTCACCAATATTCCACACAGAGATCATATCAACACCACCCTAACAACACCTCTCCACATCCATACCAAAACCAAAATAACCCTTCTCATCCATCTAATCCCAACCCACCATTATATGATGACAGACTCTCAAGGATTGAGACTCTACTTGAAGGCATATGCAAGGAGATTCATGATAACAAGGTGTTCAAGGAGGAGGTGCGAGCCAATATCAAGAATCAGGGAGACACCATCAAGAGGCTGGAATTTCAAGTGGGATACCTCTCCGAGCAGATTCCCAAACCTACAGACAGCTTCCCAAGTGACACAGAGAAAAACCCGAGAGGTGAAGCAAAGAAAGTAAGATGGGAAGATTGCAAGATGGTCACTATATGTGATAAGGAGACCCAAGACGAACCGAACAAACCATTAGAACAACTTGGAGATACATCAGCAGAGAAACAGGAAGAGGAGCACCAAGCACCCAAAATTTCACAGAAGGAGCTGATAAGACTCTATGCACCTTTTCTCCAATTACTCAATGGTGGTGTAGAGAAGAGAATATACTCAAGGTTTCTTGACATATTTGCATCTCTCCATGTAAACATACCATTCATCAAGGCCCTCCAACAAATGCCCTCATACATTAAGTATATGAAGGAGCTGCTGACCAGGAAAAGCTCACTCAAAGGAGGACAAACAATAGTGATGAATAAGGAGTGCAGTGCTCTCATTCAACCAGAGCTGCCTACAAAAAGGAAGGACCCAGGGAGTTTTCATATCCCCTGTGCCATAGAAGAAATAATGTTTGACAAAGGACTCTGTGATCTGGGAGCAAGCATCAACTTAATGCCTTTATCCCTTATGAAGAGGCTGTAGATCAATGAGATAATACCCACAGATGTAGTATCAGACTGGCTGACAAAACTCAAAAACAAGCAGTAGGAGTGGTTGAAAATGTGCTGGTGAAGGTTGGAAAATACTTTCTACCCACAGACTTTGTCATATTGGACATAGAAGAGAGTCATCTCCACCCAATCATACTGGGAAGACCATTCCTAGCTACAGCCAGAGCACTTATAGATGTGGAGTGAGGGGAGCTAATTTTGAGGATCCATGATGAACAACTCACTTTCAATGTTTTCAAGCCCTCACAAGAAACAGATCAAGAGAACAAAGAACCAAGGAAAGATCACAGTGAGATACTGAAGGAAGAAACAAGGACTAAAGCACAACTAGCACATCTGGGAATCCCCTTGGTTGATGAACAAGGCAATCAGTAGCTGTCACAGCTCAAGAAAAATCAGGAGGAACCTAAACCACCAAAGTTATATGAGACCAGCAACAAAATCTCCTTGGAAGAGGAGGTCACAAAGAGCAAGGCAACATTAAAAGGAACAAAGAAGAAGGCACCTAGGAGGTGGAGGAACAAGAAGATCCCTATAGAGGACTTTTCTCCAGGGGATAAAGTGATCTCAGCTTACTTCCCAGCTATCCCCCCCGATCTTCCCACCATCCCATCTCAGCTACCTAAAATTTTTACCATCAACAGAGTTCTCTCCTTAGAACATGTGGAGATCCTTGATGAAGCCAATGGAGATAGATTTACTGCAAGGGGGAGGACTTGAAGCACTACCAACCACCCTGACAAAGGAAAACGTCAAGCTAGTGACGCTAAAAGAGCGCTTCATGGGAGGCAACCCATGTTTTATATGATTTTAGAATAGTGAATAATGCAAGAGTTCATGAAATCAAAATCAACTTTGACATGCACTTAAACATATCCTTGTATGCAGCACATAGTGAAGAACAAGTTTGGTGCTCAAGGCAAACTAAGAGAACATAAATGTAACCCATATTATGTCACTCTTAAGGCCTTGAACAAATCCTTTACACCACATGACACCAAACTAAGTTTGGTGTCACCAATGTTGCATACATGGACATTCAGTTAGTCAGTTGGTTTGTTCTCATGAATAAGCAAAATTGTTTATTTTTGCCGCCACTATCCACACATTTAATAATCACATTTTTGTTATTTTGTAGGAAAATCGATGGGACAATTGAAAGGAGAAGTCTCGGCCACTTCATGAAGGGGGAGTACACACTTGTCTTCAAGGGGAATACATTGGAAAATGTGGCCATGCAACATTGGAAGAAGGATACCTTGGAGACCGAACCAATTCCTTCATAAAGTTGATGATCCTTGTGCTCATTCCATGCAAAACTCCAACCGTCCATCAAACAACCACTCCATCAATCCACACCTTTCATTCACTCACCACTTCTCTATATAAGTGATTTTAGTCCCCACCCCTTCCACATCCGAAATTCCCATCCTTTGTACTTCACATTCCAACAGTTCTCCAAACTTCTCATTCTCGAATTCCCACACTCCTTCTTTTCACTACACCCTATCCTAACCAACCGAATTCCTCATCTAACCATACCTTCCACCTCCTTCACACATCAACTCCTACTCATGGCATCATCAAACTCCAAGAGGCAAAAGAGGAAGGAACTGGTGGAGAGCATTCCTTTCGATGAGAGGAGATTCAAAACTGCATTCCATGAACTCGAATTTGAACGGATAAAGCTCAAGAAGATACTGCTTGAGTTAACATTCCAAATTGACGAGGATGAGTGCCCACAGATTCAAGAGAAGATTGAACAAAGGGGTTGGCAAAGGCTTACGAACCCAGAGGGGAAGATAAATGCAAACCTCATCAAAGAGTTCTATGCAAATGTGGTCAGAAAAGATAAAACCAAGGCCCCCACTTTCAAAAGTTACGTAAGAGGGAGAGAGGTAGATTTCAGCCCCAATGCTATAACAAGGACTCTTCAGTTGAAATCACCACATTTTGATGAGCCTAGTTATCATGCAAGAATAAGCAAGAGCCCTGACAATGATGAACTCACCGAAATCGTGACCGACATATTTGTGTACCAGGAGCTGATTGGGTACGAGATTCCAAAAGGAAACCCAAGTTCATTAAGAGAGGGAACCTCACTCCTGAAGCAAAGGGGTGGTTCGAAATTGTAAGAAGATCCATCCTCCCCGCCGGGAACAACTCAGAGGTGAATCTCAAGAGAGCCACAATGGTGCACTGCATACTCAAAGGAGGAGAGATCAAGGTTCATGAACTCATAGCCAAAGGCATTAGGAAGAGAGCCGAGAAAAGCGATTCTAGAGGAAAGTTAGGCTACCCCAGCACTATTTTCCGACTATGTGACAAAGCTGGAGTGGTGTTTGAAGATGAGGACCCCGAGTGGATAAAAGAGGGTATCCCAATTACTGTCCGGCGTATGCATGCTATTACATCTCCCCTACCTCAACGAAGGATAAGAAAGAGGGTAGCCCAGCAAATTGTAGAAGGGCAAAACCCAGAGGAGCAAGCCGCAGCCACCTTGAACATGCACCAATTACAAGAAGCCATTGATGGCTTATCTAGGCAATATTGGGAGAATCAAGAGGCACAGAAGGAACTTCAATTATAGATGATGGGCCGTCAAGAGGAATCACTCTCGAGAGGGATGAATCAACAAGGGGAGTGGCAGAAGCAAATGATGGAGCAGCAATTGGAACAAGGAAAATAATAGGGTGAATCCTTCCACAGGATAGAACAAAGGCAAAATGAACAACAAGAATCTATCCAGAAGCTAATCAACATCCAAGCACATCAAGGTGCACACATACATGAGATGCATCGAAAACAAATAGAACAAGCAGAACTCTTTGACGAGCACAGGGCATTCTTTGAAGGGGTTTACATGAGTGAAAGTGGAAATCATGTAAACATGCTAGCCAGGCTCGGATACTTAGTCGGACAGCTACCTATAGTACATCCAGGAATCACAAAATATGACGAAGTGAAGGATGAGTTAGCACGAGAAGAAAGAGAAAGGGTGGAGAAGAGTCATGAATCAGTAAGGAAGGCACTTGAAGACTGGAAAAGAGCCAAACTAGCACGGATACAAGGAAGCACAAGTGGACGCAAAGAGGACAAACAGGAAGGAGAGCGCGAACAACCCCATGAGTAAAAGGTGGTGGAGTTCCCTCATTGTTCCATTTTTCTTTTTCAAGTCTTTTAAATAAGGAAAATCATGTATGAAATAGAACATGCTTCCATAGTAGCTTAGGAATTTTCAATTCTGTTTTTAAGTTTGTTTTTGCTTAGATCTATGCTTGCTAGTCAAGTTGCCTATTTTTATTTTCACCTTGTTTACTTGTATGCTTGTCCTTTTAAGTTAAATAAAAAGAGAATGTGTGTGATAAAAAACCAGAGTGGAGTTCATATTGTGGAGTAAGTTCCTAAGTTTGTGGTATGGTAATAGATTAGCTAAGTTGGTTCACCAATAAGGTGGGAAGGCAACTATCTATCCGGAATCATATGCTTGAAACACACCCCATGAGACTAGCTAAATAACAAGATCCTAATAAGAAAAAGGGAAAGAGAAAATGAAAGTTGAGAAATAAAAGAAAAAGAGTAAGAAATAAGGCTAGGCACCAAGGGTTTGAATCTTGAGGCATGTGTCTGTGGTGCTCCTGTGTAAGGGATTTACTTGGATGAATAAGCTCTCAGGGGTGCCTTATCACTTGGTAACTTGGGTTAACTAACCCGGGATTATCAGCTGAAAGTCCACTATTAAGAGTAACCCTTGCTACAAAACACTTAGTAACCCAAAGAGGTGCTGGACACCAAGGTCTCAAGAAAGAAAATAAACAAACCATGTGCCTGTGGTGTGTATGTATGGGGGAAAGAGACTTGAGGGAGTAATTCCTTAGGGGTGTCTTAACACCTAGCACCTTGAACCAACTGGTTTGGGAGAGCTGGCTAAAAGCTTATCTTAAAGAGTCGCCCTCTCACAGAGCACTTAGCCTAAGAGCACAATCAAACCCTGAAAACAACAAAAGGATCAATGAATAAAAGTCTCATAGGGTACAATCAAGTGAGTATTCCAGGACATGATAAAGGTCTGAAAGCCAGTGAAGGAATAAACCTATGTTGCTATGCATGAAACCACCATAAAACCAAGGACATGACTTCCACAATGATGACTCATTTCTCTTGGCATTCCATTCATCATTCTCTTGTTCCAGTACTTGCTTAGGGACAAGCAAGCTTTAAGTTTGGTGTTGGGATGCCAGGGCATTTTGGCCAGTTTCACTGAATTTTTCTTTACTGTTTTAGGGTAGTTTCATGCATTTTCTTAGGAAATAAGCAAGTTTTGGGTAGAATTTCACTTATATCTTGATTCAAGCAAACATTGTGCACTTTACATGATTTTATGAGAATTATGCATGAATTAAATGACAAATTGGACGATGCATGTCTCATGACTTGGATTAGAACTTTGATGCACTCTACTGCTTGATTTCAGGACAAAGGAAGCAAGGAAGAACCACGGTAACAGCCACGTTAGTCTAACTAACGTGACCACTAACGTGGAAAGGGAGCTAGCTTGCAACGTTAATGAGAAAAGTAATCACCAATAACGTCCTCGAAGCCATCATAGCCCACGTTAAGAGTCACGTTAACTAAGTTAACGTGAACTCTAACGTGGAAGAAGAAAATGAAGCCAACGTTAGTGACACTCACCTTTGTCACTAACGTTGGACTAAGCTCATATTGGCCACGTTAAGAGCCACGTTAACTCAGTTAACGTGGACTCTAACGTGGGGAAGAAAAAGAATGGCCAACGTTAGTGACACTCACCTTTGTCACTAACGTTGGACTAAGCCACTTTGAGCCACGTTAGTTGCCACGTTAACTTAGTTAACGTGGAAGCTAACGTGGAGGGAGCGAGAATCGCCAACGTTAGTGACACTCACCTTTGTCACTAACGTTGGAATGAGCCACTATGAGCAACGTTAACTCCCACGTTAACTTAGTTAACGTGGAAGCTAACGTGGATGAAAGAATGATGAACCAACGTTAGTGACACTCACCTTTGTCACTAACGTTGGAGATGGCTATCACCACCACGTTAGAAGCCACGTTAACCTAGTTAACGTGAACTCTAACGTGGGAAGTAGGGGCGTTTTGAAACGTTAGTGACAAAGGTAAGTGTCACTAACATTTTCGAAGATTTGGCAAGCCTACGTTAAAGGTCACGTTAGCCACACTAACGTGAACTCTAACGTAGGGAAGGGAAGATTCTCAACGTTATTGGAAAAGGTAAGTCCCAATAACGTGTGCGAAGGATCAAGAGGCAATGTTAGTGGTCACGTTGGTGCCACTAACGTTGAAGTTAACGTGGATCATCCTTGGGTTAGGAACGTTAGTGAAAAAGGTGACTACCACTAACGTTCTCGAACCCACACTTTCACTTAACGTTAACGACACTAACGTCCTAAGCTAAAAGTCCCTGCCTACTTCATACTTTCTCTCTGCAAGTAATGCTAAGCCCACTGAAGAGGATAACTGCTTCAAACTCAAGATCCAAAGGCCCATATCCAAGATTTGAAGAACCAACTAGAAGATCAGAAGAGTAGTATATATAGGGGTAGTTTTGAATCAAAAGTGGGGTTGGAAATTTGAGAACTACTCTCTGTATTTTACTTTCTCTGTAATTTTTAGTTTAATTCTCAGAATGTATTCTCCATCTATGCTTTTCATTCCCAGAGCTATGAACAACTAAACCCCTTTCATTGGGTTAGGGAGCTCTGTTGTAATTTGATGGATCAATATTAGTTTTCATTATTCTTCTTCTATCTTTTCTCTTGATTTTACTAGAAAGCTTTCAATCTTCATTTAATTGGGTAGTTATCTTAGAAAAGAAGCTATTCATACTTGAATTTCTTCGGAACTTTGGAAGAGGAATGAAGAGATCATGCTAGAAATGCTTTCTCATGTTGGACCAAATTGGGGTTTGGATGGATATAGTGACATATAATCCTACCAACACTTTGATTTGGAAATACATGTGGTATAATCAGTGACCATACTTCATCTCTTCTCATGAGCAATTAACCAAGGAATTGGCTATTGATCAATATTTGAGAGATTGAATTACCAAGAAATTGGAATTCGATCACTTAATATTGCCAAGGAGATCAATGAATGCATTGATTGAGGAAGAGATGAAAATGAACTTGATCCGGAGAATGCAACATCTCCTAAGCCCAATGAATTCCCCATTTCTGATCTTACCCATTCTCTATAAATTCTGCAATCTACTTTTATGAGCATCTTCCCCATTCCCATTTAAGATTCTGCAATTTACTTTTCGCTATTTACATTCAGCTCTTTATTTCCAGCATTTACGTTTTTTGCTATTTACTTTCCCGCCATTTAATTTTTTGCAAATCTCAAATCTAATTCTGCTTAGTTCAACTAGAACATTCCTCTAATTAAAGTTGCTTGACCAATCAATCCCTGTGGGATTCGACCTCACTCTATTGTGAGTTTTTACTTGACGACAATTCGGTATACTTGCCGAAAGAAAATTGTTGAGAGACAAGTTTCCGTGTATCACTCATCTCAACCACTATCAATTCATAATTTACATTCCGAACTCATTAGTTCATTAGTTTCTCAATTCATATATTATTCTTCCTTCTCTTTCCACCAAACCCATCTTCAGTACACCAGAAACCTAAGCCTTTGTTCTCTAACCCTTCAAGGTAATAACAAATAATTCCACCCAATACCTTCTCTATGTTTTAACATCCAAAAATAAGACAAAAAGTCTTAAATAGGTGTCACATAAGTTTACAAGCTTGTTGGGAAGTTGAAACAGTTAAAAACAAGAATTTAGTTGAAAAATAGGGCATGTGTGTACGCACAGGGGGGTGTGTGCGCACGCCCAGGAGGATTTTCAAAATGTGTACGTACGCACAAGTGTAAAATTTTCCAATTCTATTTGCTCGCACAAGGCGTGCAAATGCCCTTAATAGAATGCACCTTCCAACGTGTGTGTGCGCATAGCTTGCAAAACCTTGTTGGTTGTGTGTGCGTACGGGTCGTGCTAACGCTCTCAACAGCAAGCCTTCCCCTGTGTGTGCGTACGCACAAGGCTGTGCGTGCGCACAGGTTCAAAAACTCACAGGGGTATGCGTGTGCACACAAACCAGAGTTCACAAATTCTGTAGCATTCACAGAATTCAGATTTTGACACCAAACTTTGAATGATCATAACCTCCACCAAAAAATCCATTTCCTACAAACTTTATATCCATTTAAATATTTTTCAATGAACTTTAATTTAAAGCAAATTTCAACAAACTTTGAAAATTGAGGCTCAAGTTATGATTCGTCAAAGTTCACCAAAAATATATTTTTACCAAATTTTCACAAGGTTCTCAATTTTCAAATTTCACAACCAAAACCAAACCAAAACCACATTAACTCCATCTGATGACAAGTCATCTTAGGCTAGTTTCACAAGCTTTTTCAGTCATTTTTACTAAGTTTTCATGCATTTCTTAGGTAATAAGTAAGTGTTTGAATAAGAATTTCATGATTATCTTGATTCAATCGAACATTGTTAATTTTATGCATTAGCATGAGATTTATGCAAGGTTTATTTGATTTTTATGAAATGATGCAAATCTTATGATTTTGGCAAGGTTTTGATTGCATATGTTTGATTGCTAACAGATGAAAAGAGGCAAGGAAAGATGCAGGGCAGCACTACACTCAATTTCAAAGAACGCTACGCTCTCTAGCGACGCGCACACGTACAGGACGCTTACGCGTAGGGCAAGAATGTTGGAAGATCCACGTGTACGCGTGGATGACGCGTACGCGTGGGTATGATTTGCGCTCGTTACAAAAAAGAGCGCTACGTTCTTCAAACGAGCGCCTGCGAGAATTTTCAAATTTGGGATTCAAAGTTGGCAATCGACGCGTACGCGTGACTGATGCGTATGCGTCGGTGTGATTTTTTATGAACAAGCACGCGCATGCATGAATGAAGATACAGCGTGGAAGTGGTGTTTTGCAATCCACGCGTATGCGTAGGTGATGCGTACGCATGGGTAGCGTTCTTTGCACGAACGCTACGCTCGTTTGGAGAGTGCTGCCAGGGGAGGCGTGGGCGTGCATCACGCGTACGAGTGACATGGGCTACAGAGAGAAATGACACGCATGCGTATGTGACACGTACGCGTCGATAGTGCAAAAATGAAGAATGACGTGCACGCGTGGGAACGCGTACGCGCCGATGCCTGAGCACTCCATTCTCTTTGAGAATGCTACGTTCTCCTGGGAAGCATCACCACCTTATTAGTTGAAAACCCATTCTGACTTACCTCAACAAAGGCCAGAAAAGCCCAATCCAAGTACTGGAAGACTGAATTGGAAAGTATATAAATAGAGGAGAATTTGATTTGTAAAAGAGGCTGGCTGGCAGATCTGGAAGGCCAGT
Source organism: Arachis hypogaea (assembly GCF_003086295.3). Classification (NCBI taxonomy): domain Eukaryota; kingdom Viridiplantae; phylum Streptophyta; class Magnoliopsida; order Fabales; family Fabaceae; genus Arachis; species Arachis hypogaea. The sequence goes on from NC_092053.1 coordinate 47,471,269, forward strand.
GAGGCAGAGACCCCAATTGGGGAATTCTGCATTCTTTGTATTTTCCTTTTCTGCAATTTCTCTATTTTCTGTTTTGATTTGAGCAATGATGAACTAAACCCCAAATTCATTAGGGGGAGGAGCTCTATTGTAATCATTATGGATCAATGAAATTCTTCTTCTTCTCAATCCGCTTATGTAGCTATAGGATAGCTTCTGTTTTGATTGTGAATTATTCACTCCGGAAGGGGGTTTAATTCAATTGAATGTGGGTGTGAGCCTCGGAAGGGGAATCACCTACATTAGAATTGGAGCTCTATCCTTCACTACTCTCTTGATCAACACTATTCAGGAGGAATTGAGATCTTGAGAGTTAGTGTGGCTTATGGATAAGAGAATGTGCTCTAACTCTTCTCATGACAATTAGATCAAGGAATTGGCAAGATTGATTGTGATAAGAGAGATTGGATTGCCAAGAAATTGGGATCTAATCAATTTCAATCCGCCATAGATCTACTCATATGATTGAAAAAGGAGTTGAGACTCAATTGGTTCATGATGGATTATGATATCTCCAATCCCTGATGAATCATTTTCTTTGATTTTCCATACTTTAGATCTCTCTGAATTTACTTCCATTGTTATTTCTGTTTTAAGTCCCAGCACCCAATTCCCTTTTAGAATTTATGCAATTTTACTTTCCTGCACTCTAAGATTCTGTCATTTACATTTCTTACAATTTAAGATTAAGCTCTTTTAATTTCTTGTTCTCTAAGTGTCTGCAATTTACTACTCCTGTAATTTAAGATTCTGCCAATTTACTTTCTACACTTTAATTTCTTGCAATGTATATTCTGTCAATCAAGTCTCACTCAAAACACCAACTGTTAGCTTAATTTGATTTATCACTCAACTAAAATTGCTTGATCCATCAATCCCTGTGGGATCGACCTCACTTTTGTGAGTTTTACTACTTGATGCGACCTGGTACACTTGCCGATTAATTTGTGTGGAAACGATTTTCCCTCATCAAGTTTTTGGCGCCGTTGCCGGGGATTGATTTAGATCGACAATGATTAAGTAGGTGATATTCTAGATTAAGCAATTTTCTTTTGTTTTTCTTTTAAGCATATTAACTGTTTGACACACTGTGTCACCTAACCCTCTAACGACATTCTAGCATTAGAATGTCCATCTTTTATTTGGTTTGTTTGTGATTGTACAAGTCATGGAGGATGAGGTGCATGAAGAAGGAGTGACCAACAATGGCCAACCTGCAAGAAGGGTGTTGTCCTCTTATACAATCCCCAATCCTAGACACTATGGGAGCAGCATCCTCACCCTAAATGTTCATGCAAATGACTTTGAGTTGAAGCCTCAACTAATCACCTTGGTGCAGAACAATTGTGCTTATGGAGGTGGCCCTTTTGTAGACCCCAACCAACATTTGTCTGTTTTCTTGAAAATTTGTGAAACTGTCAGGACAAATAGGGTACATCCTGACATCTACAAATTACTTCTATTCCCATTTTCCTTGAGGGGAAATGCTACCCAATGGCTAGAAACCTTTTCCAAGGAGAGCATCAACAATTGGGAAGATTTAGTGAGCAAATTCCTAGCCAAATTCTACCCACCTCAGAGAATCATTAGATTGAAGACAGAAGTGCAAACATTCACTCAAATAGATGGAGAATCACTTTATGCGGCCTGGGAGAGATACAAAGCCCTGATCAGGAGGTGTCCACCTAAAATATTTAGTGAATAGGACAGACTTCAAAATTTCTATGAGGGCTTGACTCTAAAAGCTCAAGAGTCCCTGGATTACTCTGCAGGAGGTTCACTGTAGCTAATGAAGACAGCTGAAGAAGCTCAGAATCTCATAGAAACTGTGACCAACAACCAATACTTTTATGCTCATCAAAGGCAATGCCAACCAGCTCCCAAGAAAGGTGTCTTAGAGCTTGAAGGTGTGAACACTATCTTGGCACAAAATAAATAGATGCATCAACAAATTCAGCAACAAATAGAGATGATGGCCAAGAGAATTGATGGACTGCAACTTGCTGCAGTGAATACACAAAGCCAATCTCAAATCTCACATGGATGAAATCAATCTGAAGAAGGTTTTGGGACATTCAATTATGAGCAACAAGGCCTTGAGCAGGTGCAATACATGAATAACGTCTCAAGTTCATTCCAATATAACTTCTATGGTGATGCACACAATCCATCCTGGAGGACTCATTCTAACTTGAGGTGGGGTGAGCACCAGAATCAAGGACAAAGGGACTTCAACTCTAACAGCTTTAGCAATACAAACAAGCACAATCAACCCCCTACTAACAACAACCATTACACACAACCACAAAGCACACACATTCAACCCCATCACACTTCACAATTTCCCCAAAACAACTTCTCCACAACACTATTTAACCTATAAAACAACCCCTCTAATATCTCAAACAACTGCCACCAACAACCATCACAACCCACACAGCCATATCCAGAATCTCATAGGATCTCTGACTTAGAAATGTTGATGGAGAAACTCGTCAAAACACAAGAGATGGCCAGACAAGACCAAGAAGCTTCAATAAAAAATCTTGAGAGACAAATGGAATAAATGGCTAAACAAATCACAGAGATAGGTGAGAAGCAAGCAAAAGCCTTCCCTTGTGCCACTGAAGACAACCCAAGAGACAAAGAAAAAGCTACAAAGTGGGAGGAGTGTAAAGCAATCACAATGGAAAGTGAGAAGACTATGGAAAAAGAAGCCATCATTCAGAAAGAACACAACAGAGAAGTTCCACAAGAAGAGACAGAGGAGAGAAGTGAAGAGGATTAGAAAACCAAAAATGCACAAATCTCAAAGGGAGACAAAAATATCCTTGAACTACAGCTACAAGAGAAGAAGGAAGGGGTGAAACCATATGTCCCCAAACTTCCATACCCTCAAAGGTTCAAGAAAAAAAATAAGGATAAGCAATACTCAAAATTTCTTGGACATATTCAAGACACTCAGCATTAATATTCCTTTCTTAAAAGCACTTGGACAGATGCCATTATATGCCAAATTTATGAAAGAAGTGCTAACAAAGAAAAGATCCTTGAAGGAGGGACAAATTGTTGAGATGACAATGGAGTGTAGTGCTTTTCTCCAAAGAGGTTTACCAGAGAAGAAAGATGATTGGTGCATGAAATTGTGATCTCAGGCAACGGCGCCAAAAACTCTGTACGCACGTCTTAATAAATCGTTTTTCATTCACAACTTCGATACAACTAACCAGCAAGTGCACTGGGTCGTCCAAGTAATAAAACCTTACGTGAGTAAGGGTCGATCCCACGGAGATTGTTGGTATGAAGCAAGCTATAGTCACCTTGTAAATCTCAGTCAGGCGGATAATAATTGATTATGGAGTTTTCGAAAATAAATAATAGATAGACAGAAAATAAAGATAGAAACACTTATATATATATCATTGGTGAGAATTTCAGATAACAGAGATGCTTTCGTCCCTCTGAACTTCTGCTTTCCTACTGTCTTCATCCAATCAGTCCTACTCCTTTCTATGGCTGGCTTTATGTAAGGACATCACCATTGTCAATGGCTACTTTTCATCCTCTCTGGAAAATGGTCCGATGCGCTGTCACTGCATGGCTAATCGTCTGGAGGCATCATCGTGGTCAATGACTGCATCCTATCCTCTTGTGAAAATGGTCCAAATGCTCTGTCACAGCACGGCTAATCATCTGAGGTTCTCGATCATACTGGAATAGGATTCACCCTCCTTTTGCATCTGTCACTACGCCCAGCACTCGCGAGTTTGAAGCTCGTCACAGTCATTCAATCCCAGAGCCCTACTCGGAATACCACAGACAAGGTTTAGACTTTCCGGACTCTCATGAATACCGCCATCAATCTAGCTTATACCGCGAAGATTCTGATTAAGAGATCCAAGAGATAATCATCCTATCTAAGGTGGAACGGAAGTGGTTGTCAGGCATGCGTTCGTGGGGGAATGATGATGATTGTCACGTTCATCACATTCATGTTGAAGTGCGAATGAATATCTTAGAAGCGGAATAAGTTGAATTGAATAGAAAAACAGTAGTACTTTGCATTAATTCATGAGGAACAGCAGAGCTCCACACCTTAATCTATGGAGTGTAGAAACTCTACCGTTTGAAAAATACATAAGTGAAAGGTTCAGGCATGGCCGAATGGCCAGCCCCCATGATCTAAGAACCAGACGTCCCAAGATGTCTAATACAATAGTAAAAAGTCCTATTTATACTAAACTAGCTACTAGGGTTTACAGAAGTAAGTAATTGTTGCATAAATCCACTTCCGGGGCCCACATGGTGTGTGCTTGGGCTGAGCTTGAATGTTACACGTGCAAAGGCTCTTTCTGGAGTTGAACGCCAGGTTGTAACGTGTTTCTGGCATTCAACTCTGGTTCGTGACGTGTTTCTGGCGTTTAACTCCAGACAGCAGCGTAGAACTGGCGTTCAACGCCCTTTTACGTCATCTAAATTCGGCCAAAGTATAAACTATTATATATTGCTGGAAAGCCCTGGATGTCTACTTTCCAACGCAATTGAAAGTGCGCTGTTTTGAGTTCTGTAGCTCCAGAAAATCCACTTTGAGTGCAGGGAGGTCAGAATCCAACAGCATCAGCAGTCCTTCTTCAACCTCTGAATCTGATTTTTGCTCAAGTCCCTCAATTTCAGCCAGAAAATACCTGAAATTATAGAAAAACACACAAACTCATAGTAAAGTCCAGAAATGTGAATTTAACATAAAAACTAATGAAAACATCCCTAAAAGTAACTAGATCCTACTAAAAACATACTAAAAACAATGTCAAAAAGCGTATAAATTATCCGCTCATCACAACACCAAACTTAAATTGTTGCTTGTCCCCAAGCAACTGAAAATCAAATAGGATAAAAAGAAGAGAATATACTATAAATTCCAAACTATCAATGAAACATAGCTTCAATCAGATGAGCGGGACTTGTAGCTTTTTTGCCTCTTGAATAGTTTTGGCATCTCACTTTATCCATTGAGGTTCAGAATGATTGGCATCTATAGGAAATCAGAGTTCAGATAGTGTTATTGATTCTCCTAGTTTAGTATGTTGATTCTTGAACACAGCTACTTTATGAGTCTTGGCCGTGGCCCTAAGCACTTTGTTTTCCAGTATTACCACCGGATACATAAATGCCACAGACACATAATTGGGTGAACCTTTTCAGATTGTGACTCAGCTTTCCTAAAGTCCCCAATTAGAGGTGTCTAGGGTTCTTAAGCACACTCTTCTTTTGCTTTGGACCTTGACTTTAACCGCTCAGTCTCAAGTTTTCACTTGACACCTTCACGCCACAAGCACATGGTTAGGGACAACTTGGTTTAGCCGCTTAGGCCATGATTTTATTCCTTTAGGCCCTCCTATCCACTGATGCTCAAAGCCTTGGGATCCTTTTTATTTACCCTTGCCTTTTGGTTTTAAGGGTTATTGGCTTTTTGCTCTTGCCTCTTGGTTTTAAGAGCTTTTGGCTTTTTCTGCTTGCTTTTTCTTTTTCTTTTTTTTTCTTTTTTCGCCTATATTTTTTTCTGCAAGCTTTGTTCTTTGCTGCTTTTTCTTGCTTCAAGAATCATTTTTATGATTTTTCAGATTATCAAATAACATGTCTCCTTGTCATCATTCTTTCAAGAGCCAACATATTTAACATTCTTAAACAACTTCAAAAGACATATGTACTGTTCAAGCATTCATTCAGAAAATAAAAAGTATTGTCACCACATCAATATAATTAAACTAAGTTCAAGGATAAATTCGAAACTCATGTACTTCTTGTTCTTTTGAATTAAAACATTTTTTCATTTAAGAGAGGTGATGGATTCATAGGACATTCATAACCTTAAGACAAAGTTACTAAATACTAATGATCATGTAATAAGACACAAACTTAGATAAGCACTTAACATAGAAAACGAAAAACAGAGAATGTAAGAGCAAGGAATGAGTCCACCTTAGTGATGGTGGCGTTTTCTTCTTGAGGAACCAATGATGTCCTTGAGCTCTTCTATGTCTCTTCCTTGTCTTTGTTGCTCCTCCCTCATTGCTTTTTGATCCTCTCTAATTTCATGAAGGACGATGGAGTGCTATTGATGTTCCACCCTTAGTTGTCCCATGTTGGAACTTAATTCTCCTAGGGAGGTGTTGATTTGCTCCCAATAGTTTTGTGGAGGAAAATGCATTTGAGGCATCTCTGGGATCTCATGGTGATGAGCTTCATGCATCTCTTGAGATCCATGAATAGGCTCTCTTGCTTGCTCCATCCTTTTCTTAGTGATGGGCTTCTCTTCCTCAATGGGAATGTCTCCTTCTATGAAAGCTCCAGCTGAGTAACATAGATGGAAAATAAGATGAGGGAAAGCTAGCCTTTCCATGGGGGAGGACTTTTCGGCTATTTTGTAGAGTTCAAGGGAGATGACTTCATGAACTTCTACTTCCTCTCCAGTCATGATGCTATGAATCATGATGGCCCGATCCACAGTAACTTCAGATCGGTTGCTAGTGGGGATGATGGAGCATTGGATGAACTCCAACCATCCTCTAGCCATAGGCTTGAGGTCCAGTCTTCTTAGTTGAACCGGCTTGCTTTGGAGTCAATCTTCCATTGAGCTCCTTCCACACATATGTCCATGAGGACTTGGTCCAACCTTTGATTAAAGTTGACCCTTCTAGTGTAGGGGCGTGCATCTCCTTGCATCATAGGCAAGTTGAATGCCAACCTCACATTTTCCGGACTAAAATCTAAGTATTTCCCCCGAACCATTGTAATATAATTCTTTGGATTCGGGTTCTTACCTTGATCATGATTCCTTGTGATCCATGCATTAGCATAGAACTCTTGAACCATTAGAATTCCAACTTGTTGGATGGGGTTTGTTAGAACTTCCCAACCTCTTCTATGGATCTCATGTCGGATCTCCGGATACTCATTTCTCTTGAGTTTGAAAGGGACCTCGGGGATCACCTTCTTCTTGGCCACAACATCATAGAAGTGGTCTTAATGAGCTTTGGAGATGAATCTTTCCATCTCCCATGACTCAGAGGTGGAAGTTTTTGTCTTCCCTTTCCCTTTTCTAGAGGATTCACTGGTCTTGGGTGCCATCAATGGTAATGGAAAAACAAAAAGCTTATGCTTTTACCACACCAAACTTAGAATATTGCTCGCCCTCGAGCAAGAGAAGAAAGAATAGATGAAGAAGAAGAAGAAAATATGGAGAAGAGGAGAGAGAGATGTGTTTCGGCCAAGAAGGGGAAGAGAGGGTTGTTTTGTGTGAAAATGAAGAAGAATGGAGGGCTTTATATAGGGAAGGGAGGAGGGGTAAGGTTAGGCCATAAGGGTGGGAAATTGATTATGAATTTTGAAGGTAGGTGGGGTTTATGTGGTAGGTTTATGGAGAAGAGTGGATGGATGTGAGTGGTGAAGTGGTGATAGGGAAGAGAGATTGAGGTGATTGGTGAAGAGTTTTGGGGAAGAGTGTTTATTGGGAAGAGAGGATGAACATTGAGAAGAGGGAAGAGAGTGAGTGGTGGTAGGTGGGGATCCTGTGGGGTCCACAGATCCTGAGGTGTCAAGGATTTGCATCCCTGCACCCACTAGGCATGTAAAATGCCTTTGCATGCAATTCTGGCGTTTAAACGCCGACTTGATGCTTGTTCTGGGCGTTCAACGCCCAGATGCAGCATATTTCTGGCGTTGAACGCCAGCCAGATGCTTGTTTCTGGCGTTCAGCGCCAGCTCTTCTTTACTGTGCATTTCTGGCGTCTGGACGCCAGGATGCTGCTTGTTTCTGGCGTTCAACGCCAGAAACATGCTCTGTTCTGGCGTTGAACGCCAGACAGATGCTCCTTACTGGCGTTTAAACGCCAGTGAGATCCTCCTCCAGGGTGTGATTTTTCTTCTGCTATTTTTGATTCTGTTTTCAATTTTTATATTTATTTTGTGACTCCACATGATCATGAACCTAATAAAACATGAAATAACAATAAAATAAAATTAGATAAATAAAAATTAGGTTGCCTCCTAACAAGCGCTTCTTTAATGTCAATAGCTTGACAGTGGGCTCTCATGGAGCCTCACAGATGTTCAGAGCATTGTTGAGACTCCCCAACACCAAACTTAGAGTTTGGATATGGGAGTTCAACACCAAACTTAGAGTTTGGTTGTGGCCTCCCAACACCAAACTTAGAGTTTGACTGTGGGGGCTCTGGTTGACTCTATTTTGAGAGAAGCTTACTGTGCCTCTTTTCCATGTTTACAGAAGGATGTCCTTGAGTTTTAAACTCAAGGGAGTCCTCATTCAATTGAAGAACTAGTTCACTTCTGTCAACATCAATCACAGCTCTTGCTGTGGCTAGGAAGGGTCTTCCAAGGATGATGGATTCATCCTCATCCTTCCCAGTATCTAGGACTATGAAATCAGCAGGGATGTAAAGGCCTTCAACCTTTACTAACACGTCCTCTACTTGTCCATAAGCCTGTTTTCTTGAATTGTCTGTCATCTCTAATGAGCTTTTAGCAGCTTGCACCCCAAAGATTCCTAGTCTCTCTATTACAGAGAGGGGCATGAGGTTTATTTCTGACCCAAGGTCACATAGAGCTTTCTCAAAGGTCATGGTGCCTATGGTACAAGGTATTAGGAACTTTCCAGGATCCTGTTTCTTTTGAGGCAATGTCAGTTGATCCAAATCACTCAGTTCATTGGTGAACAAGGGAGGTTCATCTTCCCAAGTCTTAATACCAAATAATTTGGCATTCAGCTTCATGATTGCACCAAGGTACTTAGTAACTTGCCCCTCAGTAACATCCTCATTCTCTTCAGAAGAGGAATACTCATCAGAGCTCATGAATGGCATAAGGAGGTTTAATAGAATCTCTATGGTCTCTAGTTGAGCCTCAGATTCCTTTGGTTCCTCAGAGGAAAACTCCTTATTGATCACTGGACGTCCCAGGAGGTCTTCCTCCTTGGGATTCACGTCCTTCTCCTCCTTTGTGGTTTCGTCCATGATGGTCATTTCAATGGCTTTGCACTCTCCTTTTGGATTTTCTTCTGTATTGCTTGGGAGAGTACTAGGAGGGATTTCAGTGACTCTTTTACTCAGCTGGCCCACTTGTGCCTCCAAATTTCTAATGGAGGACCTTGTTTCATTCATGAAACTTACAGTGGCCTTAGATAGATCAGAGACTAAGTTTGCTAAATTAGAGGTATTTTGTTCAGAGTTCTCTGTCTGTTGCTGAGTGGATGATGGAAAAGGCTTGCTATTGCTAAACCTGTTTCTTCCACCATTATTAAAGCCTTGTTGAGGCTTTTGATCCTTCCATGAGAGATTTGGATGATTTCTCCATGAGGGGTTATAGGTGTTTCCATAAGGTTCACCCATATAATTCACCTCTGCTATTGCAGGGTTTTCAGGATCATAAGCTTCTTCATCAGAAGATGCCTCTTGAGTACTGTTGGATGCAGCTTGATGCACCGAAAACTTGTCTCTCAACAAATCTCCCTTCGGCAAGTGTACCGAATTTGTCGTCAAGTAAAAACTCACAATAGAGTGAGGTCGAATTCCACAGGGATTGATTGATCAAGCAACTTTAATTAGAAGAATGTTCTAGTTGAGCAAATCCAGAATTTGGGTTGAGAGTTGCAGAAAATAAAATGGCGGGAATGTAAATAACAGAAAAGTAAATGCTAGAATTAAAGAACTGGAAGTAAATGACTGAAAATAAAATGCAGAATTGTAAATGGGAATGGGGGATTTGCTCATAAAAGTAAATGGCAGAAATTAAAAAGAATGGGTAAGATCAGAGATGGGGTGTTCATTGGGCTTAGGAGATGTTGCAATTCTCCGGATCAAGTTCATTTTCATCTCTTCCTCAATCAATGCACTCATTGATCTCCTTGGCAATCTTAAGTGATTAAATTACAATTTCTTGCAATTCAATCTCTCAAATCTTGATCAATAGCCAATTCCTTGGTCAATTGCTCATGAGAAGAGATGAAGTATGGTCACTGATTATACCACATGCATTTCCCAAATCAAGTATTGAGAGGGTTATAGTCATATACCCATCCAAACCCAATTTGGTCCAGCATGAGAAAGCATTTCTAGCTTGATCTCTTCATTCCTCTTTCAAGGTTCAAAAGAGATCCAAGTTTGAATAGCTTCTCTTCTAAGATAACTACTCAATTGGATGAAGATCAAAAGTTTTCAAGTAAAATCAAGAGGAAAGATAGAAGAAGAATAATGAAAATTAGTATTGATCCATCAAATTACAACAGAGCTCCCTAACCCAATGAAAGGGGTTTAGTTGTTCATAGCTCTTGAAAATGAAAACAAAGATGGAGAATACATCATAAAACTAGAATTTGCAAAGAAAGTAAAATACAGAGAGTAGTTCTCTTTTTCCAGCCTCTCCAACTTCTTCTCAATTCAAAGCTACTCCTATATATACTACTCTTCTCAGCTTCTAGTGTGATTCTTCAAGTCTTGGGCCTTTAGATCTTGAGTTTGAAGCAGTTTCTTTCTTTATTTGGGCTTGGCTTTACTTGCAGAGAGAAAGTGCGAAGTGGGCGGAGACTTTAGTTCAGGACGTTAGGGGTGTTAATATTTAGTGAGAATATAAGTTCGAGAACGTTAGTGAGATTTAACATTGTCACTAACGTTCCAATGCACCCCTTTGCCTCACGTTAAAACCCACGTTAACTAGGTTAACGTGGCTTTTAACGTTGCCTTGTTAACCTTCGAGAACGTTAGTGACACTCAACATTGTCACTAACGTTCCAGTGTGCCCCTTCTTGCTTCACGTTAAAGCCCATGTTAACTAGGTTAACGTGGCTTCTAACGTGGCCTTTGCCATCCTTCGAGAACGTTAATGACATTCAACATTGTCACTAATGTTCCAATGTGCCCCTAGGTCTCACGTTAGAGTCCACGTTAACTCGGTTAACGTGGCTTCTAACGTGGCCATCGTTAGCCATCCCAACGTTAGTGACAATGTTGAGTGTCACTAACGTTGGCTCATCCTTCATTCCTCATCGTTAGCTTTCACGTTAACCAAGTTAACGTGGAAGTTAATGTGACTCTTGGGGGTTGTGTGGTTGCTTCAACGTTAGTGACAATGTTGAGTGTCACTAACGTTGTCGACAACTCTTCATCCCTTATGTTAGTTCCCACGTTAACCAAGTTAACGTGGGAGTTAACGTGGTACTTTGCATCATAGGCCAACGTTAGTGACAATGTTGAGTGTCACTAACGTTGGCTTCTCTTCCCCCCTTAACGTTAGAGGCCACGTTAACCTTCTAACGTGGCCACTTATGAGTAATTGCCAACGTTAGTGACAATGTTAAGTGTCACTAACGTTGGCTCAACTTCTCTTCTCCACGTTAGAGTTCACGTTAACTTAGTTAACGTGACTCTCTAACGTGGGCATTGATGGCTTTTTGAGAGTGTTATTGGCAATCACTTTTCTCATTAACCTTGCAAGTTACCTCCCCTTTTCTTGCTTCCTTTTGGTCCTGAAATCAAGCAATAAAGTGCATCAAAACTCTAGTCCAAGTCATGAGTAATGCAACATAATATTTGTCACTAAACTTATGCGAAATCCTCATGAAATTATGTAAAATGCATAATGTATGCTTGAATCAAGGCATAGGTGAATATCTACCCAAAACTAGCTTATTTCCTAAAAAAATGCATGAAACTAACCTAAAAACAGTAAAGAAAAGGTCAGTGAAATTGGCCAAGATGCCCTGGCATCACAACACCAAACTTAAAGCTTGCTTGTCCCTAAGCAAGTACTGGAACAAGAGAATGATGAATGGAATGTCCAGAGGAATGAGTCATTCTTGTGGAAGTTATGTTACTGATTTTATGGTGGTTTCATGCATAGCAACTTAGGTTCATTCCATTACTGGCTTTCAGACCTTTATCATGTCCTAAAACACCCACTTTGTTTATATCCCATGAGACTTTTATTCATTGATCCTTTTATTGTTATTTCAAGGGTTGTTTGTGTTATTTAGGCTAAGTGCTCTGTAAGGGGCCAACTCTTTAAGATAAGCTTTCAGCCAACACTCCCGAACCAGTTGGTTCAAGGTGCTAGGTGTTGAGACACCCCTAAGGACTTACTCCCTCAAGCCTATCCCCCATACATACACACCACAGGCATATAGTTTATTTATTTTCTTTTCTGGAGACCTTGGTGTCCAGCACCTCTTTGGGTTACTAAATGCTCTGTAGTGAAGGTTACTCTTGATAGTGGACTTTCAGCTGATAATCCCGAGTTAGTTAACCCAAGTTACCAGGTGATAAGGCACCCCTAAGAGCTTATTCATCCAAGTAGATCCCTCACACAGGAGCACCACAGACACTTGCCTCAAGATTAAAACCATTAATGCCTAGTCTTATTGCTTACTCTTTTTCTTTTGTTTTTCACTTCCATTGTTCTTTCCCTTTTCTCTTCTTAGGATCTTGTTATTAACTTAGTCTCATGAGTGTATCCAAAGCAAAGTATTCAGGCCATATAATTGTCATCCCAGCCTTGTGGTTGAACCAACTTAGCTAACTTATGACTACCCCAAAGATTCATGAATGCACTTCCACAATATGAACTCTACTCTGGTCTTTTAAAAACATAATCATTCTCTTCTTCAATTTGATTTAAAATGGACAAGCTTACAAGTAAATAAGGGAATGATGCAGTGACATTTAAACCAGAAATTACGGACCTATTCAGAAGGAAAACTTAAAAGACAGAATTTTAAAAAGTTTAAACATAACATGGAAGCAGGTTCTATTTCATACAAGATCTTCCTTATTTAAAGCATAGAAAATGATGGACTAAAAAGAACTCCACCACCTTTCATTCATGTGGTTGTCCATGCTCCCATCCTTGTTTGTCCTCATTGTGTCTCTCTTGAGTGCTTGTACTTCCACTTCCCTTGCCTTTTCCAAGCAGCTTCCTCCAGAAACCACTATCTTCCATCTTCTTCTTGAGTGTCTCCTTTTGTTGTTTCACTTTCCTCTCTTCTTGTTCTACAAATTCTTTTTGGACCTCATCATATGTAGGGATGGCATAGTGTAGCTGATGCATATAACTGGTCATGTAGTTCAACTCGGCTTGAGTGTTTACATAGAACTCCTCCCTATGTAGTTGCCTTCCTTCATTGAGTACACTGAACTCATTGAAAGTTTTCATTTGGGCTATCTGCCGCTGGTTGAGTTCTTGCAAGTGCTTCTCTTGAATCTCTTGCCTCTCATTCACTTGGTTGATGGCTTGAGTGAGCTGGGAGTATTGTTCCTGCTGCTGCTCCATTTGTTGTTTTTGCCATGCTTCCTGTTGGCTCAGCCGGTTCAGTATTTGCTCTTGTCCTTCCATATGTCTCTGTCCCAAATCTTCAATGGCTCTTAGAAGGTGAGTCATATTCAAGTTGGTTGGGTCATGATGCTCTTCTTGTTGATACTCCTCCTGATGATATTCCTCTTGATGAGCTTCTTCCTGGGCCCTTTGTCTTCCTATATGTGGCCTTCTTAGTTGCTGAGCCGGTGTGGTATAGACCATTTGCTCGAGTGTGACTGGCCTCCCTGGGTTCACCCAGTCTGGGCTGCTGTCCTCAAATGTTACCTTGGCCTTGTTGCACAAGCGGAGAATGGTGCTGGGGTACCAAAGTCTGGCACCTGAGTCAGCTTTCTCAGCTGACTCTTGAATCCCTTTGGCAATGAGCTCATGCACTTTGATTTTCCCACCTTGTACTAAGCATTGTACCATAGTGGCTCGATTGATGTTAACCTCTGAATTATTAGCAGCTGGTAGGATGGACCTCCTTACAAGCTCAAACCATCCTTTGGCTTCAGGGTGAAGGTCTCCCCTTTTTATGAATTTTGGTCTCCCATCTGAGTACCTCTCCCAGTCAGCGGCTATGACGCAGATATCTGATGCTATCTCTGAGAGCTCATCCTTATCGGGGCTTCTACTTATCCTTGCCTGATAACTCTCTTCATCAAAATGAGGTGATTTCAAGTGAAGAGCTCTTGTTATGGAACTTGGGCTGAAGTCCAACTCCCGTCCTCTCACATAGCTTTTGAAGGTTGGGGCTTTGGTCTTATCCTCTCTAACTGCATTTGCATAGAATTCTTTGATGAGGTTTCCATTGATCTTCCCCTCTGGACTGGTGAGCAATTGCCACCCCCTCTGTTCGATTTTTCTCCAAATCTGTGGTGATTCATTGGCATTGATTTGGAAGATTAACTCTGGCAATATCTTTCTGGCCCTTATCCGCTCAAATTCATGCTCATGAAAGGCAGTCTTGAATCTCTTGTCATCAAAAGGAGCACTTTCCATAGGTTCTTTCCTCTTTTGCCTCTTTGAGCTTGATGATGCCATGACTTGAGTTGTTGTTTGAGGGGGTTTGAGGCTTCGGATAGATGAAGAGTGGGTTGGTTAAAGCAATTTGTGATGAAGGGTTTAGTGTGCCAATAGTAGTGTGGAGAGTAGGGATTTGAATGTGAGGAGTGAGCATGCACTAAGGTTCACTTATATAAGAAAATCATGAGTGAATGAAGGGTGTGGATTGCATGAATGTTTACTAGATGGACGGATGGGGTTGTTTATGAAGGAAAGACAAGGATCATCACTTAATGAGAGTGATTGGTTTGGTCTTCAAGGGTCTTCTTTCTCCAATGTTGCATGGCAGCGTTTCCCCATGCGTTCCCTCTTGAGACATGTGTGTAGTGCTTTTCATTAAGTGGCGAAATCTCCCCCATTTAATTGTCCAATAAATCCCTTTTCATGCTTCTTTTCCTTTCCTATAAAGATTTGAAATAAGGAAATTAATATCATAAAAAAAATTTAAACTCTACGGCTAGAATAAAATGAAAAAGGATTTGATTGTTTATTTATGAATTCCAACTAACTAACTAACTATTGGTGGGTCCTTATATGCATTTTGGTGGCACCATGAGGTGACACCAAACTTAGTTTGGATCACTGTGATGGAGGTTTTGTGTTCAAAGCTCCTAAGACTAGCATGCATCTTGGTTTGCTTTGAACACCAAACTTGTTCCTCACTATATTCTGCATAAGAAGATTTTCACCAATTGTTTGTCA
Source organism: Arachis hypogaea (assembly GCF_003086295.3). Classification (NCBI taxonomy): domain Eukaryota; kingdom Viridiplantae; phylum Streptophyta; class Magnoliopsida; order Fabales; family Fabaceae; genus Arachis; species Arachis hypogaea. The sequence continues at coordinate 47,486,434 of NC_092053.1, forward strand.
AGTTTGGATTGAAGCTCATAAAGATTGACTTATTCATTATCATCTGAAAGCATATAAAACATGGGTTGCCTCCCATGAAGCGCTTCTTTAGCGTCACTAGCTTGACGTTTTTCCTTCATCAGGGTGGTTGGTAGTGCTTAAAGTCCTCCCCTCTTGCTGTGGACTTGTATCCATTGGTTGGATCAATGATCTCCACATGTTCCAGGGAAAGAACTCTGTTGATAGTGAAGACCTTAGGTAACTGAGATGGTACAGTAGGGAGATTAGGGGGAATATCTGGGAAGTAAGCTGAGACAACTCTATCCCCTTGAGAGAAATCTTCCATAGGGATCTTCTTGTTCCTCCATCTCCTTGGTACCTTCTTCTTTGTTTCTTTTGAGGTTGCTTTCCCCTTGGTGACCTCTTTTCTCCAAGGAGTTGTGATGCTGTCTTCACCTGCCTCTAGAGGTTTGGGTTCCTCCAACTTTTCTTTGAGCTGTGGCAATTGCTGTTTTCCTTGTTTATCAATTGAGGGGGTTTCTAAATGAACTGGCTGTGCTTCAGTGCTTGTCTCCTCCTTCAGAGTCTCCTTATCGTTTGTGCTTAGTTCCTTGTCCTCTTGATCTGTTTCTTGTGAGAGTTTGAAGACATTGAAGCTGAGTCGTTCATCATGGATTCTCAATATTAGCTCCCATTTCTCTATATCGATAAGTGCTCTGGCCGTAGCTAAGAATGGTCTTCCCAATATGATTGGGTGAGTGTGACTCTCTTCCATGTCCAGAATGACAAAGTCTGTTGGGAGAAAGTACTTCCCAACCTTTAGCAACACATTTTCCACCACTCCTATTGCTTGCTTTTGAGTTTTGTCAGCCAGTCTAATGATTACATCTGTGGGCATTATCTCATTAATCTGCGGCCTCTTCACCAGGGATAAAGGCAGTAAGTTGATGCTGGCCCCCAAATCACATAGTGCTCTATCGAACATAGTTTCACCTATGGCACAAGGGATGTGAAAACTCCCTGGGTCTCTTCTTTTCGTAGGCAGCTCAGGTTGAATAAGGGCACTACATTCCTTGTTCATCACTATAGTCTGGCCTCCTTTGAGTGAGCTTTTCCTGGAAAGAAGTTCCTTCATATACTTGATGAATGCAGACATTTGTTGAATTGCCTTGATGAATGGTATGTTTACATGCAGAGATGCAAACAAGTCTAGGAACCTTGAGTATATTCTCTTTCCCACAGCACCATTGAGTAGTTGAGGGAAGGGAGCATAGAGCTTCAGCAACTCTTGTTGTGAAATTTCTGGTCCTTGGTGATTTCTATCCTCCTCCTTTGTTGAGTTGTCTTCAGGTTGTTTGCAAAGTTTGTCTTGCTTGTCTTTAGTCTCTTGATCACTCGTAGTGACCATTTTGCAATCTTCCCATCTTACTTTCTTTGCTTTTCCTTTGGGGTTCTTCTCCGTGTCACTTGGGAAGCTATCAGTAGTTTTGGGAATCTTCTCAGCTAAATATCCCACCTAGAATTCCATCTTCCTAATGGTCTCTCCCTGGTTCTTAATATTGGCTCGCACCTCCTCTTTGAACACCTTATTTTCTTGAATCTCTTGACATATTCCTTCAAGTAAGGCTTCAATCTTAGAGAGCTTGTCATCAATTGATGAGTGATTCAGAGCAGATGTGCAGTTTTGGTTTTGATAAGTGTGTGAAGAAGTGTTGTTGTGGGGGTGTTGAGATGTCCTCTGGGTGAATTGCTGGTGAGCTGCATTGTTGTTGGAGTTGTAACATCTTTGGTCTTGGTTTTGATCTTGCTCACTTCCCCACCCAAAGTTTGGGTGGTTTCTCCATCCAGGGTTGTAAGTCTTGGAGTATGGATCATAGTTTTTCCTTGGTGAATTCCCAATGTAGTTGGCTTGCTCCTGACTCCCCTCTGCTTCTTCATTCACTCCTTCTTGGATTGTTGATGAAGATGAGATTGCTGCTACTTGGTTCCTCTCCATCTTCTTGGTGAGGTCAGCCAGCTGCTGGGTAATGAGCTTGTTTTGGGCCAACAGAGCATCGACATTGTTTAGCTCCATCACTCCTCTTGTGTTCCCTCTTTTGGAAGCATAGAAGTAGTCATTTTCTGCTACTGTTTCAATAACATCTATGGCTTCCTCAATGGTCTTCTTCTTGTTCAAGGATCCTCCAGATGAATGGTCCACAGCCATCTTTGACTCATAAGAGAGCCCTTCATAGAAAATGTGCAGTTGGACCCATTTGTTGAACATGTCAGGTGGACACCTCCTTGTTAAGTCCTTGAACCTCTCCCATGCTTCATACAGAGTCTCACCATCTTGTTGCCTGAAAGTTTGAACCTCAGCTCTCAGCCTATTGATTCGTTGAGGAGGGTAAAATCTTGCTAAGAATTTGTTCACCACATCCTCCCAAGTTGTCAAGCTCTCCCTTGGGAAAGATTCCAGCCACTTGGCTGCCTTGTCCCTGAGTGAGAAAGGAAATAAGAGCAGTCTATAGGCATCAGGATGAACACCATTAGATTTTACTGTGTCACATATTCTCAGGAAGGTGGTCAAATGTTGATTGGGGTCTTCTTGAACACCTCCTCCAAACGAACAGTTGTTCTGAACAAGGGTGATGAGCTGTGGTTTAAGTTCAAAGTTGTTGGCATGGATTGTTGGCTTTTGGATGCTACTTCCACAATTTCCTGGGTTTGGATTGATGTAAGAGCCCAAAACTCTTCTATCCTCCCCAGCATGATTTGCTCCACCTCCTCTGCCATGGTTGTGAGTCTCTTCTTCATGATGATTTTCCATGTTTTCTTCCATGTTTGGTTCAAAGTATTCCTCAAAGTGTTCCTCCTCTTCTTCAGCACCAACTACACGTTCTTCTTTTGCCTCCCTCCTTAGTCTAAGGAAGGTTCTCTCAGGTTCAGAATCAAAGGAAGTTGAAGCCCCGCTTCTTCTCCCTGTCATACAACCAACAAGTACAAGCAAAGAAAATAGATGAAGACACTATTTGTGTCAGAATTACTGTTAGTTGTGGGTGATGCAATATATCAAACAGTTAGTGGGTTAGCAAACAGAATTGAAAATAACAAAGAAAAACAAAAGAGTAGAGGGGGAAGGGAAGAAGTTTAACTAAAACAAAAAGTAAATTACTCAAACAGAAAAATGAAATTCACAAAATAAAAATGCTCAATCTAGTGATCTTCCAATTTAATCATTGTTGATGCACTATCAATCCCCGGCAACGGCGCCATAAACTTGATGCACGGAAAACTTTTCTCTCAACAAATCTCCCTTCGGCAAGTGTACCGAATTTGTCGTCAAGTAAAAACTCACAATAGAGTGAGGTCGAATCCCACAGGGATTGATTGATCAAGCAACTTTAATTAGAAGAACGTTCTAGTTGAGCAAATCCAGAATTTGGGTTGAGAGTTACAGAAAATAAAATGGCGGGAATGTAAATAACAGAAAAGTAAATGCTAGAATTAAAGGACTGGAAGTAAATGACTGAAAATAAAATGCAGAATTGTAAATGGGAATGGGGGATTTGCTCATAAAAGTAAATGGTAGAAATTAAAGAGAATGGGTAAGATCAGAGATGGGGAGTTCATTGGGCTTAGGAGATGTTGCAATTCTCCGGATCAAGTTCATTTTCATCTCTTCCTTAATCAATGCACTCATTGATCTCCTTGGCAATCTTAAGTGATTAAATTACAATTTCTTGCAATTCAATCTCTCAAATCTTGATCAATAGCCAATTCCTTGGTCAATTGCTCATGAGAAGAGATGAAGTATGGTCACTGATTATACCACATGCATTTCCCAAATCAAGTATTGAGAGGGTTATAGTCATATACCCATCCAAACCCAATTTGGTCCAGCATGAGAAAGCATTTCTAGCTTGATCTCTTCATTCCTCTTTCAAGGTTCAAAAGAGATCCAAGTTTGAATAGCTTCTCTTCTAAGATAACTACTCAATTGGATGAAGATCGAAAGTTTTCAAGTAAAATCAAGAGGAAAGATAGAAGAAGAATAATGAAAATTAGTATTGATCCATCAAATTACAACAGAGCTCCCTAACCCAATGAAAGGGGTTTAGTTGTTCATAGCTCTTGAAAATGAAAACAAAGATGGAGAATACATCATAAAACTAGAATTTACAAAGAAAGTAAAATACAGAGAGTAGTTCTCTTTTTCCAGCCTCTCCAACTTCTTCTCAATTCAAAGCTACTCCTATATATACTACTCTTCTCAGCTTCTAGTGTGATTCTTCAAGTCTTGGGCCATTGGATCTTGAGTTTGAAGCAGTTCCATTCTTTATTTGGGCTTGGCTTTACTTGCAGAGAGAAAGTGCGAAGTGGGCGGAGACTTTAGTTCAGGACGTTAGGGGTGTTAATATTTAGTGAGAATATAAGTTCGAGAACGTTAGTGACACTTAACATTGTCACTAACGTTCCAATGCACCCCTTTGCCTCACGTTAAAACCCACGTTAACTAGGTTAACGTGGCTTTTAACGTTGCCTTTTTAACCTTCGAGAACGTTAGTGACACTCAACATTGTCACTAACGTTCCAGTGTGCCCCTTCTTGCTTCACGTTAAAGCCCATGTTAACTAGGTTAACGTGGCTTCTAACGTGGCCTTTGCCATCCTTTGAGAACGTTAATGACATTCAACATTGTCACTAACGTTCCAATGTGCCCCTAGGTCTCACGTTAGAGTCCACGTTAACTCGGTTAACATGGCTTCTAACGTGGCCATCCTTAGCCATCCCAACGTTAGTGACAATGTTGAGTGTCACTAACGTTGGCTCATCCTTCATTCCTCATCGTTAGCTTCCACGTTAACCAAGTTAACGTGGAAGTTAACGTGACTCTTGGGGGTTGTGTGGTTGCTTCAACGTTAGTGACAATGTTGAGTGTCACTAACGTTGTCGACAACTCTTCATCCCTTACGTTAGTTCCCACGTTAACCAAGTTAATGTGGGAGTTAACGTGGTACTTTGCATCATAGGCCAACGTTAGTGACAATGTTGAGTGTCACTAACGTTGGCTTCTCTTCCCCCCTTAACGTTAGAGGCCACGTTAACTAGGTTAACGTGGCTTCTAACGTGGCCACTTATGAGTAATTGCCAACGTTAGTGACAATGTTAAGTGTCACTAACGTTGGCTCAACTTCTCTTCTCCACATTAGAGTTCACGTTAACTTAGTTAACGTGACTCTCTAACGTGGGCATTGATGGCTTTTTGAGAGTGTTATTGGCAATCACTTTTCTCATTAACCTTGCAAGTTACCTCCCCTATTCTCACTTCCTTTTGGTCCTGAAATCAAGCAATAAAGTGCATCAAAGCTCTAGTCCAAGTCATGAGTAATGCAACATAATATTTGTCACTAAACTTATGCAAAATCCTCATGAAATTATGTAAAATGCACAATGTATGCTTGAATCAAGGCATAGGTGAATATCTACCCAAAACTAGCTTATTTCCTAAAGAAATGCATGAAACTAACCTAAAAACAGTAAAGAAAAGGTCAGTGAAACTGGCCAAGATGCCCTGGCATCACAGCTTGCATTCCATTCAGACTCTGAGAAATCATATTGACTTGCTGAGTCAATATTTTATTCTGAGCCAATATGGCATTCAGAGTATCAATTTCAAGAACTCCCTTCTTCTGAGGTATCCCATTACTCACAGGATTTCTCTCAGAAGTGTACATGAACTGGTTATTAGCAACCATGTCAATGAGTTCTTGAGCTTCTGTAGGCATTTTCTTTAGGTGAATGGATCCACCTGCAGAAGTATCCAATGACATCTTAGCTAATTCAGACAGACCATCATAGAATATATCCAGGATGGTCCATTCTGAAAGCATGTCAGAAGGACACTTTTTGGTCAGTTGCTTGTATCTCTCCCAAGCTTCATAGAGGGATTCACCTTCTTTCTGTCTGAAGGTTTGAACATCCACTCTAAGCTTGCTCAGCTTTTGAGGAGGAAAGAACTTGGCTAAGAAAGCAGTGACCAGCTTATCCCAAGAGTTCAGGCTATCTTTGGGTTGAGAGTCCAACCATACTCTAGCTCTGTCTCTTACAGCAAAAGGGAAAAGCATGAGCCTGTAGACTTCAGGATCTACTCTATTAGTCTTAACAGTATCACAGATCTGCAAAAATTCAGTTAAGAACTGAAAAGGATCTTCAGATGGAAGTCCATGAAACTTGCAGCTCTGCTGCATCAGAGAAACTAATTGAGGTTTCAGCTCAAAATTGTTTGCTCCAATGGTAGGGATGGAGATGCTTCTTCCATGTAAATTGGAATTGGGTGCAATAAAGTCACCAAGCATCCTCCTTGCATTATTATTATTTTTGGCTGCCATCTCCTCTTCTTGTTCGAAAATTTCTGAAAGGTGCTTGCTGGTTTGTTGTAATTTAGCTTCTCTTAGTTTCCTCTTCAGAGTCCTTTCAGGTTCTGGATCTGCTTCAACAAGAATATTCTTGTCCTTGCTCCTGCTCATATGAAAAAGAGGGAACGGAAAAATAATAATAATATGGATCCTTTTTATCCAGGTATAAAGGTTCCCCTGTGTGGGTAGAAGAAGAAAAGAATGTAATGTAAAGAAAGAAACACAAGGGTGAGGAGAGCAGAGATGTGAGATGAAGAGAAGTGTTAGTAGATGAATAAATAAATAGAAGGAGATGAGAGAGGAAGAGGATTTTCGAAAATTATTTTTGAAAAATGGTTAGTGATTTTCGAAATTAGTTTTTGAAAAAGGTTAGTAATTTTCGAAAATTAGGAATAAAATTAAAATAAAAAATTAAAATAATTAGTTAATTAAAAAGAATTTTTGAAAAAGAGGGAGATATTTTCGAAAATTAGAGAGAGAGAGTTAGTTAGGTAGTTTTGAAAAAGATAAGAAACAAACAAAACGGTTAGTTAGTTAGTTGAAACAAATTTGAAAATCAATTTTGAAAAGATAAGAAGATAAGAAGTTAGAAAAGATATTTTAAAATCAAATTTTTGAAAAAGATATGATTTTGAAAAAGATAAGATAAAAAGATATTTTTGAAAAGATATGATTGAAATTAGTTTTGAAAAAGATTTGATTTTTAAAATCACAATTAATGACTTGATTCACAAGAAATCACAAGATATGATTCTAGAACTTAAAGTTTGAATCTTTCTTAACAAGTAACAAACTTGAAATTTTTGAATCAAAACATTAGTTGTTGATGATATTTTAAAAAATTATGAGATAAAATTAAGAAAAAGATTTTTGAAAAATATTTTTAAAATTTTCGAAAATAAATAAGAAAAATAAAAAAGATTTGATTTTTGAAAAAGATTTTGAAAAAGATAAGATTTTTAAATTTAAAATTTGATTTGACTCATAAGAAACAATTGAATTTTTAAAAATTTTTGAAAAAGTCAATCCAAATTTTCGAAATTTATGAGAGAAAGAAGGAAAGATATTTTTTTGATTTTTTGAATTTTTAATGATGAAAGAGAAAAAACATGAAAATGATGCAATGCATGAAAATTTTGGATCAAAACAATGAATGCATGCAAGAATGCTATGAATGTCAAGATGAACACCAAGAACACTTTGAAGATCATGATGAACATCAAGAACATATTTTTGAAAAATTTTCAATGCAAAGAAAACATGCAAGACACCAAACTTAGAAATCTTTCATGTTCAGACACTATGAATGCAAAAATGCACATGAAAAATAAGAAAAGACACAAAACAAGAAAATATGAAGATCAATCAAGAAGGTTTATCAAGAACAACTTGAAGATCATGATGAATGCAATGTATGAATGCAATTTTCGAAAAATGCAAAATGAATATGCAATTGACACCAAACTTACAATTTGACTCAAGACTCAAACAAGAAACATGAAATATTTTTAATTTTTTATGATTTTATTAATTTTTTTTTTTTTGGATTTTTGTATTATATTTTTCGAAAATCATTTGAAAAAGAAAAATAAGGATTTCAAAATTTTTAATATGAATTCCAGGAATCTTTCACTCTTAGTCTAATGCTCCAATCTGAGGGTTAGGCATGGCTTAATAGCCAGCCAAGCTTTAGTATGGAATTACATGCATTGAAGTGATTAGTTGAAGCCTTAGTCCAAACGAATTTAGACATGGCTTTACAGCCAGCCAGGATTCAACAATTCATCATGAAACACTAGAATTCATTCTTAAAAACTCTAAAGAAAAATATATTTTTGAAAACATTTTTTTTTCGAAAATTTATTTGAAGAAAAATGAAAACAAAGAAAAATTTTTTGAAAAAGTTTTTTGAAAATAAAATAAGAAGAAAATTACCCAATCTGAGCAACACGATAAACCGTCAGTTGTCCAAACTCAAATAATCTCCGGCAACGGTGCCAAAAACTTGGTGCACGAAATTGTGATCTCAGGCAACGGCGCCAAAAACTCTGTACGCACGTCTTAATAAATCGTTTTTCATTCACAACTTTGATACAACTAACCAGCAAGTGCACTGGGTCGTCCAAGTAATAAAACCTTACGTGAGTAAGGGTCGATCCCACGGAGATTGTTGGTATGAAGCAAGCTATAGTCACCTTGTAAATCTCAGTCAGGCGGATAATAATTGATTATGGAGTTTTCGAAAATAAATAATAGATAGACAGAAAATAAAGATAGAAACACTTATGTATATCATTGGTGAGAATTTCAGATAAAGGTATAGAGATGCTTTCGTCCCTCTGAACTTCTGCTTTCCTGCTGTCTTCATCCAATCAGTCCTACTCCTTTCTATGGCTGGCTTTATGTAAGGACATCACCATTGTCAATGGCTACTTTTCATCCTCTCTGGAAAATGGTCCGATGCGCTGTCACTGCATGGCTAATCGTCTGGAGGCATCACCGTGGTCAATGGCTGCATCCTATCCTCTTGTGAAAATGGTCCAAATGCTTTGTCACAGCACGGCTAATCATCTGAGGTTCTCGATCATACTGGAATAGGATTCACCCTCCTTTTGCGTCTGTCACTACGCCCAGCACTCGCGAGTTTGAAGTTCGTCACAGTCATTCAATCCCAGAGCCCTACCCGGAATACCATAGATAAGGTTTAGACTTTCCAGACTCTCATGAATGCCGCCATCAATCTAGCTTATACCACGAAGATTCTGATTAAGAGATCCAAGAGATAATCATCCAATCTAAGGTGGAACGGAAGTGGTTGTCAGGCACGCGTTCGTGGGAGAATGATGATGATTGTCACATTCATCACATTCATGTTGAAGTGCGAATGAATATCTTAGAAGCGGAATAAGTTGAATTGAATAGAAAAACAGTAGTACTTTGCATTAATTCATGAGGAACAGCAGAGCTCCACACCTTAATCTATGGAGTGTAGAAACTCTACCGTTTGAAAAATACATAAGTGAAAGGTTCAGGGATGGCCGAATGGCCAGCCCCCATGATCTAAGATCCAGACGTCCTAAGATGTCTAATACAATAGTAAAAAGTCCTATTTATACTAAACTAGCTACTAGGGTTTACAGAAGTAAGTAATTGATGCATAAATCTACTTCCGGGTCCCACTTGGTGTGTGCTTGGGCTGAGCTTGAATGTTACACGTGCAGAGGCTCTTTCTGGAGTTGAACGCCAGGTTGTAACGTGTTTCTGGCGTTCAACTCTGGTTCGTGACGTGTTTCTGGCGTTTAACTCCAGACAGCAGCGTAGAACTGACGTTCAACACCCTTTTACATCATCTAAACTCGGCCAAAGTATAGACTATTATATATTTCTGGAAAGCCCTAGATGTCTACTTTCCAATGCAATTAGAAGCACGCCGTTTTGAGTTCTGTAGCTCCATAAAATCCACTTTGAGTGTAGGGAGGTCAGAATCCAACAGCATCAGCAGTCCTTCTTCAACCTCTGAATCTGATTTTTGCTCAAGTCCCTCAATTTCAGCCAGAAAATACCTGAAATCACAGAAAAACACACAAACTCATAGTAAAATCCAGAAATGTGAATTTAACATAAAAACTAATGAAAAAATCCCTAAAAGTAACTAGATCCTACTAAAAACATACTAAAAACAATGTCAAAAAGCGTATAAATTATCCGCTCATCAATGATCTTGGACGCTTTTATATACCCTGCACCATAGGAAGCATAACTATTGTGAAATCATTCTGTGACCTCGGTGCAAGCATAAACTTGATGCCTCTATCTCTCATGAGGAAACTTCAAATTCTGGAGCTAAAATTCACTCGAATAGCTCTACAAGTGGCTGATAAATCCATTAAGCAAGCACTGGAAGTTGTGGAGAATGTGCTAGTAAAAGTGGGAAAATTCTTTCTCCCAACTGACTTTGTCATCCTGGATATGGAAAAGGATCCTAACACTTCCATCATCCTGGGGAGGCCCTTCCTAGCTACGGACAGAGCATTGATAGATGTTGAAAAAGGGGAATTGTTGCTAATAGTGCATGATGAGCACCTAGCATTTCATGTCTTCAAGACCCTACACGAGCCCACTCAAGAGGAAGAACGCATTAAGGATAAGGCCAGCGATCATAGCTTAAAGAAGACATTCAAGGAGTAAACTCCAAGCTTCTAAAACCATGCTTAAAAGAAGTAGAAATGGTGCAACAGACCAAAGAAGTCAAGGAGGAACTAGATCCAAACCCCTCAAATGAGATCCCCAACAAGAAGCCCCCAAATAAAGAACCACCAAGGCATGAATTATCTTCTGAGAAAGAAAAGAAGAAGAGGCCAAGAGGGTGGAGAAACAAGAAGATCCCCACTGAAGGCTTCTCTCCAGGGGATAAAGTATTGTTAAACACCCAAACAATGAAGGTGTCTCCACAATTGTCTGAGCACTATACTGTGAACTGGATCCTTTCACTTGAACACCTAGAGATCATCAAAGAGGAAACCGGGAGGAAGTTCATAGTAAGAGGAAAAAAGATGAGGCACTATGATTTTCAGCCTCCATGATCAAAGGACAAGACGTCAAGCTAAAGATGATAAACAAGCGCTTGTTGGGAGGCAACCCAACCAAAGGTAACTCTTTCTTTTACTAGCTATTTCAACAAAAGAGTTAAGTAAGTTTATCTGTATTGTAAGGAGCTAAGTTTGGTGTTGCACACCAAAACCAATTAAGGGTGAATGTAGGAAGCTAAGTTTGGTGTTCCACCAACAATTTCATTAAAAACACATCTCAACCCTCTGCATAAATGGTCACTGGCTCCAAACAATCAGGGAAACTACTTAACCATTGTTTGCTTTCTAGTTTATGGTATGTTTTCTTTAATAAAAGCACAAGGTTCCATGTATGAGATTAATCTGATGCACAACAGACAGTGGCAAAGAACTAAGTTTGGTGTTCACACACCAAAATAAGTTCAATAGCCTACAATTCTTGCATGCTAACCATCTTTCAAGTGCTTGGGGGACAAGAAACTTCCAATAACTTTGCAGGAATTCAATCAATCTCTTGAAAGAACTATGCACAATCATCCAAAGACACAAAGAAGAATACAAAAGCTATGGATGATGAGGACAAAGGAAAAACTAGAAGACATCACCAAGAGGTTGTATTGTTACTTGATTCCCTCTGATTAGAAGTGCTTTAGTTAGAAGTCTAAATGTACCCCTGCTGATTAGTTTAAATTGTATGCATTCTGTTTGTTTACTGTCTTTTTAATTGTCAATTAAGGGTGCTAGTCTAAGTGTTTGCTTCATTTTCATCCTGCTTAAATGTGTGCTTTGTTCCTTTTGCTTGAATAAGAGAAAAATTATTGTGAAATAGAGAAAGAGTAAAGGTTTGGTTTGATATGAGACAGAATAAGGTTATGTGGTGGTTTGTGCTGGTTCATTAGTTGATTTATGAATAAGGCTAAAGTTTAGCATAACTTTGAGGTTTGAACTTGAGTTACATTCCATGAGACTTGACAAATGAAAGAGGTTCATAATAAAAGAAAGAAATGTAAGAGAAAGGAACAAAAAGAAATAAACAAGGCTGGACACCAATGTCTTGAGATTTGGATATATGCCGGTGATGTTCTTGTACAAAGATAAGCTTGGATAACTAGGTTCTAAGGGGTGCTTCATCACCAGGCAACTTGGGTTAACTAACCCGGGATTGCCAACCAAAAGTCCACCATCAAGAGCTACTTTGAGACAAAGCATTTAGCAACCCAAAGAGGTGTTGGGCATCAATTTCTAAAGAAAAAAACAAGCTAAATGCCTATGATGTGTGTGTGCTAAGGAGAGGCTTGAGCAAGTAATCCCTTAGGGGTATTTCAACACCTAGCATCTTGAACCAACTGGGACGGGAATGCTGGCTGAAAGCTTACTCTAAAGAGCTACCTTAACACATAGCATTTAACCTCAGCAAGTAATAAATCTCAATCAAAAGAAAAGAGCAAGAAAAACTAAGGACCAAGCAATAAAAAAGTCTCATTTTTTTTTTGTAATTCAAGTAAGGATCCAAAGGATTGTTGATACCTTAGCCACAGAATAAAAATTACTAAGGCACCATGCATGAAAACCCCACTAACCAGTATTGATTGTCTTCCAATAAAGGGCTTATACTTCTCTCTGTTTTCATTCAATCTCCTTATGTTTTAGTGCTTGCTTGGGGACAAGCAACATTTAAGTTTGGTGTTGTGATGACAAGTCATCTTAGGCTAGTTTCACAACCCTTTTCAGTCATTTTTACCTAGTTTTCATGCATTTCTTAGGTAATAAGTAAGTGTTTGAATAAGAATTTCATGATTATCTTGATTCAATCGAACATTGTTAATTTTATGCATGCATTATCATGAGATTTATGCAAGATTTATTTGATTTTTATGAAAAGATGCAAATCTTATGATTTTGGCAAGGCTATGATTGCATATGTTTGATTGCTAACAGATGAAAAGAGGCAAGGAAAGATGCAGGGTAACGCTACGCTCAATTTCAAAGAACGCTACGCTCTCTAACGACGCACACGCGTACAGGACGCTTACGCGTAGGGCAAGAATGTTGGAAGATCCACGCGTACGCGTGGGTATGATCAGCGCTCGTTACAAAAAAAAGCACTATATTCTTCAAACAAGCCCCTGCGACAATTTTCAAATTTGGGATTCAAAGTTGGCAGTTGACGCGTATGCGTGCCTGACGCGTATGCGTCGGTGTGATTTTTTGTGAACAAGCACGTGCATGCATGAATGAAGCTACAATGTGGAAGTGGTGTTTTGCAAACCATACATACGCGTGGGTAGCGTTCTTTGCACGAGCGCTACGCTCGTTTGGAGAGCACTGCCAGGGGAGGCGTGGGCGTGCATCACACGTATGCGTGACATGGGCTACAGAGAGAAATGACGAGCATGATTATGTGACGCATACGCGTCGATAGCGCAAAAATGAAGAATAACGCGCATGCGTGGGAGACGCGTACGCGTCAATGCCTGAGCGCTCCGTTCTCTTTGAGAATGCTACGTTCTCCTGGGAAGCATCACCACCTTATCAGCTGAAGACCCATTCTGACTTACCTCAACAAAGGCCAGAAAAGTCCAATCCAAGTACTAGAAGACTAAATTGGAAAGTATATAAATAGAGGAGAATTTGATTTGTAAAAGAGGCTGGCTGGCAGATCTGGAAGGCCAGTGAGGCAGAGACCTGAATTGGGGAATTCCGCATTCTTTGTATTTTCCTTTTCTGTAATTTCTCTGTTTTCTATTTTGATTTGAGCAATGATGAACTAAACCCAAATTCATTAGGGGGAGGAGCTCTATTATAATCATTATGGATCAATGAAATTCTTCTTCTTCTCAATCCACTTGTGTAGCTATAGGATAACTTCTGTTTTGATTGTGAATTATTCACTCCGGAAGGGGGTTTAATTCAATTGAATGTGGGTGTGAGCCTCGGAAGGGGAATCACCTACAATAGAATTGGACCTCTATCCTTCACTACTCTCTTAATCAACACTATTCGGGAGGAATTGAGATCTTGAGAGTTAGTGTGGCTTATGGATAAGAGAATGTGCTCTAACTCTTCTTATGACAATTAGATCAAGGAATTGGCAAGATTGATTGTGATAAGAGAGATAGGATTACCAAGGAATTGGGATCCAATCGATTTCAATCCGCCATAGATCTACTCATATGATTGAGAAAGGAGTTGAGACTCAATTGGTTCATGATGGATTATGATATCTCCAATCCCTGATGAATCATTTTCTTTGATTTTCCATACTTTAGATCTCTCTGAATTTACTTCCATTGTTATTTCTGTTTTAAGTCCCAACACCCAATTCCCTTTTAGAATTCATGCAATTTTACTTTCCTACACTCTAAGATTCTGTCATTTACATTTCTTGCAATTTATGATTAAGCTCTTTTAATTTCTTGTTCTCTAAGTTTCTGCAATTTACTTCTCCTGCAATTTAAGATTCTGCCAATTTACTTTCTGCACTTTAATTTCTTTCAATTTATATTCTGTCAATCAAGTCTCACTCAAAACACCAACTGTTAGCTTAATTAGATTTATCACTCAACTAAAATTGCTTGATCCATCAATCCCTGTGGGATCGACCTCACTTTTGTGAGTTTTACTACTTGATGCGACCTGGTACACTTGCCAATTAGCTTGTGTGGAATCGATTTTCCCTCTTCACCATCCCACATCAGATTTTACCACTTATGCTACAATCTACTACTCATATCCTCAAATACTCAAACCCAATTATCCATGATTTCACACTAGAACCTCTTCTCACCCACCATACTCAACAATAATCATTTTACCACTTTCAACCATCAACATCAACCTCATTCATTCTCAAAATCAATAATCAACATTGTTTAACAACATCAATAATATTTCTCATTCAAATTCATCACATATCATACATCAACAACATTATTCAACAACATCAACAACATCAATTCCTCATACATCATCAACCAACCAAATTCAACAACCATATAAATCCAAACCTATCCTATGGGTGACTAGCCTAAGTGTTTAAAAATATTATATATTACATAGAGGAAACCGAAACCATACCTTGGCTGATTCCCAATATGCACTAAATCACCAAGTTGACGTTAACCAAGCTTCAACAAGTTCTCAAACTCAATCAAGCCATCAATTCAACTCCAAGCTCCAAGTAAATGCCAATAATCACAACTTCAAGCTATATATACACATAATTCATAACCAATCAACCTAGGGTTCAACTTAATCACAATTTCACAAGGGTTCAAGACACTCTTACCAAACCCAACAATTTTGGAAGCAAAGCCCAATAGTAATCAAGTGATAGAGTGTACCTAAACACCCAAAATCACAAAATTTCACTCAATACAAAACCTTATTATTTCGAATTTTTGGAAGGAATAACTGAGAGGGATTTCATGATTTCCTTACCAGTTTCTTGGGTGGATTTTGTAGAGCTCTTTGCAAGGATAGCGTGGCCGCAAACGACGCGGCGATCGGAGCTCCGTAGCTCAAGCTATAAGCTTGGGAAGATGATCATGAATAGTGAAATGGAAACCCTCTTCCCTCTTCTCTTCTCAGCTGGGTTAGTGTGTTTATGAGAGTGTTGTGTGGTGAAATGGCCTTTAATGAGAGTATATATATATATTGGGCTAGGGCCCGGTCCAACCCGTTAGCGATTTTAGCTCGTTTGACCCAACTTTGGGCCAAACCTTTAAAATTAATGCCCGGTTTTCAATTTCGAATATTTTTCTATGGTTTTTAACTGTTTTTAATTATTCTCTCACAGTACCAGAGAGACTTAAATCGGTTTGACCGGTTCGGCTACCGGTTCACAATTTTACTCGGTTTTTTACAGAAAATACATTTTATGACTCAGAAAAATCTACTGAGTACAAAAATCATATTTAAATCCTCCAATTCTCATTCTAAATTATTGGATCCTATTTTGGGAAATATTAATTATTTAATTAAACGGTTAATTAGTCGCGGTTCTTACACTTTCTCCTCATCCTGTACGGTCAAGGTGGCGCCTAACTTGGATTTCACTAAGTTAGGCGCTAGGATCACAAAACCTTCCTAAAGCATGTTGCCAAGGTGGCGCCTATCTTGGATTTCACCTGGTTCGGTGCCAGGTGCACATAAAAGTCTCATTGATTGTTGCCTCAGCCACGCCTAACTTCACTTTTGTGAAGTTAGGCACTAGTTCAAGCAATAAGCCATGGTCCCCACGCTCTTCCGAAGATTGACATAGATTTTTTATTAAAACTTTTATTTTATTTACAAATAGGAAAAGATATTATTTAGTTTTAGAAAATATATTTTACATTAATTAGTATTAGATATAAAAGGGAAAAGAATCAGCCCTTCGGGCTCTTCTCTTCTCTCATACCCCATTCCGCACTTGACAGTTTTTCAGAATCTTTGTTTTTTCTCTGAACCCTGAGCAACTAAACCTCCACTATTAAGGTTAGTAGCTCTGTTTATTTTATGGATTAATACTATTACTTTTCTATTTTAATTCATGTATTGATTTCTATTTCAAGAATTGTTTTCGTTCTTTATCTTATGAATCTGGGTGGAACGAAAGTATGACCCTCTTTCTAATTGAGTTCTTGTAAAACTTGGACAAGCTCTTTACTTGAACAACAGCTTGAAAACAATTTCTCCTAAATTTTTAATTATCTGGACTTAACGGAATACGTGACATATAATCCTCTTATATTTGGGTAATTAGGATTTCTGTGGTACATAAACTAGAATTGAACTTAACCCTCTAATTGGAATTAAGTGACCAAGGAATTGGCAGTTGATGAAGGTTAGAGGAGACTAAAATGGTCTAAGGAATTAGGGTTTAGTCACATATAGTTTTCCATGAATTGAATCTTGCATGATTAAAATAGTTGGTAAGAAAAGCTAATCCGGAAAATAAATATCTCTGAAACCTTAACTGTTTTCTCCATATATTTGACAAACCATTTACTGCTTGTTTTTTGATATTCTAAATTTACTGTTTATGCTTCTGAACTCTCAAAACACCATTTTTCTGTTTGTCTAACTAAGTAAATCACGCAATTAGTATTGCTTAGTCCATCAATCCTCGTGGGATCGACCCTCATTCACTTGAGGTACTACTTGGTACGACCTAGTGCACTTGCCCGTTAGTTTGTGGGTTATAAATTCCACCAGCTGCCCCATAGCATCACGCCTCTATTGTGCGCCGGGGAGGCATATATCAGTGAGGATCTGGTCCAGCCTTTGATCAATGTTGACCCTCCTAGTGTAAGAGTGAGGGTCATCTCTAGATGGCGGTAACTGAAATATCTCCCTCACCCTCTCTGGACTGAACTCCAGGATCCTTCCTCGGACCATAGTGTGCCAGTTCTTTGGGTTAGGCTTCACGCCCTTGACATGCTTGTAGGTAATCCAAGCATTGGCGTAGAATTCTCGGACCATCAGAACTCCAACATCAGTCACGGGATTGCACAAAACTTCCCAACCCCTCCTCATAATCTGAAACTGAATCTCTGGATATTCATCCGGTTTCAAGTCGAATTGCACCTCCGGGATCACCTTCTTCTTGCTCACAATCTCATTAAAGTGATCCTCGTGTATCTTGGAGCTAAATCGGTTCATTTCAAATGGACTAGTTGCAGGAGCCTTCTCCTTTCTCTTCCTAGAAGAGGATTATCCGGTCTTGGGTGCCATATGTAATAGTCAACAAGAAAGAAAAGCAGAGCACCCCAACACCAAACTTAAACTTTTGCTCATCCTTAACAAAAGATAAAAAGGAAAACAGAGGAAGAAAAAGATGGTGATGGTTGGAGAAATAATAAAAATAATAAGAATATGAAATTAAAGTAGAAGGGAGGGAATGTGATGAAGAAGAAGGTGGGGTTAGGAGGTTAGAAGGGGAGAAGGAGGAGGAAGGTATTGTGGTAAAAAAATTGAAAAGAATGTAGTATATATATAGTGGGGGGGAGGGGGCTTGGTTGGTGAAAGGGAAGGGGGAAGTAAAGGGAAGTTGATTTGGAATGAGTGGAGGAATGGAAAAAGAGATATTTGGGGGTTTGAGGAGATGTGATTGGGGGAAAGGGAGTTGGTGGGCTATGGGGAATGAAATTTGGAGTTAATGGGGAGGGGGGATTTGATGTGATTTGATAGTGGTGGGGTGGGGAAACGGTTTTGACCATTTCAAAATTTGAATTCCCTTCCTTTCTAGCCAGTTGTGGAGGATTAACAACATTGGCATGGCATTAACCACATTATTGTTATTAAGCTCCATAGTAGACTCTTCATCTTCCTTATTAAAGTTGTTCCTGAGGTTCTCAGCAGTTTTATAAGCTCTGGCCTGTTGTAAACGCCTTGTCAAGATCCTCTCAATTTTAGTATCAACGTCATGAAGAGGTTCTTTGTTCCTGTTTCTGCTTATAAACAAACAAAAAACAAAGAAAAGGTAAAAATTTCTACGTCAGAGTGCAGAGAATTCCCAGTGAGGTAACCTGTGTAAAAGAAATAAAGAAAAATAACTAGATAAATTAAAAAGAAAATTCAAACAACCCAGAAGCAAAAGGGAATACACTATTCGAACTTAATAAGAAAATTAACAAGGAAAATTAAAACAACTAAGGGGACACCAAGCTTAATTTCAGAAATTAAGAGAAAAATTTCAAATAAAATAAAACTAGATTTTCAAAAATTTACCGAACAAAAATAAATAAAAACTAAAATTAAGAACGCCTAATCTAAGCAATCAAACAATGGTTAGTTGTCAATCACAGTCAATCTCTAGCAACGGCACCAAAAACTTGGTGCGGAATTAGAATGTCCACAAGTGAATTGGCAAGTACACCGAGTCATACCAAGTAATACCTCAGGTGAGTGAGGGTCGATTGATAAACTCCAATTTTGTGGTTTATCTTTTGCTTAATTTAGGGGATTTTATCACCTTTTCTCACATTTATTCAATGAAATAGCATGGTTTTGTAATTCTCCCTTAATTTGTGCTTAAGTATAAAAATATGCTTTTTAGGCCCTTAAATTTGTGATTTTAATTCACTTTAATTCTATTTGATGCCTTGATGTGTTTGTTGAGTGATTTCGAGTTCATAAGGCAAGTATTGGATGGAAGAAGTGAAGAGAAAAGCATGCAAAGTGGAGAATTCATGAAGAAATGAGCATTTGGAGAACTGAGGGCCACGCGCACGCGTCATCCACGCGTACGCGTGCATTGAAAATTTGTAAGCCACGCGCACGCGTCACCCACGCGTACGCATGAGTAGGAGTTTTGGCCAGCGACGCGCACGCATCACCCACGCGTACGCGTGACGCTTGGCACGTGACTCACTTAAAGTGAAATCGCTGGGGGGCGATTTCTGAGCTGCCCAGGCCCAAATCCAACTTGTTTCTGAGGGTATTTCACGCAGAATTCAAGCTTTAGTAAAGGGGGGGAGCACTTAGTTAGTCATAATGAGCCTTTAGTTAGTTTTCTAGAGAGAGAAGCTCCCTCTTCTCTCTAGAATTAGGTTAGGATTAGGTTAATTTCTCTTAGATCTAGATTTGATTATTTGATTTCATCTTGTTTTCTCTACAATTCCTTGTTCTAATACTTTAATTCTTCTTGGTTCTTTTGTTAATTTTACTTTTATGTATCTTTTATGTTCATGCACTCATGCTGGATTTGGATCTCTTTTAATGCAATTTAATATTTGATGTTCTTTTGATTGTTGATTTAAGTTGTGATCTCACTTTCCTTACAATTGGTAGTTGGTAGATTTTACTATTTCTTGCAATTTATTATGCTTTCCTTTTATGCCTTCCAAGTGTTTGACAAAATGCTTGGTTGGATGTTAGAATAGATTTTGAGCATTCTTGGCTTGGAAAGAGAAATTAGGTGATCTTGAGTCATGGATACCCAACCCATGTTGGTGATCTAGAGTTGTTAGCTAGTATTGTTTTCATTGACTCTAATCTCTTGCTAATTCAATTAGTGAGTTGATTAGGACGTTTGGATTGAGATTAGCTAGTCTTGTTAGACTGCCTCCGAGTGTGAAGATAATATGTTACCTTCTTCCATCGTTGGGAATGACGTAATAAGATAAATTCTTGTTAATTATTGTTATTAGTGACTTGGATAGAAAGTCTATATTCTCAACCCTTGCCATGACTGTCTCTCTTTATTACTTGCTTCCTTTACTTGCTTGATTTACTTTTCTTGTCATTTAATTTCTTGCCCCTTTTATCAATCAAACCCCCCTTTGCTGGGTGGAAATTAGATTTCTACACAAACTCACCAGCAAGTGTACTGGGTCGCATCAAGTAGTAATAACTCACAAGAGTGAGGTCGATCCCACAGGGATTAATGGATTAAGCAACTTTAGTGAGTGATTAGTATAGTTAAGCTAACATTGGTGAATTGGATGAAATGTAGCTAGCAGAATGTAAATAGCAGAAATTATAAAATACAGAATGTAAATTGAACAGAAGCTTAAATTGGCAGAAGCTTAAAGGACAAGAAATGTAAATTGCATCAAATGTAAAGGGGGGATGGGTGCTGAAAATTTAAATGGAAGCAGTAAATTAGAACTCAGAACAATTGATAGAATCTTAAAGTGGCAGGAAGAGTAAATTAAATTGAATCAAGAACAGAAATGTAAAAATTGCAGAGAAGTAGAAGTGTAGAAGAGTAAATTAGCAAGAAGACTTAGATCAATTCTGAAATCTCAAAGAGAAATTAACAATTTCAATGAAATAGCAAAAACAGAAAGAAAGTCAAGAGCTCAATTTCTCTCTCGATCAAAACAGAAAGTAAATTGCAAAGGAAGGAAAATGAAACAAAAAGAAAAGAAAACCCAGATCTGATTGTCAATTCTCAAGTTCAAAATGGAAAATTTAAACAAAGAGCTCTCTATTCTACTCCTACTCCTAATGCTCTCTAGCAGAGCCAGCCTTTCTTTTGAAAATGAAACAGATGCCTTTATATAGGCTTCACAAAATAAAAAAAAATTGAAATTGAAAACAAATTATAATTAAATGAAATTCCTAATCTAACTGATCTTTGTGCCTTTGAGTGATGTCAATTGGGCTTTGCTTGCTTTGGATTTGAATGAGATGGGTTGATTTGGATTTGGCCTTGAATAAGTGGGTCAGGAGTGGCTTGGATCAAGTGAACCAGGATGTGTTGGAACCTTCCAGTGGAGCACTCCGTTTGGTTAAATGAGCGTCACGTTCATTCCCTCTTGGTGCGCATGTTTTCCTTCCTCTAGTGTTCAATATGTGAATGCTACATTCACTTACCCAACGCTCTCTCTTGGTCCTTTGGTGCGTGCCTTGCTTTCCTTGGCAAAAGTCTCGAAAACGTTCACAAGAGTGAACGTGGCGTTCACTTGTTTGAATGCTACTTCTTATGTTGCGCCTTGATGCTTCAATTGTTGCCACCATTCCTTGCCTAGCATTCACTTTGTTGAATGCTCAGTTCATTCCTTTGAGCGATGGCCGTGTCTTCCTTGCCTAGCCTTGCTTCATTGGTAAATATGCCCAAAAAGTTAAATTTAGTGAGCTTAACGCTCACTTTAATGAACGCTCACTTTGAACGCTTGCTGCCCAACTTTCATTGGCTTTATTAGTAATGCCAATTATTTAGCTTGATTTGCCAATTGGACATTACTAATAAAGAGTTCATTCATTCTTTCATTGGTTTTATTAATTAAATGCTAATGCATTAATCGTTAAAGCATGATATGTTCTTTTGCCAATTGGCTTTAACAACATTAATAATGAAATGCATGCTTTAATTTACTTAGTAATGTCGTTGCCAATTCATTGTATGCATGCATGCTTTAATTGGCTTTAACAACATTAATAATGCATTACGTGCATGCTTGCATTGGCCTTAGTTAATAATGCTAATGCGTTCATGCATTGCATAAATAATTAAATGCATTCATACATAAGCATTAATGCATGATAATTCAGGATAATGAAATAGCATGGTTATTAATTATTAATGCATGCATAAGTATTAATGCATATGCCAAAGCTTCATGGTCATGGGCCACGAGCTTGGCCTAAGGTTCCAAAGCGTGCTCAACTTCAAAGTGTGCCCCCAAAATCCTTCTTTTTTTTCTTTTGAACTGATTTTGTGCTATTTTGCTTCTTTTTCCACTTATTTCCTACAAAATTTATAAAATCAAAAGATCAAGAAAATATACCATTTAAGCACAAAAGCATTCAATATTTAGGCACTAATCATCAATTTCTTGTATGAAAAAGCATAGAAAAATATGACATGATGACATGTCATCACCCTTGCACCTTCATAGCCAATAATTAACCACTTCATTGCAATTCCTTGTGAGACGACCCGAGGTTTAAATACTTCAGTTAATTCTTATTGGGGTTTTTACTTGTGATAACCAATATTTTTTTGCATGTGAGGATTCTTTGTCGGTTTAGAACTATACTTGCAACGAGATTTCATTTGTGAAATTCTAAACCATACAAGAATCCGAGCTATCAAAAATGGCGCCGTTGCCGGGGAATTGCAATGGTGCTATGTTATTGGCTATTGTATATATTGTGAATATGTTTTTCCTTTTTCTTCTTTGTTAGTTGTTGCTAGTAGTAGGACTTTGCTTTCTTTATTCCTTGTTAGTTTTATTTTTGTTTTCTCTTGTCACCATGAATTCTCATCACTTTGGCCATGAGTGTGGTTCAAACTATGTTGTAGGAAATGGAAGCTTTAATGAGGATTTGGAGATCAAGGGTGGGAGGAGCCCCAAGCTTATGGACAACCTTCTTGGCAACAATCTCCTCCCGAATCAAGTTTGACAAGAGTTCTTTGGGATATGACTACTCTCCTCACGGAGATGCGTAAGGACCAAAAGGTATTTTATTCCATCCAAGCCGCTCAAGCTCCACCCCAACATGATTACTCTTCAAACTCTTATGAGTATAATCCCAATCCTAATGCATACCAATCTAATGTATGTGATGACCCTTATTGTGATTGTCAACCACAACCACCACATACATATGACCCTTTCCCTCAACATAGTCCCCAACAACCTTACTCACAAGCCTCATACTACCACTCACCTCCATATGATCCTAACCCATATTCACCATACCAACCACCATATGAACAATACCTAGAGCCACCACCATTCTAATACCAATTCTCCCATGAACCACAATTTTCTCATACACTACCTCAAGACTTTCACCAATATGAACCACCTTCCAACTACAATACCTTTCCTCAAACAATGAAACTCTCTTCCACCACCGCCCTCCAATGAAGCCCTCATGCTAAAACAAGGAGATCTTAGATCTTATATTCTAAGGCAACAAGAGGGGACGGAAAGGAAGTTTAAGGAGCTAGAAGCCAAGATGGCTATCATAGCGGAAGCCGTTAGCAACATGGTCTCATCCCACCTAAGCCTATGCGATCAAGGCACTCCCATTGTTGTATGTAGAAAAGCACCCAAAGAGCTTAGTGACACTACAAGAAAACAGCTGTATTGCCATGCTTTTAAAGCGTGACAAAAAGCTTAAAAAAGCGTGGCGATAGATTTTTGCCACGCTTTTTGAGCTACTGCCACGCTTTTAAAAGGGTGCCCTCTGAAAGGGTGGCGGTTGCTCTATCACCACACTTTTGGTGACCTATCGCCACGCTTTTTTTGCCACGCTTTTTATAGATTGCCACGCTTAAAAGCGTGGCTGTATGTGGGAGATACGACCCGCTTTTGAAGCGTGCCGATATAGAGAGATATGGCCATGCTTTTAAAGCATGGAGATACAGAGAGATATGGCCACATTTTTAAAGCGTGGCGATAGCGAGATATGGCCACGCTTTTTAAGGGTGGCAATAGCGAGAGATATGGCCACACTTTAAATATAGTATACAAATAATAATTAGTGACATATAATTACCAAACCTAAATATAGTATACAATTTTTATTACAAGATAAATCAAACAATAATTAGTTACATATATAATTTTTGCTATAATTGTTTTATACATTAGTAAACTAATACTCAAATACAAAACAAATCTCAAGTTCAAATTCCAAAATTAAACATTGTAGAAAAATTACAGAAACAATACAACTTAAACTCTAAGTTCTTTGTTGTTCATCCTTCCTCTAGCCCTCTCAAACTTCCTTTCCTTGGATCGTACATAAAGCTTGGTATGGCTGTGAGGAACTCCAGGAGCAGGACCAAAGTGTTTCACAGCTTCCTTGGAATAGAAAAATCAACAAGGGAACAAACAATATGTTTAGAAATTTCCTTAACTAGCAACTAAAATTCACTCTCTCAACTAGAATTACATAGCATGTCTTTGATCATCATAGTAGAATTCCACCTCACAATAACTTAAAGCAAGAAAAAACATGACTAGAAGATAATCAATTATAGGAACTCATGATGTCAGAGAAAACATACATGGATCAGCAACTATCTATAAATTTTGAAACTTCAAAATAGAAAGACTTCCTTGAATGGCCAATGAGAAATAATTAACAATTTAATCTTGAGAAATAGCTCTACAATAACTGCATTTATGCTATACATGTCTTTGTTAGATGATTCAAATCACATATTATTCAAAATTATTTACATATACACTTTAGGATTCTTTTTTCCTTTAGAAATAAAAAATATTTATGACAACCCTATCAAATTTGGTGAAATCCATTTATACTTGGGAATTCTTAGTGCTCCTCATAGAAAAAACTAATAAGAGCAATAAGAGCAATGGTTGTGTCTTAATTTCAGATTTTCAAAAATCAGTTAATATAGTTCACCTTTGACAAATTAATATTCCTCATAGAAAAAACACGCTGGAATAATTCACACCAACACCACCATAGCAATATCAAAAGATCTAACCTTAATAAAACAAAAGATTCACATGCAACTAAATCTAATGCACACAAATGCAGGCACAGTTTATGAGCATTTTGTTCTCTAAACCTCAAGTATAAGATCCCAACACTTTCTCTTCCAATTTTTCAGCAAGCCAACAAACTCAAAGGACTATTTTATGAAGAAAAAGTGGAAAACCAAAAGCAACAACAGAGCACAAAAACAATAATTCAATAAGATTTCCACTATAATTAAAAAAAGAAAATCTTTTCCCATTCCCATTATCATTAATAATATTAATATCACCACTTTCTCGCCTCCAGTCACGGCAATCAATCAGGTACTCATTACACATGCAAGAAATACTAAATATATAAAAAGTAAAACCCAGCGAAGAAAGTTTGTTAGTTGAAGTAGAAAAGAAGGAAGAGCCAATGAAGTCATGAAGCAGAAGTAGAAGCAGAAGCATTACCTATTTGTTGAAGGAACAAGAAACTGAGATGTGTGGTGTGTGATGTTATAAGAGAAGAGTGTGTGTTGGAAAGCTTGAAAGAGTGTTAGACATATGGTCCTCAACTGTCACATTAATATTCATAATCAGAGATACCAACAAGTACTTAGTCCAAAAATGCTCATAAACTGTGCCTGCATTTGTGTGCATTTGTGTGCATTTGCAGAGACACAGTCTATTGAGTAATGAGCATAACACTAGAGAGGTGCTTAATCATATTTACAAAGCAGAAGAGAAATGCTTAATCAAACTAAGAAACTAGTGTCAAAGTGTGATACCAAATAAAAAGAGTGTAAAAAAAATGCAGAAATACTAAGTGTTACTAAAACTGGTTTATTAAGTGTGATATGCACCAAGATATACACATCATCAGCCATACCCTATTCAAATTACATGACATACCATATTACCGTGCTCTACATCTGATACATCAGCATCATCAAGAAAATCAAATGGATTAGTTGATTTATGACTGTTTCCATTAGGTTGACTCTCTCCCTGAAAGGAATAACAAAATGATAAGCTAAAGCAAACTGAAACAGATGGTATGTTTTTATAGAATGATTATTTATTTTAAGAAACAAGAATTAAACTGATACGTAAACAAAGAACATTAGATAAATAACTAAACTATGCCAATTTTGAAAGCATCCACTTTGAAAGATGTCTCCATTAGATAACTAACTGATATGTCTCCTGCTGCACATTAATAATGAGGAAAGGAATAGTTTTGCTGCATGAAGAAACAGTTTTTCAATGCAAGTAAAATGAAGATAGCAAATCGTACAAGATTCTTGAATGTAAGTATATAGAAAATATTCGCAACTGAAGATAGGACTCTGCAACCTCTACCAAGAGGTAAAGAAGCATATAATAGGCTTAACATGACAATCCTAAAGTTTCTCCTCCAACTACAAGATTCCCAAATCCCAATTAACAAATGCCAACTCTATACCCATCACAAATAACACAGAGCATACTAGTCTAAACTCTCAAGAAACAAAATTTGTATCTACAAGATAAAAAGTAATCTCTGAAAACGTAAAGTTGCATACATCACTCAAAAATAATAGTATATCTTTCTATCAGCTAGGTATCCTATGCTTAGAAATATCATAATAAGGCATCCATAAATTCCTTTGATAAGATAATTTCTTTCAAAAAGGGTTTCATCTGACTAAATAAAAAATCTCATACCTCTAAGCAGAATAAATGCCTTACTTTCTTTTGAAATGAATGTACAAACATGGCTTATAGAATAGCATTTGTTCCACAAATTAATGGAAGAAAAGCAGAATAAAAGAGTAGATTTTCTGTTTAGATTCTCTCAACACTTCTAAGAACAGTAAAGCTGAAAAACTCAGTAGCTACTTTTCACATATATGATCATGATAATATATATTTGTTATTATTGTTTCACATTTTCAACAAACCATAGGAAAATGGTACATAGAAGTCTAAAACTTTATCAAGAACGAAAAAGGTAGACATAGTATATATATGATTGGTTCATCATTTTTTCTCATTCTTGGAGTAAAATCTCAGTACCAAGTAGAAGAAGAACCTGTAAAGAACACCCCAAGCTAGCAGGGTCAAGAGATCATACCTGGTGAGTACATGAATTATGGGCTGGGTGCTGCCATCTGTCAACGGGTGAAATGGACTGGGTATCGGATCATCACGTCCACCATGGAAGCAAGCAGCTGCACACAGTCATTAATTAAAATCGCCAACATACACACATTATTTACTAATTAACTAACTAGAATCACCACTTCATGCCTTTTCTCTCTTACCTGCGCAGTATATAAACTTAAGATTTGTTTCACCCCCAATATGAATAACCATAAAACTGTTTAACAGAAATAAAATTACAAGTCAATTTTTGGAAATACATGATAGTTGATCATTCAATCTTTCAGTACCTTAAAGCGTGATCTATTAACATAACAATTAACAAATGAAGATATCTAAGATGACCAAAAGAAATCAGAGCACTGCACAGTAAACAGGACCCAATAAACAATTAAAGAAATCAACTGCCAATGTCAATATACAACTTAACTAATCCATATAAGAACTACACGCTTCACATTAATGTATGTACAATATTTTACAACGTACTCATAATTATGATCTAGAACTAGAAGCAGTACCTTACGGAACTCCCAGTTGTGTGATGAGCAACATCTTCCTCGAGAGACTTCTTATAACGAGCATGATAAGCCTTCCTTGCGAAAAGCAATTAGTCAGAGGACCTGGTACAAGCTATTTTCATCAAAAACTGATTGCTTGAAGTCCATCTTTTGGTTGCTTCGTTCGCCAAAAACGCATCTCGCTCAGCAGGATCAAGTGTCCAAAGAAGTACCAGCCTCTGGAAGAATAATATTCAAAGTGAATCTCAGTTTCAAACAATATAATGTATATATTGTTCATGTAGCCAAGTTTTGTTATCAGCTTTAATCATCAAACTTGTTACTTCCTCCATTCCCTTTTCCCTGTTAATGTAAAAATCTAGTACATCTTTGGATCAATCAATTTGAACCTAGAACCAATGTAATTCAAGGCCAGACACATTGATCTAAGGATGTATCAAATTTTTATAGTAATAGACAAAAGGAAATGAAGTGAGTATTATTCATGCTCCCGTGATCAGATTGATACCTTATTGACCTGAGAACCCAGATATTAACTAAAAACTCTGTTCAAATTTCAATCAGCAAACAGACTTAATGAAACCAATTTCTTTTGCCATCTATATTGACACATCCTCAGTCAGATCTACCAGCAACACAAACCAAAAGATTAAAAACAAATGTCTCCATAATTCTATGGTACTGATCTCGAAGTCATTGCTGAGCTCCTTGTCCAAGGCCTTGAGGAGATCTTCTCCATAAGCCTCAAAATAAGTTTCTCGAATCAGCTTCCTCTGAGCAGCATTTCGATGGCCCAATATTGATATGATCAAATCCTCATTAGTTTCCCATCTTGCAATTATATTTGATCAATTGTAATAATTCATTAAAAAACACATCAAATCATAGTTTGCACAACTGATAAACCGAATTACAAGACTGCATTAAAAAAAACTTAACACACAAACTGAATGATCTTTACAATAATCACACAGATCAAACTATCATGTATTTCTCTCTTGAAAGTTTCCATGGGAAGAGAAACGGGTGCCTTCTGCTTAGCCTCGAGTTTCTCGGCAAGGTCAGCGTAAAACTCGAAGCAACCAGCAACATCATCCTAACATAAAATCAAGCGTGAATTAGAAAATTACAATAACAATCAGAGAGAATCATCTAAAATTGAAGCAGAATTGAAGTACCATGTCCCAGGCAGCTTCATCGAGTGGTTTTCCGCAATCAAGGGATTCAAGCTTAGCGAGGTGATCCTTTCTCTCGACGACCTTGGCATCGATAGCGCAGAGATAGCGGGCTTGGTGAGCGCCGGAAGCAGAAGGCCAATCGTTGCCTTTGTTGCAGTTGAGTGCTCTTCTAGCGGCGGCGACGGAACAGTCAAAATATGCATTGACTGTGCAAAGCAAGCGAACCTCTTGGTGTTAGGGTTTTGCCATTGCAATGCAGCTGTATGACAACGCCATATGCATGTAGTGAGGACTTCGAATGTGCTGGAAGATTAAGCAAGATGACGAGGGAGGAGGGCAGAGACTAACAGCGCGGAGGAAGGAAAGGCGACCTCCATTGGCTGACCGACACCGTGAGTAGTGAGCGCAGGGAATGCGAGCACCAGCAGAGACGGGTTAGGGGAGACGACGGAGGGAGCACCGACAGAGGAGAGAGTGCAAACGCCGACGATGAGCTTTGTCTGAGTTGGGAATGAGCAACAGAGTCTGAGTGTTAGGGTTTCAAAGCATTAGTGTAAGTGTTAGGGGAGAAGAGTAGAAGAGTCTGATGAGTCTTATAGCTTGTTAGGGAACCTTTTCGCCACGCTTTTTTAGGGGTGCCAAGATCAAACACTTTTTGCCACACTTTTTTAGGGGTGCCAAGATCATAAACTTTTCGCCACATTTTAAAAGTATCCCTGTTTCTCTCTATGGCCATGCTTTTGAAGCATGGAAAAAATAAGCGTGGCCAAATCTTTAATTAATTGTCACCCTCATTAAAGTGTGGCCATAGATGCTTTTTGCCATGCTTTTTAAGCGTGGCAAGAAAAAACGTTGTCAAATCTCTAATCAATCGCCACCCTCATAAAAGCGTGGCCATTGACCATTTTTGGCCACGCTTTTAAAGCATGGCAAGAAAAAAGCGTGGCCATAGGCCTTTTTTCTTGTAGTGTGAGGGAATGGACTTGAAGCTCCAAGGTGAGGAAGAGGAGTTAAAGCAAGAAGTACAACAAAAGGAGGAGGTAGAGATTATTGAACAAGAGGAAGTAGTGATTGGGTGTCTAGGATATGTTGAGCACGTAGAGGAATCTCAAGTTGAAGAGCCTTCTTCCATGGAGTTTGCAAGGGATGTTAAAGAGGAGAGTGACGTTAAGAAAATGGATAGAGAGTTGAGGAAAATTGATCAAGAAGTAGATTCCATCATTAGTGATTTTTTGTCCACATTGATCAATCCCCTTGATGATCTTGTTGAGCCTTCTTCCATTGGATTAAAAAGCAATATTGAGGAGGATGTGCAACCTCCAAGGCATATTGTAAGTGAAGAATTGGAAGAAGTGTTCCAAGCAACAAGCCCTCCTATCTATAATGATTCCGCATCAACATATGATCCTTTTGAGCATGATGAGTCCTTCCCCACTATGCTTGAACTTAATGATGAAGTGGACTTCACTAAACCTCCTATTTATGATTTGAGTGATGGGAAAGAGATAAAAGAATTTGGTGAAGAAGAATGTGAACCTGAGGAAGCTTGGCAAGAGGTAGAGCTTGAAGAACCTTTCCAAGTGGTGGAAGCCTCTAGAAGAGGATGGACGGGAGTGGAATGCAATTTATCAAGACTGTTGGGAACTCCTCCACCTAGGTTGCCATCTAATCCTTTATTTGAGTGGGTAAAACTCCTAACTCTTAACTTTATTATCCCACTTGAATTTGGTTTGCTTGAAACAAATGGCCAACTTAGGGCACTTTGTGGAATTAAGCGTAAGAGGAGAATGTTTAGTGGTTGGCGTTGTAAGTCTAGGCTCATTATAGTTGAAAGCTCAAAATTGAAGAGCATGGATTTGTGTAGTGCTCAATTGGATGGGTCTAGGAGGGTAGTTTGGTCCCTAAATGAGAATTCATTTTCTCCACCACCCGAACGGAATCAAAGTGATCAAATTGAAGACGGGTGTGAAAACAAAGTATGGGATCTCGGATTACAAGGTGTGGATCAACTTTGGGAGCCTATGGTTTGTGAAGGACTCCATCAAAGCTTAGAGTTATTAACTTTGAATGATGAAGCACAATGAAAGTCCAAGCATTGGTGGATGTTCAAGGATGGATTCAAGCACAAGCCACCTTGATGAAGAGCTCCCCATAAGTCCAACTTAAGGACAATAAACAAAAGTGCTAGGTGGGAGACACCCCACCATGGTAAACTCTTTTCATTTTCTCTTTTGTAAATATTAGTAAAACTAGTTTAATTTCATGTTTTGATTAGTTTGTTGAGTTTAATTGGTAGTCTACTATGTTAAATAAGGTTTTATGGTGATTTGGTAGCTGTTTGGAGGTTTGAAATTTTTGGTTTGGTGCAAGAACTTGGAAAAATTTTGAAAAATAGAGCACCAACCAACGCGTACACGTGCCTCAAGCGTACGTGTACCCCAAGCATAATCGACTACCCACGCGCATGCGTCTCCCACGCGTCTGCGTGGATGCAAAATTTTCACCTCCAAGCCAAATTCCAAAGAGTTGCATCTACACTACGCCAACACTATGCCTTTCGCGCAAGTAAACTCACGCGTACGCGTACGCGTCGCTCTCTGAATAAGTCATCCACGCGCACGCGTGATACACGCGTACGCGTTGCATTTGTTTCACCACTCCATGCGCACGCGTCACTGACGCGTACACGTGAGATACCCTACATCACCCATCTTCTTTTCTTCTCTTCTTTCCATTTCTTTCCCTCTTCTCTCTTCTCTTCTCTTCTTTCCACCCTTCAACCATTACCCAACACTACCAAACACCATATAACACCATTTCCTTTAGTTAGTTGATTAGTTATTTGTTTAGTTAGTTTGTTTCATGTTTATTTTTTCTGTTCCATTATAAGTGTTGGATTATTAACCTTGTTTACTGTTTATGGCTGCTTATTATTAACTGAATGCTATTTTAGTATAACTGTTTTTGATATTCATTGTTGGATTCTTTGTTGAGGGTATAATTTTGTTACTTGGTTTCGAGTTCTTCATGCTTAATGTTTTGAATATCAAGTACTTATACATTGTCTTCAAGCACTCTAAATCTTTTGAACTGTATGTTCTGGTCACCATGCATTCATCATCCATTGTTAAGAAATTATACATTATTTTTTTGTTAGGATGCTTGTTATGATTGAACAACACCTATTTCATGCATTGGGATTTTGGAATTGTGAAATTGGATCGAAAGCTTACCTAGTGACATATTTTTTTGAGCTTTCTAAGCTTTGTGGACCATGCTTGCTATGTGATTGATTTTCACTTCTATATTCTTTTTCCTAAGTTCCGTAGCATCCATGTATTCCATTTCCATGTTACTTAGGTGTTGCAAACAACTTCAATATGTGTCATTGATTGTTGTATAAGTTTTATATACCATTTCGTTCACTAATTTCACTTACACATCAATCAATGTCCATTCATTATCCACACTACAAGAAAACACATCTATTGCCACGTTTTTAAAGCGTGGCGAAAAGCTGAAAAAAGCGTGGCGATAGCTTTTCGCCACGCTTTTTGAGCTACCGCCACGCTTTTTTCAACTTATCGCCACGCTTTTTCGTTTGCCACGCTTTTTACAAATGGCCACCCATAAAAGCGTGGCCGTATGTGAAGATATGGCCACGCTTCTAAAGCGTGGCCATATGAGAGGTATGACCACGCTTCAAAAGCGTGGCGATAGAGAGAGATATGGCCACGCTTTTAAAACGTGGCGATAGCGAGATATGGCCACACTTTTAAAACGTGGCCATAGCCAGAGATATGGCCACGCTTGAAAAGCGTGGCAATAGCCTTATAAAATTTAAAAAAAAAATCTTTTTTCTGATTTTTACCTTCATCGATACAAAATATAAAATTTTCAGTTCTTTTTTGATACCAAACTATAAATATAGTATGCAATTTTTATTACAAGACAAATCAAATACAAAATAAATCTCGAGTTTGCATAGGAAAGTGATTGTCCTGTTTACAATTTGAAAGAATTAGCAAACTTCTCTCACAACTGGTTGAAGAATTTAAGTTCCTATGGCGATGCCTTGTACAACAATCTATCTTAGCAATAAAATGAATCTGTTCCTAACAAGTATCTCAAAACTGTAAAACTGCGGAGAGCACACTACTAATATGTTCTGCTTGGTTTAGTTCATGAAGCTGCCACAAGCTTTGGTCTGAATCATAGTTTGTAGCCTTTGAAACTAAACTAAACAAAACATGATATAATATGGTTCAAAAATCTCAACAGTAGTTTCTGTAGCCTGGGCTGTACATGCAACTTTCTGCATATTTAACAAGATCCTTAGGTCGAGGTAGATGAGAAGTAAGACCTGTTTTACCAAACACAGCACAAAAGATATAAGTATTGAAAAGAAAATAGAGCAAAGTTGTCTGAAACTCAAAACATTTCATGAAACTAACCAAGTTCATATGCCTTGCTACCACGTTAGCAGCAATATGTGCTGATATCTTTCTGATATTTGAGAATGGAGGGTAAATCAGTCATTTATCATAGTTCTCCTGTGACACTTGTGCAGCCAAAGCATTCAGATTGAGATGTTGGATTGGAGAGAGCAAGAATGAGCGGTTTCTACAAAAATCATACACTATCAGAGATATAATCATGTACATATCAGGAAGAATAACTAAGGAATTCTCGCAACTAAAAGTGAACATATACAAAATTTAGCAGATTTTCAGTTATTCCTTTGCCTCCACAAGCAAATACCAGGTCACTTAATATCACTTATATCCAAGGAAACGAAAAAGAAAAATTAAGAAAATAAGCCAATTTATGTAATTAAAGTAAGCTAGATACATAAACTTGATTACCTTGACTAATAAGGAAAAAAACAACAGTGCACAGGAACTGAACTGAAATGTGAACCAAAACAAGAGAAGAGAGAAATCAACAATTGAGATTAAAGTGAACAACATACAATTACAATTCTTATCATAAAAAATAAATAGCCAAAGAAAATTGTAAATTTCAGTGTAGGGAAGTTGTTTCTTGTCATAATCTTTGCATCATGCGCATAACTCTGCATGTAAAAGTAAACTCTTAAAGCTTGTCATTATATTCAGCACAGAATACAATGATAGATAAATAAAAGATCTTACAGATCTAATGCTCATATAATAATTACTTCAATCTAATGACTGTTGTATTTCTTTTTTTTTTTTATTTCCCTTTCTATCTAACATCAAAATTAAAAAAATATATATTGCAAATAAAGTGATTTTGAACCTAGTAGTTGATAAAGTCAAGAACTTGCATACATAAGTAAAAGTGTAAAACACATAATTGAATTACATGCATCAAAATTAAATCCGAAAACCAACAATTTCAAACAATAAACTAAAAATCCACGAAGCAAACAAGCAAATACCTCCAAAGATACTTCTAGAACCCCATCGCCAACTGTTAATCTCCTTTAATCTCTTTCAACCAGTACCATCAAAATCAAAAGCAGTCATCAACACACACATAGAGTATCATGGAAATCTACTTGGATGAACTCAGGTCAGTCATACCATAGTGTATTATTGATTATTCCACTGAGATATGAAATGAAATTACCTCTGAACAAATTCTGCCAAAAGTGGAAATAGTCTCAATAGGGTACAACCCAAGCAAGGTCTCAGCACCTAGAAGTATTGCATCACTGCCTGTATGTTTGTTTAAAAATTCAACAAACATGAACCCAATAAGTAGTTATAATTGAAGATAGAAACCAAAAATCATTCAGAAGAATACAGTTACAGCTTCAAGCGCACGAAAAATGGGATCAGTAAATTAAAAAAAAAGAATGGCTTAATCATTACATGTGGCATCATACAGCTGGTAACTTACCATCCAAAACAGCATTGGCAACATCAGTGGCTTCAGCACGAGTGGGTCTTAAGTTGTCAGTCATACTATCCACAACACGTGTAAGTACAGCAGGTTTTCCAGCCATATTACACTTGTATAGGGTAGATTTTCGAAATAAGAACACCTACAAAAGCAAATCAAAATTAATTAATATTGACTTTCCATTCACAAAGTAAATATAATTATACATTTACAATAAGAAGCATGGTAGAGGCAACAATCATAAATGTGGTTCAGTTCAAAGAAAATTTGTAACATTAGATGCACTATTTTAAACCTTTTTTAAACATATGGAAGCATCCATTTGTTTTAATTTATTCAAATATCAAATGCATTATCCACATGACCACAAACATAGCTATTTACACCCATAACATGAGTCATTCAAACAACAAAATGAATTTCAAAGGCAAAACTAACCTTCTCTGGTGGAAGATCAATGCCCAAATTACCATGAGATTGGATAATACCATCAGCTTGTCGTAGAATCTCATCAAAATGGGTCAGGCCCTAATTTCAACACAGACATAAGATTGAATCAGCATAGTCAATAAGAGTATATCTTAAAAGAGAAAAGTTAACACTATGAAGACATCAAAATCACCTCAGCATTTCAATCTTAGCAAAAATTTGGGTCTGGCTGAGATCACCCCATTTGGAAAGGAATTCACGGGCCTGAATTACAACATAAAAAAGTATGTTATAAGAAAAAGCACAACAAAGGATGCTATAAGTGAAAACGTTCTTCGGCTGGATTTTTTCTCAAAGACCTGAAAGAAGGTACAACATAATTAAAAGAGTGGGGAAAAAAAAGTAGAGAAGAAAACAAATACAAAGAAAAATCAGAACCAGATGAAAACTCTACTGCAAAAGCCATATGGTTTTACAATTCCACAATCCACATACCATTTTGAATTTGTCCATAGTTCCTGAAAGAACTCCTCTTGAAGAATCCATGTCATTCCCCTAAACAAATACCAATATTTTATCAAAGAATAACAAAAAAGTAGCAGTGCAAATGGTAAATATTTTTTATAGTTATATGCAAATCATGCGGTCCAGCATCCGGTTATGACTATCCACCTCCTCGTGTATATCACTTGAGATCTGTTACAATCACATCAACAACACGTTAACACATCAAAATAATGAGAAGGTTACCAACAGCTGAAAAGAAATAAATGAGGAAATGATCATAATTCACAGCGTTCTTCAAGTATAATATACAGGAAGAACAAACTTAGGTCTAGATTATTTTACAAGAAAAATTAAACTTACTCTTTTCAACAAACTGACTCTATCTTGCAATCCACCCATTGCTCGCTCGTTATCTTGTTCATCAATTTCATTATAGGAGGAGTAAAGTGATGATGCCCGGATGCCTCCCTCTTCAATGCCGTCAAACAGAGCAACTCTGCTGTTCCGGGCGTCTCTGAAACAGGGAAAAGGTTTATAACAAAATAGTAAGAGGCAAAAGTTAGATAATAAACAAAAGCAAGGTGATTTCCTTTGCATAAACCATACATTGAAACAGTTTTACAGTCTTTCCATCAGACATCTCCATGATTTCATAAAATGTTCAAGATAAGCAAATTATCTATGAGGAACAAAAAATTTGTTTCAGTATTTCTACCGTTACCTGTGAATGCTTGCGTATTTCAAAATAACAAACTTGTAAGTTAAAATAACCCTTCACAAGTTATCAAATTCCCAAAAGAACTAATCAAAGGGGGGAAAACGAAATACTAGTCCAGCATAACCCAATCCACCAGAAAAGTTACCCTTCAATTTCTTTTGTATCTGCCATTTTAGAAGTTCTTTTTCATGTTTAAAATTACCTGTCACATTTAAATATCAAGAAAATATTAATTATTTTTGACCAAT
The DNA here is from genome assembly GCF_003086295.3 of Arachis hypogaea. Lineage (NCBI taxonomy): Eukaryota > Viridiplantae > Streptophyta > Magnoliopsida > Fabales > Fabaceae > Arachis > Arachis hypogaea. The sequence goes on from NC_092053.1 coordinate 47,522,894, forward strand.
TATATCTTTAAACTAATTATGCTGAACAATAGAGTGGAAAACATAAATAAGTGGTAATTCAGTATAACTAAATAAGGATAGTTTCATAAAATTAGCTTACTAGATACTAGTATCAAGATTATTCATAAAACCAACCCAAAATATGGTTAAAGCATTTCATCAAACATGTTGAGTGCGGTAAACCTGAAACGAAATAAGAGAATTCAAAGCTTAGTATCAATGTGATAGAGAAGAGAACATAATATTGTATACTTTAATTCAGTCTATGAAAAAGATCCAAACCACTGCCAAATCAAATAGTTACTTATTGTAATAGAAATAAGAAGTTGCAGAGTTTCAAGCAGAGTATTGGTGTTGTGTGAGTGTATTGTCTGGTGGTGGGTTTAGAGAACTCACGGCGGCAACAAAAGAGAGCAGTTCGACAGCTAGGTGGAGCGCACGGGTTGGTCGCAGAGTTTGAAGCAGGGCAACGTGGCTTCCAGACGAACGCGAACGCGAACGATGAATGGCGAGTGAACGCGAACGGTGAACGCCGAGTAAACTTGAACGGCGAAGAACGCGAACGAAGACGACGGCTGAACGAAGACGCGAACGTTAACGGCAACCAATGGCGGCGGAAGCGCGGCTGAGCAGACAAAGACGACGGACGCCGAGCTCGAGGAAGCAGCTGCGATCGATGACAGCGAACGGGGGTTGAAGACTTGGAGCACGAGGGAAGCTAGATAGACGGACGGACGGCAGCAGTATGCCACTCCTTGCGGCGGCGATGATGTAGGCTTACAGTGCTAGGGTTTTTTGGCTGAGTTTCTGTGAATGAAAGAAACGGAGGGAGAAAGGGAGAAAGAAACGAAGGAGCTTCAGAACCAAGAGTGAAGGGTTTCGAGTGACGAAGGCTAAGGGCGAAGGGTGAAGGGCGAAGGGTGAAGGGTTCACGGCGAAGTGCGAAGGGTGAAGGGTGAAGGGCTAAGGCTAATGGGAGGCGCTCTTCAGGCTTAGGGTTTCGAGTGATTAGGGTTAGTGTCTTTGGGTTGGGAACCGGGTTGGTGCCAGGTTGGGAGCCGGGTCAGGGGCCGGGATAGGGTGAATGGGTTGGAGCCCCTCTCGCCACGCTTTTAAAACGTCACTGTTTTGCTCTACGGCCACGCTTTTGAAGCGTTGCAGAAAAGAACCTTTTGGCCACGCTTTTAAAGCGTGCCAAAAGCGTATTAGGATATGGACACGCTTTGTAAGCGTGGCCGTAATGAAACCCTGTTGTCACGCTTTCAAAACGTCCTTGTTTCTCTCTATGGCCACGCTTTTGAAGCATGGCAAAAAAAAGCGTGGCCGTTTCTCTAACCAATCGCCACCCGTACAAAAGCGTGGCCGTTGATACTTTTCGCCACGCTTTTGAAGCGTGGCAATAAAAAAAGTGGCCAAATCTCTAATCTATTGCCACCCTCATAAAAGCGTGGCCATTGACCACTTTTGGCCACGCTTTTGAAGCGTGGCAAGAAAAAAGCGTGGCCATAGGCCTTTTTCTTGTAGTGCCAATTTCACGATTGCTTGATTTTTGCTTGAATGCTTTTATACTTCTTCACTACTTGTTTGTATCTTAACCTACAAGTCTTTCAAAAGTATTTCAAGCACACTAGAATGAGTGAAGTGTATGCTTTCTTTTGTGTAATTGTAACATAGCTTTTTATGCTAGTGTGTATGGGTTCTAAACCGCATACAACTTAGAACCTACACACTATTCTCTAATGTCACATTAATTCACTCACTCCATTCTAGTGATTTACCCCATTCCAACAATTTACGCTTCCTTGCTTTTGTATTTTCTCTTCTTACGGTGTTATTTTCTATTTTTCATGACAGATGCACCGTAAGCAAAAATGGAAGCGGGAGGAAGAACACGCAGCACCGGTTGATCCGCCAGCAGAGGGTGAGATAAGCGGATAATTTATATGCTTTTTGGCATTATTTTTAGTATATTTTAGTTAGTTTTTATTATGTTTTTATTAGTTTTTAAATAAAAATCATATTTCTGGACTTTACTATGAGTTTGTGTGTTTTTCTGTGATTTCAGGTATTTTCTGGCTGAAATTGAGGGACCTGAGCAAAAATCTGATTCAGAGGCTGAAAAAGGACTGCAGATGCTGTTGGATTCTGACCTCCCTACACTCGAAGTGGATTTTCTGGAGCTACAGATACCCAACTGGCGCGCTCTTACTTGCGTTGGAAAGTAGACATCCTGGGCTTTCCAGAAATATATAATAGTCCATACTTTTCCCAAGATTTGTTGGCTCAAACCTGCATTCCAAGTCAGCATAGAAATTCTGGCGTCAAAACGCCAGAACTGGCATAAAAGCTGGAGTTAAACGCCCAAACTGGCACAAAAGCTGGCGTTTAACTCCAAGAAAAGCCTCTACATGTGAAAGCTTCAATACTCAGCCCAAGCACACACCAAGTGGGCCCGGAAGTAGATTCTGCATCATTTACTCATTTCTGTAAATCCTAGGTTACTAGTTTTCTACAAATAGGACCTTTTACTATTGTATTTTGAGAGAATCTGGGGATGTTTAGTCCTTAGACCTTTGAGGGAATACTTTCATAGACCTTTTCATCTTTGGGAAGCTGGCCATTCGGCCATGCCTAGACCCTTTTGTTCTTATGTATTTTCAACGGTGGAGTTTCTACACACCATAGATTAAGGTATGGAACTCTGCTGTTCTTCATGAATTAATGCAAAGTACTATAGTTTTCTATTCAATTCACGCCTACTTCTTCTCTAAGATATACACTCGTTCTTCAACTTGATGAATATGATGATCCGTGACACTCATCATCATTCTCACCTATGAAAGCGTGCCTGACAACCACTTCCATTCTACATGCAAACAAGCTTGAATGTGTATCTCTTGGGTTTCTAATCTAAGATTAGAACCTTCGTGGTATAGGCTAGAATTATTGGCGGCCATTCCTGAGATCCGGAAAGTCTAAACCTTGTCTGTGGTATTCCAAGTAGGATCTGGGAAGGGATGACCGTGACGAGCTTCAAACTCGCGAGTGTTGGGTGTAGTGACAGACACAAAAGGATCAATGGATCATATTCCAACATGAGAACCAACAGCTGATTAGCCGTGCGGTGACAGCGCATTTGGAATATTTTCACTGAGAGGACGGGAGGTAGCCATTGACAACGGTGAAACCCAACATACAGCTTACCATGGAAGGGAGTATGAATGAGTGGAAGAAGGCAATAGGAAAGCAGAGGTTCAGAAGGAACAAAGCATCTTCATACGCCTATCTGAAATTCCTACCAATGAATTACATAAGTATCTCTATCTTTATTTTATGTTTTATTCATCTTTTAATTACCAATTCTCCATAACCATTTGAATCCGCCTGACTGAGATTTATAGGATGATCATAGCTTGCTTCAAGCTGACAATCTCCGTGGGATCGACCCTTACTCACGTAAGGTTTATTACTTGGACGACCCAGTGCACTTGTTGGTTAGTTGTGCGGAGTTGTGATAAAAAGTTGAGATTACAATTGTGCGTACCAAATTGTTGGCGCCATTGATGATCACAATTTCGTGCACCAAGTTTTTGGCGCCGTTGCCCGCGCAACCAAGTTTTTAGCACCGTTGCCGGGGATTGTTCGAGTTTGGACAACTGACGGTTCATCTTGTTGCTCAGATTAGGTAATTTTATTTTATGTTTAAGCTTTTTACTTTTTATTTTCATAAAATTTCAAAAAGAAATGTAATTCTATTCTGTTCTTCAGAGTTTTTAAGAATGAATTCTAGAGTTTCATGATGATTATTGAAGTCTAGCTGGCTGTGAAGCCATGTCTAATCTTTTGGACCGAGGTTTCAACTTATCATCACAAGAGCTTGTTGATTTCTATCAATTTGCTGTTGAAAGTAATGATCTGCTAAAGCTTGGCTGGCCATTGGCCATGTCTAGTGTTTTGGACCGAAGCTTTCATTGAAGGCTTGGCTGGCTAGTAAGCCATGTCTAATTCCTGGACCGGAGTTTTAGAGCAACATTGCATGATTCCTGAAATTCTTATTAAAACTTTTGAATCTCTTTATTTTCTCTTCCAAATAATTTTTGAAAAATCACAAAAAAATTTATAAAATCTTAAAATAAAAAATTTTTTATGTTTCTTATTTGAGTCTAGTGTCTAATCTTAATTTTGGTGTCAATTGCATTCTTCTAATTTTTGAAAATTACATGCATTATGTTCTTCATTGATCTTCAAGTTGTTCTTTATGATTTCCTTGCTCTGATCTTTAAATTCTCTTATTTGGTGTCTTTAGTTGTTTCTTACATGCATTTTTAAATTGTTATAGTCCTTAGTATACAAACTTCTGAGTTTGGTGTCTTGCATGCATTGTTTATTTGATCTTAGTTGCATTTTTGTTTCTTATCATTAAAAATTCAAAAAAAATTTTAAATTGTGTCTTTTCAAGTCAATAACACAGAGAATTGAAGATTCAGAACATTTAGCAGAGGAATTACACAGAAAAAGCTGGGCGTTCAAAACGCCCAGTGAAGAAGGAAAAACTAGCGTTTAAACGCCAGCCAGGGTGCCTGGCTGGGCGTTAAATGCCCAAAAAGGTAGCATTTTGGGCGTTAAACACCAGAATGGATGCCATTCTGGGTGTTTAACGCCAGGAGGACACTAGAGGAAAGATTTTGTTTTTAATTCAAATATTTTTCAAATTTTCATACTTTTTCAAAATCAAATCCTTTCCATTTTTTTTACTATTTTCGAAAATCCTTGCTACAATTAGTGATTTAATTCAAAATTTTCAAGTTATTACTTGCCTATTAAGAAAGGATCAAAAGTTTTAATTCTAGAATCATATCTTTTAATTTCTTGTTGGTCAAGTAATCAACTTTAATTTTAAAAACTTTCTTCTTTTAAATCTGATTCTCAATCATATCTTCTCAATCATGTCTTTTCAATCACATCTTATTAATTAATTCTCACCAGTGATTTACATAAGTATTTCTATCCCTATTTTATTAATTAATTTCGAAAACCTCATTACTATTTTATATCTGCCTGAATGAGATTTACAAGGTGACCATAGCTTGCTTCATACCAACAATCTCCGTGGGATTCGACCCTTACTCACGTAAGGTATTACTTGGACGACCCAGTGCACTTGCTGGTTAGTTGTGTGAAGTTGTGAACCATGGTATTGGCATCATGTTTTTGGCGCCATTACCAGGGAAAGAAAGAGCGATGAATTTTACATAATCAAAGTGTAATCACAATTTCTGCGCACCATTTAGTCCTTAGACCTTTGAGGCTGGCCATTCGACCATGCTTAGACTATTTTCACTTATGTATTTTCAACGGTGGAGTTTCTACACACCATAGATTAAGGTGTGGAGCTCTGCTATTCTTCATGAATTAATGCAAAGTACTAGTATTTTTCTATTCAATTTACGCCTACTTCTTCTCTAAGATATACATTCGTTCTTCTACATGATGAATGTAATAATCCATGACACTCATCATCATTCTCACCTATGAACGCGTGCCTGACAACCACTTTCGTTCTACATGCAATCAAGCTTGAATGTGTATCGCTTGGGTTTCTAATCTAAGATTAGAACCTTCATGGTATAGGCTAGAATCATTGGCAGTCATTCCTGAGATCCGAAAAGTCTAAACCTTGTCTGTGGTATTCCGGGTAGGATCTGGGAAGGGATGACTGTGACGAGCTTCAAACTCGCGAGTGTTGGGCGTAGTGACAGACGCAAAAGGATCAATGGATCCTATTCCAACATGATCGAGAACCGACAGATGATTAGCCGTGCGGTGACAGCGTATTTGGAACATTTTCACTGAGAGGATGGGAAGTAGCCAGTGACAATAGTGATGCCCAACATAAAGCTTTCCATGCAAAGGAGTATGAATGATTGGAAGAAGGCAATAGGAAAGCAAAGGTTCAGAAGGAACAAAGCATCTTCATACGCTTATCTGAAATTCCTACCAATGAATTACATAAGTATCTCTATCTTTATTTTATGTTTTATTCCTCTTTTAATTATCAATTCTCCATAACTATTTGAATCCGCCTGACTGAGATTTACAGGATGACCATAGCCTTCTTCAAGCCAACAATCTCCGTGGGATCGACCCTTACTCACGTAAGGTTTATTACTTGGACGACCCAGTGCACTTGCTGGTTAGTTGTGCGGAGTTGTGATAAAGAATTGAGATTACAATTATGCGTACCAAGTTGTTGGCACCATTGATGATCACAATTTCGTGCACCAAGTTTTTGGCACCGTTGCCGGGGAATCCCCGCGCAACAAAGTTTTTAGCGCCGTTGCCGGGGATTGTTCGATTTTTGACAACTGACGGTTCATCTTGTTGCTCAGATTAGGTAATTTTATTTTATGTTTAAGCTTTTTACTTTTTATTTTCGTAAAATTTCAAAAAAAAATGTAATTCTATTCTGTTCTTCAGAGTTTTTAAGAATGAATTCTAGAGTTTCATGATGATTATTGAAGTCTGGCTGGCTGTGAAGCCATGTCTAATCTTTTGGACCGAGGTTTCAACTTATCATCACAAGAGCTTGTTGATTTCTATCAATTTGATGTTGAAAGTAATGATCTGCTAAAGCTTGGCTGGCCATTGGCCATGTCTAGTGTTTTGGACCGAAGCTTTTATTGAAGGCTTGGATGGCTAGTAAGCCATGTCTAATTCCTGGACCGGAGTTTTAGACTAACATTGCTTGATTCCTATAATTCTTATTAAAACTTTTGAATCTCTTTATTTTCTCATCCAAATAATTTTCTAAAAATCACAAAAAAATTTATAAAATCTTAAAATCAAAAATATTTTATGTTTCTTGTTTGAGTCTAGTGTCTAATTTTAAGTTTGGTGTCAATTGCAGGTCTTTATTCTTCTTTCATTTTTTGAATATATGCATTATATTCTTCATTAATCTTCAAGTTATTCTTGATGATTTTCTTGCTCTGATCTTTAAATTCTCTTGTTTGTGTGTTTAGTTGTTTCTCATATGCATTCTCAATCTGTTAGTGTTTCTAATATGAAAATTTCTAAGTTTGGTGTCTCGCATGCATTGATTATTTGATCTTAGTTGCATTTTTTATTGTTTCTCATCATTAAAAATTCAAAAAATTCTTACAATTGTGTCTTTTCAAGTCAATAACACAGAGAATTGAAGATTCAGAACATTCAGCAGAGGAATTACACAGAAAAAGCTGGGCATTCAAAACGCCCAGTGAAGAAGGAAAAATGGCGTTTAAACGCCAGCCGGTGTATCTGGCTAGGCATTAAACGCCCAAAAATGTAGCATTTTGGGCGTTAAACGCCAGAATGGATGCCATTCTGGGCGTTTAACACCAGGAGGACACTAGAGGGAAGATTTTGTTTTTAATTCAAATCTTTTTCAAATATTCATAATTTTTCAAAATCGAATCTTTTTCAAATCATATCTTTTCAAAATCAATTTCTTTTCAATTTTTTTAATTTATTACCATTTTCGAAAATCCTTGCTACAATTAGTGATTTAATTCAAAATTTTCAAGTTATTACTTGCCTATTAGGAAAGGATCAAAAGATTTAATTCTAGAATCATATCTTTTAATTTCTTGTTGGTCAAGTAATCAACTTTAATTTTAAAAATTTTCTTCTTTTTAATTTGATTCTCAATCATATCTTCTCAATCATATCTTTTCAATCACATCTTTTTTTAAAAAATTAAGTTTCAATCATATCTTTTTTATTTCTAATTTCAAAATCTTTTTCAAAAATCATTTAATTTCTTTCCCAATCTTAGTTTTCGAAAATCATTTACCAAATTTTCAAAATTGCTCTTAATTATTTCAAAATCTTTTTACTTTATTTTCGAAAATTCTTCCCCTCTTCTCACATCCTTCTATTTATGGACTAACACTCCTCCTTAATGTACAAATTCGAACTCTATCCCTCTTGATAAATTCGAATTCTTTCTTCACTACCTTCTCCTTCTATTCTTCTTTACCTCTGATACCTCAAGGAATCTCTATACTGTGACATAGAGGATTCAATATTTTTTCTCCTCTCTTTTCATATGAGCAGGAGTAAGGACAAGGGCATTCTTGTTGAAGCTGATCCTGAACCTTAAAGAAACTTGAAGAGAAAGCTCAGAGAAGCTAAAGTACAACTCTCTGTAGAGGACCTAACAGAACTTTTTAAACAAGAAGAAGACATGGCAGCCGAAAACAACAACAATGCCAACAATGCAAGGAAAGTGCTTGGTGACTTTACTGCAACTACTCCTGACTTCTATGGGAGAAGCATCTCAATCCCTGCCATTGGAGTAAACAACTTTGAGCTTAAGCCTCAATTAGTTTCTCTAATGCAACAGAATTGCAAGTTTCATGGACTTCCATTAGAAGATCCTCATCAATTCTTAGCTGAATTCTTGCAAATCTGTGACACTGTCAAGACCAATGGGGTTGACCCTGAGGTCTACAGACTTATGCTCTTTTCTTTTGCTGTAAGAGACAGAGCTAGGACATGGTTGGACTAACAACCTAAAGAAAGCCTGAACTCTTGGGAAAAGCTAGTCAATGCCTTCTTGGCAAAATTCTTTCCACCTCAAAAATTGAGCAAGCTTAGAGTGAAAGTCCAAACATTCAGACAGAAGGAAGGTGAATCCCTCTATGAAGCCTGGGAAAGATACAAGCAATTGATCAGAAGGTGTCCTTCTGACATGTTTTCAGAATGGAGCATCATAGGTATTTTCTATGATGGTCTATCTGAACTGTCCAAGATGTCATTGGACAGCTCTGCTGGAGAATCTCTTCATCTGAAGAAGACGCCTGTAGAAGCTTAGGAACTCATTGAAATGGTTGCAAATAACCAATTCATGTACACTTCTGAAAGGAATCCTGTGAATAATGGGACAAATCAGAAGAAAGGAGTTCTTGAGATTGATACTCTGAATGCCATATTGGCTCAGAACAAAATATTGACTCAGCAAGTCAATATGATTTCTCAGAGTTTGTCTGGAATGCAAGCAGCAACAGGCAGTACCAAAGAAGCTTCATCTGAAGAAGAAGCTTATGATCCTGAGAACCCAGCAATGGAAGAGGTGAATTACATGGGAGAACCCTATGGAAGCACATATAATCCTTCATGGAGAAATCATCCAAACTTCTCATGGAAGGATCAAAAGAGGCCTCAACAAGGCTTCAACAACAATAATGGTGGAAGAAATAGGTTTAGCAATAGCAAGCCTTTTCCATCATCTTCTCAGCAACAGACAGAGAATTCTAAGCAGAGCCACTCTGACTTAGCAACTGTAGTCTCTGATCTAATTAAAACCACTCAAAGTTTTATGACTGAAACAAGGTCCTCCATTAGAAATGTGGAGGCACAAGTGGGTCAGCTGAGCAAGAAAGTTACTGAACTCCCTCCTAGTCTTCTTCCAAGCAATACAGAAGAGAATCCAAAAGGAGAGTGCAAGGCCATCAACATAACCCAAATGGCCGAACCTGGAGAGGAGGAAGAGGCAGTGATCTCCACTGAGGAAGACCTCAATGGACGTCAACTGGCCTCCAAGGAGTTCCCTAATGAGGAACCATGGGAATCTGAGGCTCACACTGAGACCATAGAGATTCCATTGAATTTACTTTTGCCATTCATGAGCTCTGATGAGTATTCTTCCTCTGAAGAGAATGAAGATGTTACTGAAGAACAAGTTGCTAAGTACCTTGGAGCAATCATGAAGCTAAATGCCAAGCTATTTGGTAATGAGACTTCGGAAGATGAACCCCCCTTTCTCCCCAGAGAACTGGATGACCTGACTAGGCAGAAATTACCTCTGAAGAGAGAGGATCCTGGAAAGTTCTCAATACCTTGTACCATAGGCACCATGATCCTTGAGAAGGCTCTGTGTGACCTAGGGTCAAGCATAAACCTCATGCCTCTCTCTGTAATGGAGAAGATAGGGATCATTGAGGTACAAGCTGCAAGAATCTCACTAGAGATGGCAGACAATTCAAGAAAATAGGCTTATGGACTTGTAGAGGATGTCTTGGTAAAGGTTGAAGACCACTACATCCATGCTGATTTCATAATCCTAGATACTGGGAAGTGTATGGATGAATCCATCATCCTTGGCAGACCCTTTCTAGCCACAGCAAAAGTTGTGATTAATGTTGACAGAGGAGAATTGGTCCTTCAAGTGAATGAGGACTCCCTTGTGTTTAAAGCTCAAGGATCTCCCTCTGTAACCAAGGAAAAGAAGCATGAAAAGCTTCTCTCAATACAGAGTCAAACAAAACCCCCACATTCAAACTCTAAGTTTGGTGTTGGGAGGCCACAACCAAACTCTAAGTTTGGTGTTGAGAGGCCATCATCATGCTCTGAGTATCTGTGAGACTCCATGAGAGCCCACTGTCAAGCTACTGACATTAAAGAAGCGCTTGTTGGGAGGCAACCCAATTTTACTTATCTATGTTAAGTTTCTATTTTCCATTGTTATTTTATGTTTTCTGTAGGTTGATGATCATGTGAAGTCACAAAAATAATTGAAAAAGCAAAAACAAACTGAAAAACAGAATGAAAAACAATACACCCTGGAGGAGAAGCCTATTGGCGTTTAAACGCCAGTAAGGGCAGCAGAATGGGCGTTAAACGCCCAGTCTGGCACCATTCTGGGCGTTTAATGCCAGAAATGGGCACCAGACTGGCGTTTAACGCCAGAAAAGGGTAAGAAGCTGGTGTTACACGCCAGAAATGGGCAGCAACCTGGCGTTTAACGCCAGGATTGGCAGCAAAGGGCGTTTTGCAAGCCTAATTGGTGCAGGGATGAGAAATCCTTGACACCTCAGGATCTGTGGACCCCACAGGATCCCCACCAACCTCAACTCACTCTCTCTCTTCTTCACACCTTTTCATAAAATACTCTTCACCAATCACCTCAATACCTCTTCCCCAAAAATCCCTCACCTATCAAATCCTACCCTCTTCTCCAAAAACACTTCACCAATCCACATCCATCCATCATAAACCCCACCTACCTCACCATTCAAATTCAAACCACTTTTCCTCCCAAACCCACCCATACATGGCCGAACCTTACCATCTCCCCACTCCTATATAAACCCATCTTCACCCCTTCATTTTCACACATCTTAAACACTACTTCTCCCCCTTGGCCGAAACACTAACTCCCCTCCATCTCCTCTATTTCTTCTTCCTCTACTCTCTTCCTTCTTATTTTGCTCAAGAACGAGTAAACCTTCTAAGTTTGGTATGGTAAAAGTATTGCTTTTTGTTTTTCCATAACCATCTATGGCACCTAAGGCCAGAGAAACCTCTAGAAAGAAGAAAGGGAAGGCAAAAGCTTCCACCTCCGAGTCATGGGAGATGGAGAGATTCATCTCAAAGGTGCATCAAGGCCACTTCTATGAAGTTGTGGCCAAGAAGAAAGTGATCCCCGAGGTCCCTTTCAAGCTCAAAAAGGGTGAATACCCGGGATCCAACATGAGATTTGAAGAAGAGGTTGGGAAGTCCTCACCAACCCCATTCAACAAGTCGGAATCTTAATGGTTCAAGAGTTCTATGCCAATGCATGGATCACCAAGAACCATGATCAAAGTGTGAACCCGGACCCAAAGAATTGGCTTACAATGGTTCGAGAGAAATGCTTAGATTTCAGTCTGAAAAATGTAAGGTTGGCATTCAACTTGCCCATGATGCAAGGAGATGCACATCCCTACACTAGAAGGGTCAACTTTGATCAACGGTTGGACCAAGTCCTCATAGACATTTGTGAAGAGGGCGCTCAATGGAAGAAAGATTCAAGAGGGAAGCCGGTCCAACTAAGAAGGCATGACCTCAAGCCCGTGGCTAGGGGATGGTTGGAGTTCATCCAACGCTCAATCATTCCCACTAGCAACCGGTCTGAAGTTACTATAGACCGGACTATCATGATCCATAGCATCATAATTGGAGAGGAAGTAGAAGTTCATGAGGTTATATCCCTAGAACTCTACAAGGTGGCAGACAAGTCCTCTACTTTGTCAAGGTTAGCCTTCCCTCATCTCATTTGTCACCTTTGCAATTCAGCTGGAATTGACATAGAGGAAGACATCCTCATTAATGACAACAAGCTCATCACTAAGAAAAGGATGGAGCAAACAAGAGATCTCACTCATGGACAAGAGCATGAGGAAATTCCTCATCATGAAATCCCTAAGATGCCTCAAGGGGTGCATTTTCCTCCACAAAATTATTGGGAGCAAATTAACACCTCCCTAGGAGAATTAAGTTCCAATATAGGACAACTAAGGGTGGAACACCAAGAGCATTCTATCTTCCTTCATAAAATTAGAGAAGATCAAAGAATCATGAGAGATGAGCAACAAAGGCAAGGAAGAGACATTGAGGAGCTCAAGCACTCCATAAGATCTTCAAGAGGAAGAACTAGCCGCCATCACTAAGGTGGACCCGTTCTTTAATTTTCTTGTTCTTTATTTTTCTATTTTTTTGAAAATTATGCTTTAGGTTTATCCATGTTTGTGTCTTTATTACATGATCATTGGTGTCTTAGTATCTATGTCTTAAAGTTATGAATGTCCTATGAATCCATCACCTTTCTTAAAAGAAAAATATTTTTAATTGCAAAAGAAAAAGAAGTGCATGAATTTCGAATTTTAAAACAGATTAATTATTTTGATGTGGTGGCAATACTTTTTGTTTTTCTGAATGAATGCTTGAACAGTGCATATTTTTGAATTTATTGTTTATGAATGTTAAAATTGTTGGCTCTTGAAAGAATGATGAAAAAGGAGAAATGTTATTGATGATCTGAAAAATCATAAAAAGTGATTCTTGAAGTAAGAAAAAAGCAAGCAGAAAAAGCCAATAGCCCTTTAAACCAAAAGGCAAGGGTGGAATAAAAAAGATCCAAGGCTTTGAGCATCAGTGGATAGGAGGGCCCACAGGAATAAAATCCTGGCCTAAGCAGCTGAATCAAGCTGTCCCTAACCATGTGCTTGTGGCGTGAAGGTGTCAAGTGAAAGCTTGAGACTGAGCGGTTAAAGTCGTGGTCCAAAGCAAAAAAGAGTGTGCTTAAGAGCTCTGGACACCTCTAATTGGGGACTCTAGCAAAACTGAGTCACAATCTGAAAAGGTTCACCCAGTTATGTGTCTGTGGCATTTATGTATCCGGTGGTAATACTGGAAAACAAAATGCTTAGGGTCACGGCCAAGACTCATAAAGTAACTGTGTTCAAGAATCAACATACTTAACTAGGAGAATCAATAACACTATCTGAATTCTGAGTTCCTATAGATGCCAATCATTCTGAACTTCAAGGGATAAAGTGAGATGCCAAAACTATTCGGAAGCAAAAAAGCTAATAGCCCCGCTCATCTAATTAAGACTGATCTTCATAGATGTTTTTGGAATTTATTATATATTCTCTTCTTTTTATCCTACTTTTTTTTAGTTGCTTGGGGACAAGCGACAATTTAAGTTTAGTGTTGTGATGAGCGGATAATTTATACGCTTTTTGGCATTGTTTTAAGTATGTTTTTAGTATGTTTTAGTTAGTTTTTATTATGTTTTTATTAGTTTTTAAATAAAAATCACATTTCTGGACTTTACTATAAGTTTGTGTGTTTTTTTTGTGATTTCAGGTATTTTCTGTCTGAAATTGAGGGACCTGAGCAAAAATCTGATTCAGAGGCTGAAAAAGGACTGCAGATGTTGTTGGATTCTGACCTCTCTGTACTCGAAGTAGATTTTTTGGAGCTACAGAAGCCCAATTGGCGCGCTCTTAAATGCGTTGGAAAGTAGACATCCTGGGCTTTCCAGAAATATATAATAGTCCATATTTTGCCCGAGATTTGATGGCCCAAACCGACGTTCCAAGTCAGTATAGAAATTCTGGCGTCAAAACGCCAGAACTGGCATAAAAGCTGGAGTTAAACGCCCAAACTGACACAAAAGCTGGCGTTTAACTCCAAGAAAAGCCTCTACACGTGAAAGCTTCAATACTCAGCCCAAGCACACACCAAATGGGGACCGGAAGTGGATTCTGCATCATTTACTCATTTCTGTAAACCCTAGGTTACTAGTTTTCTACAAATAGGACCTTTTACTATTTTATTTTGAGAGAATCTGGGGACGTTTAGTCCTTAGACCTTTGAGGGAATACTTTCATAGACCTTTTCATCTTTAGGAGGCTGGCCATTCGGCCATGCCTAGACCCTTTTGTTCTTATATATTTTCAACGGTGGAGTTTCTACACACCATAGATTAAGGTGTGGAGCTCTGCTATTCTTCATGAATTAATGCAAAGTACTACTGTTTTCTATTCAATTCACGCCTACTTCTTCTCTAAGATATACACTCGTTCTTCAACTTGATGAATGTGATGATCTGTGACACTCATCATCATTATCACCTATGAACGCGTGCCTGACAACCACTTCCGTTCTACATGCAAACAAGCTTGAATGTGTATCTCTTGGGTTTCTAATCTAAGATTAGAACCTTCGTGGTATAGGCTAGAATTATTGGCGGCCATTCCTGAGATCCGGAAAGTCTAAACCTTGTCTGTGGTATTCCGAGTAGGATCTGGGAAGGGATGACTGTGACGAGCTTCAAACTCGCGAGTGTTGGGCGTAGTGACAGACGCAAAAGGATCAATAGATCCTATTCCAACATGATCGAGAACCAACAGCTAATTATCCGTGCGGTGACAGCGCATTTGGAACATTTTCACTGAGAGGACGGGAGGTAGCCATTGACAACGGTGAAACCCAACATACAGCTTGCCATGGAAGGGTGTATGAATGATTGGAAGAAGGCAATAGGAAAGCAGAGGTTCAGAAGGAACAAAGCATCTTCATATGCCTATCTGAAATTCCTACCAATGAATTACATAAGTATCTCTATCTTTATTTTATGTTTTATTCATCTTTTAATTATCAATTCTCCATAACCATTTGAATCCGCCTGACTGAGATTTACAGGATGACCATAGCTTGCTTCAAGCCGACAATCTCCGTGGGATCGACCCTTACTCACGTAAGGTTTATTACTTGGACGACCCAGTGCACTTGCTGGTTGGTTGTGCGGAGTTGTGATAAAGAGTTGAGATTACAATTGTGCATACTAAGTTGTTGGCGCCATTGATGATCACAATTTCGTGCACCAGGGTGGCAACTCGGAAAGTCGCCGTAACCCTTGCTCATCTTTGAGTGCACTGAAGACGGTGCAAACTTTTAAATGTGGAGAGGTCGTCTGACCGATCGGCGTTTTTGGGTGACTAGTTTCTAATCCTAACACTTTTGCATTTCATTTTTTAGGTCTTTTAGGATTTTTAGTTACATTTTCTTATTTTGCATATATAATATAATAAGCTTAGTCAAAATAATAAAATTTTTCAAGAAGTTTATCTATAGGGTACCCCAATTGATTAAAAAAAAAATTTTAGAACTTTCTTGAATTATACACATTGTGGAACATGTTTTGAGCTAAGAACACAAGCATGTGAGTTTTGAGCCTAATTGTGTGGTTACATCATACAACCACTTATTTTCATTCTTGTGTGCATTATTCTCTTTCTATGGTTGCAATCTTTGATTTGTTTGATTCTTTATGTCCACTATTTTGTGTATGCATGCACTTATATGATTGAGGCCATTGTTTCAAATAGCTCACTTACCCAAATAGCCTTACCTTTTATCTTCCATTGTTAACCAACTTTGAGCCTATGCTAAACCCATTTGTTCTTAATTTTAGCACATTATAAGCCTAAGTGAAAAACAATAAATGTCCTTTGTTTGGATCTTTGATTAGCTTAGGCTAGTGAAAGTGTTTATCATTCGATTTTGAAAAAGTTGGGAACATTGGGTAGAGATAAAAGTGTATTTTGTAGTTTTGTTAAAAATTATGAGAATTGGGTACATACTCTTGTATCAATTATGTTTATACCATATGCATTGATGCTTTTGTATATATCTTAGTTTGAAAAAAAAAATTAATGAGAAAAACAAAAAGAAAAATAAAAAGAAAAGAAAAAAATATAGAAAAGAAAAAAAAGAAAAAGAAAAGTAATAAAAAGGGGACAAAATGCCCTAAAGTAAAGTTCAATAAAAAAAATCGATGCATATGTGTGGTGATCAAAGAGAATGCATGAGTGTGAAAAAGTGAAGAATGGGTAGTTAGGTTAGCATTTAAATCATATAGGTTGTTATATAGGTTGGGTGGGAAGTTTAAGTTAATCAAAGATTCAAATTCTAGTCCACTTAACCATATGCATCCTACCTTGACCTAGCTCCATTACAACCTATGAGAAAGCCCTCATGATATTTGTATACATGCATGAAATAATTGTTGATTGTTAGATGAAAAACAAATCTTGGAAAGCATGATTATGGGAGAATTGAGCGAATCAACCCTATACACTTGAGTGACCAGAGTGGATACACATCCGGTGAGGGTTCGATTGCTCAATTACATGTTTCCACCCATGATCATCTTTTCTTGCAAGTTTGTAAATGTTTCAATAATTCAATTCAATTGTGGGTTGATTTGATTGCTAATACTTTAGCCCTTGTACTTATATATATATTCTTGGAAGTTGATTTATTTTGACCAAGTAGATGCATTCATGTAGATAGATTGCATATAGATAGGTTGCATATAGTTAGTTTGCATCGAAAAAATGTTGATACCATTTGTTTCTTTCTTGATTTTAGCATGAGGACATGCTTAGTTTAAGTGTGGGGAGGTTTGATAAACCCCAATTTTGTGATTTATCTTGTGCTTAATTTAGGGAATTTTATCACCTTTTCTCACATTTATTCAATGAAATAGCATGATTCTGTATTCTCCCTTAATTTGTGCTTAAGTGTAAAAACATGCTTTTTAGGCCCTTAAATTAGTGATTTTAATTCACTTTAATTCTATTCGATGCCTTGATGTGTTTGTTGAGTGATTTCAGGTTCATAAGGCAAGTATTGGATAGAAGAAGTGAAGAGAAAAGCATGCAAAGTGGAGAATTCATGAAGAAATGAGCATTTGGAGAATTGAGGGCCACGCGCACGCGTCATCCATGCGTACGCGTGCATTGAAGATTTGCAAGCCACGTGCACGCGTCACCCACGCGTACGCGTGAGTAGGAGTTTTGGCTAGCGATGCGCACACATCACCCATGCGTACGCGTGACGCTTGGCACGTGACTCACTTAAAGTAAAATCGCTGGGGGCGATTTTTGAGCTGCCCAGGCCCAAATCCAACTCGTTTCTGAGGGTATTTCATGCAGAATTCAAGCTTGAGTAAAGGGGGGAGCACTTAGTTAGTCATGATGAGCCTTTAGTTAGTTTTCTAGAGAGAGAAGCTCCCTCTTCTCTCTAGAATTAGGTTAAGATTAGGTTAATTTCTCTTAGATCTAGATTTAATTACTTGATTTCATCTTGTTTCCTCTACAATTCCTTGTTCTAATACTTTAATTCTTCTTGGTTCTTTTGTTAATTTTACATTCATGTCTCTTTTATGTTCATGCACTCATGCTGGATTTGGATCTCCTTTAATGCAATTTAATATTTGATGTTCTTTTGATTGTTGATTTAAGTTGTAATCTCACTTTTCTTGCAATTGGTAGATGGTAGATTTTAATATTTCTTGCAATTTATTATGCTTTCCTTTTATGCCTTCCAAGTGTTTGACAAAATGCTTGGTTGGATGTTAGAATAGATTTTGAGCATTCTTGGCTTGGAAAGAGAAATTAGGTGATCTTGAGTCATGGATACCCAACCCATGTTGGTGATCTAGAGTTGTTAGCTAGTATTGTTTCCATTGACTCTAATCTCTTGCTAATTCAATTAGTGAGTTGATTAGGACGTTTGGATTGAGATTAGCTAGTCTTGTTAGACTTTCTCCGAGTGTGAAGATAATATGTTACCTTCTTCCATCGTCAGGGATGACGTAATAAGATAAATTCTTGTTAATTATTGTTATTAGTGACTAGGATAGAAATCCTATATTCTCAACCCTTGCCATGAATGTCTCTCTTTATTACTTTCTTCCTTTACTTGCTTGATTTACTTTTCTTGTCATTTAATTTCTTGCCCCTTTTATCAATCGAACCCCCCCATGCACCTTCATAGCCAATAATTAACCACTTCATTGCAACTCCTTGTAAGACGACCCGAGGTTTAAATACTTTGATTAACTCTTATTGGGGTTTGTACTTGTGACAACCAATATTTTTTGCATGTGAGGATTCTTTGTCGGTTTAGAACTATACTTGCAACGAGATTTCATTTGTGAAATTCTAAACCGTACAAGAATCCAAGCTATCATCGATCCCACGAGGATTGATGGACTGAGCAACAATAGTCGAATGACTCACTTAGTTAGGTAAGCAAAAAGTGGTGTTTTGGGGTTCAAAAGCGTTAAAACAGTAATTCAAAGAGTAAGAACGCAAGTAGTGAAATTGGTGTGAAACGTATGAGCAAAGATAGTTAAGGTTTTGGAGTTGTTTACTCTTCTGCATTAAGATTTCTTACCAACTATTCTAAACCCTAATTCCTTAGTGATTTAATCTCTTCTAACATAATCAACCGCCAATTCCTTGGTCACTTAATATAGATCAAAGGGTTAGGTTCAATTCTAGTTTATTAGCCACATAAATCCTAATTACCCAAATATAAGAGGATTATATGTCTTGTATCCCGTTAAGTCCAAGTAATTAGCAGTTTAGGAGGAATTTACTTTCAAGTTAGTATTCAAGTGAGATAACTTTTCCAAGAATCAACACGAATTCAAGTATAATGAGAATTATTTTCCAATATATTCAAATTCATGAGATAAGGAATGAAAGTAATCCTTGAAACTAAATCAATACATTAATTAAAATAGAATGATAATAGTGTTAATCCATGAAAATAAACAGAGCTCTTAACATTAACCTAGGACGTTTAGTTGCTCATGACTCAGAGAAAAGGCTAGGGTTCAAGGATGTGAAAGTGCGGAATGAGGATGGAGAGAGGAGATCTCCCGAAGGGCAAAATCTTTTCCCTTTTAAATCTAACCTAATTTGATTTGAAAATAAAATAAACTATTAATTACTAAAACCCCAAAAGATTATGTTTAGGAATAGAAATACTTAAAATAAAATAAAATATAATAATTAGAAGTTAAATCCACTAAAGATGCTCCTTTGGTAAAAATTGATGCGCATCACTGGTGCTAAACGTCAGACTCAGTGTTTAGCGTCCTAGAGGGCAGAAACTCCCATTTCGATTTTGACTTCCTGGCACTAAACGCCAGGCTTATCGTTTAGCGCTCCCAGTGGCAGAGAGCTTCCACTCGTTTCTGGCTTGCTGGCGCTAAACGCCCAGGTCCGCGTTTAGCGCCAGGTTGGCAGATTCCAAACTCTTCTCTTTTCTTGCACACGAACTCTACCAAACCAATCCGAACCTCACCTTAAATAATTAAAACACCAAAGTGACTCAAAGTAGCATCCAAAGAGTCTTCGAACACTAAAATTTAATTAAAACTTAATAAATTTATATCTAAAATAAATAAAAAATAAAGAAAAGATGTTCACGTATCACTTCAACAGTGTGCCGATAGGGGAAGATATGGCTACGCTTTTTAAGCATGTCAGAATTTTTTACTATGGCCATGTTTTTCGAGCATGGCTGTTGACTCAATTATAGAATATGACCATCCTTTTTAAGCGTGGCTATAAATTAAGTCAAAATACCTATGGCTACACCTTTTATTAATCTTCCTAATAAACATTGTAAAATTGATATATAAAATTTTAAATAATAGTTTGAATGACTAATTTAAACAATAAAAAAAATATATATAATTTTAAATCAACCAATTCAACATACACAAACTTTAATCACATTTGTCACCAAAAAAATAAACTCTAATTACATGACAACATTTTAACAAAGTATAAAACTTGCAAGAAGTCCATCTACGATACCTTTTAGACTTATAAAATTTGCCATAATAAAATGACGGTATATCTCCCATGTCTTTTCTATTCTTTAATCTGGTATACTGCTTTAATTTTCTTCTTTAAATTATTGTTTTGACTATGCCACAGACGCAGCCCTTCAAAACCATTATCCACTTTCTTAGGCACCCACATGGTTGGGATGGTTAAACCAATAGCAAAACAAAGTGAGTTATCATGCACAGCTTCTAAATCAGCAAGATTCTTTTAAAGTTGAAGCTGTTCATTCTTCCAAGAAGGAAGGAACGTCCACCTGGTGTTCAAGACTGACTTGCGGATTCATTTGCAGGGCTCCAACTATGTTATTTATATCTGGAGAACTTGGAGGACTTTCAGAGGTATGCTCTACGAAATGATCATTATCCTACTGAATTGACTCCATCTGCCAAGCAATACAAGTTTGTAAACCCATAACTTCAACTGAATATCTGAGAATATTGCAGAGAAAATTTAGATTAGTTATATGGTCAAGAATACACTTCAAAAATTAGTAGAAACTACATCTACCAGTATTGTTCCAGGGAAACTTGACTAGTTTCTAACCAACCATTTCATATTTTTTCTCAACAGCACTTGAGCAAAGCCTCTTATTTATTGAAGGAATTGGAATTTGATAACCTTCCTCATTCAAAATCATTCTCATAGTGATCCATTTGACCCATTACAATTTCAACAAATATATCTAATACATTTTTTAACAGAGATCGATCAATCTGCTCTCCTTCTTGTTCTTGATCAATCTTTTATAGAAAAGAAGAGGGGTTAGTTTATTCAAATGTTTTAAATTGAAAATCTTTTATGCCAAGGAAGAAAACACATACAAAAGAAATTACTGCATCTCTCACTTTCATAGACATGCTTTTAAATTAAAATCCCCAGCTTAGAAAAGAAACCACAATCTGCATCCTCAATTTAGATACCATACTCAAGAGAAATAGCTGCAAGTTTATTCATTGATTCTGATTATTTAGCCTCCTCTCTCATTCTTTTCTTCTTTATATATATAAGGGTCTATAAAACAAGCAATACTTTTCAACATGCAATATCAATAGGACTAATCCATGTGTCTTATCCCTTCCACTTTTTCAGAGGTATTAATATTGGCATGTAAGCCATTAACATGTGACGAGCCTGCACACAAGAGAATGCACTAGTTAGCAATTAAAGTAAGCATGCTTTTCAATTTTATAGTGAAATGATTATCAATTTTTTAGATACTGACAAAAGAGAAATGGAATGATTAAAAGCAATTGTCAACATACAGATTTATCAAGCCCAACAAGGATTAAGGAATCACATTCTATAATGCCCTAATTCTTCAAATTTTTTTTCCTACAAGTACAAAAAATTATTTGAATAATAATAAAAATGTGAGACAATTTTTGCAAGGGTGCAATTAGTGCACCTATATTGTTTTAATCTTGAGACATACTTTATTATTTACAGTTTAAAATATTTAAACTGCAACCATTCGTTTTCAGACAATGTCATTTAATTGCAAAAGGTCAATTTTCCTTTTTTAATTAATCCATTTATATGTTTGATTATTTTTGGTTTATCATCATTCATATGCGTCGACAGGGGATTTGCAAGAGAGAGTGAACACTGAGGAGGGAGGCCTTGCCAAAGAAAATCACCGCCAAAGGAGGGTTAGGGTTTACAGCGCTCCAGGCGGCAGAGCGAGCGTCGATAGAGGATTTGTGAGAGACCGTGAGCGTCGAAGGAGGCCTTGCCAGAGATATGGAGTGTCCAAAGATGTACTTTGGAAGCACTTTCAAGTGTAAATTTAATAATATTATAAAGATCAACGTAATAATTAAACTTAAATTTTATAAAGGTACATTTTTTTTGGATCAAATTACATCATGTGAAGTTCAAATCCGAGATCTGTAGACAAAGAGACATATGCCATCTAACTACCACTCATTTTCTTTACAGTGAAATTTCCTTTTCTTTTTTTTTCCTTGTCTTGGGCTATATCCATAAACCCTATCCAAACCTGAACTTCATTTATATTTTTGTGAAATCCTTGTTGAAATGTCCAGTTAAAAAAGAGTGCGTATTTAAGTTTGGGCCTTGAAATGAAAGTTATACTATTATGTTCTTTTACCATTAAAATGATAATCCCTGGTCCAACCAAAGGTACCAAATCAACTCGAAACCCACTGAACAAAAAAAATGGAAACCCATCAACTTCTTTTTGTCTTTACCCTGATCGTTCATGGTCCCCCTATTCATGACCAAATAAAAAAAGTAAAATACTCCTATCATGTTTTCATCAAAAGTAAAACAAAAGCTCACATTTATTTGGGAAGTATGATATAGTGTTGGCCTCAACCTTGTGCTACGGTCCACTTATTGGATCTGTTCTTCTCATGTCCAAAATAAAAAGAACTGTTATTCTTGTGGGTTCCGAAAAAAAACGTATACTCCTTAGAAAGAGCAATACATCACCTGACCAAAAAATAAATAAATAAATAAAGAGCAATACATCAGAGTTAGGGTTCTTTGAATTGAACCACACCCTGTTACTAAAAGTGGTATCTATCTATGATGTTATAAAATTCCTAATCTCTCACTCTGACCCCCCAAAAACAAAGACCCATACATCAAAACCAAAAAAAAAAAAAAAAAAAAAAAAAAAGAAAGAGCCGAAAAAGAAAAATTGATTGAAAGAAATTTTATTATCTAGTTTTATACGCAGAATTTCTTTTAACATTTTTTCTACATATAACAATTTTTCCTTAAGTTCTTTTTTTTTCTCCTCCTTGTGGGAATAATAATAATAATCAAAGTGATGGTTTCATTGCATATTTTTTTATGGCATGTAAATGCTGATATACTTATTTCTTACAAGATTTGTTTTTCTCTGAGAAGTAGGGCATGATTATGTGTTCTATATACTTTAGATTGGACATGAAAACCTGTAAAATTTGTAGCTAATTGTCTCAACTATCGATATGTATATAAGTCAATGAAACATTAGTAACTATATTCAATAGAAAATATCTTAGATATAACCTAAAATATTACAAAGGATTGAGAATTTTTTACATACTAGCTTATAGGCTAATCATCCATTGGGTTGGCCTATTGCAAAAGGGCTTAAAGGAAAGGGACGTTGTCTCAACTACTACAACTCTTACTGCAAATTTCTATAAATAAACTTCAATAAATTGACTCAATAATCGTTTTTTTACCCTACAATATACTTCTTGGAATATGGTTAACTTAGGCAACAAAGTCTGTTGTAGGTACACCTAAATTTGCACTAAAGGGACTAAAACTTCTAAAAAATTGTTAGAGGTAGCCACTCATGTAAATCTAATGGAAGACGGAATTCAAATAAGTGAATAATTTAGAATTTAAATTTGATGCATTATTAGTATAAAACAATTTTATAAGTGCATCTTATGTAATTGTTCATATCCTAATTTAGAATATAAGCCAGATTCAATAAAGCTGAAATGTTCTACTAAAAAAGTGGTCTCTACAATATACTCGACCTTTTTGAAGAGATCGGAATAAACGAAAATGGGCAGCCTATACTTACCTAAGTAAGTAACTGCCTCCCAAAATCTCTCACCCACTTCTAAAAAGAGATCTCAACAAGCCCTAAAATAAAAGGACGGTTATCCACCACTAGAAGTAAAATTACTTCAACGGTGGTTATTGGCTCATCACCTATAAATATCCTGACACACTCAGGTACCTTGAAGTTCTAATACATCAAAAACCTGCTTAACCCCTTGTTGACTTAGGCATGCATTGAAGTGTCTTTCAGGTACCACTCCCTACCTTTTCAAACACACACAATTCAGACGGCGGCTCTCTGACGCAGGACAAGTCGGGGACCACTCCCTTGAGTATTTGGGCATCGCATCCGAACCCAAACATAATCTGGTTTCAAGTAACTTCCAGAACAGTAATATTATGCCAATAAAACTAAATATCTTTTATATTTACTGAGTGTGTGCATAATCATCCAAATAAATAAAACTTAAATTGTAAACCCATGACTAAAACCTCTAATTTGTTTTCCAAATTCAAAATGTTAACAATGTACTAAAGTTGATTTAACTAGCAAATTTTATTTTAAAAATTTGTATGATTGAAAATTTGTTAAGAGTGGAACAGCCGTGTTACGAAAGTTTATAGAACTTAATTAATCAAATAAGAAGTCTTCTTCTTCTTCTTCCTTTGTGATTTATATTTCTAATTGAGTGACCAATAATGCCAAATTCCCAATTCCAAGTGTCATTTTCCACAAAATTTTTCCACAACCATTAGTAATTAACAATAATAGGAATCTCCTCTCATATGGCGGTGCATTAAAAGTTGAGTCAAGGTAGGTAGGTAAATCCAAACAAAAACAAAAAGAAAGAAAGAGAGAAAACCACAAGCAAAGATAACGTCTCATTTTTTTGATAATTACATTTGATTTGATTCATGTACGCGTACCTCAATTTTTTTTGCACTATTCATAGAACATTAATATCACTATGTGAGTGCGTGCGTTGTCGCTTCATCAAATAAAGAGAAGCAAACAATAATGTGTTTCATTTCACCTTTTTGACGGTCGTTGATAGAGTCGGTGAGATCCTTTGTTTGCAGACACGTGGCGGGCCATAGGTGATTGTAACTTGTAACAAGAACATTTGACATGGTCTTACGAGAATGATTCTGATTGGTCAACGTGGCGTGCATGTGCCTAACGACTTTTTGTGACAACCCTTTAATAACGGCAGTTTTAAGTTGTGAAGTTATTTCTGTTGGGTTTTGCTTTGTGAGAATTTCGGTTCAAAATCACCACTTTCTTTGTCTCTTCTTCTCTCTCTATCTCTTGCATGGCTCTTTCTTTCTTTGCATAATAAATTTAATCTCATTACTTTAGACATGGATGTGGACACTTCATGATGTGCTCATTTTTAAATCATGGCGTAATTTTTACCACTTTCATTCGCCTTCAAATCATAACCACGATTAATATTATTAATAATGAAAAAGAATAAAATTCTAGTAGAAACAAAGTACTATGATTTTTTTTTTTTGTTTTTCCTCTTTGATTAAATATTTTGATACGTATTTATAAGTAATATTCTAATACAAATTTTACCCAAATTATAAAGTTACAGAATACAACAAAAACAAATCTACTTACATGATTACCTGATCAAAATGGTACGTGCTTAATAAATAATATAAAAATCTGAATGAATCTTTCTTATATTGACGAAATTTGGCTTAATTAACATCACAAATATAGCTGGATTTGATTTTTGGAATTTTTTAAACTAAGTCAAACCAAACTACTCCCTCTATTTTTTTTTATCTATTATTTTGGCTCAGTATTTGTTCTGCAATATCTGTTATTCTCAATTTTTTATGCAAAATCTATAGTTAAATTATCAATTATAATACCCTTAATTTATAAAATGTGAAAATTATTATACTATTCTCTCTTCATTAATAGAGTTATTTAATAATATTTATCACTAATTTCCTCTTGATTTTAAGTTTTTTAATAAGGCTTGGTTTGGTAAATTTTTTTGAAAATATACACAAATTTCTCATTTTGCGTTTGCTAAATAAAAAAGTCAATATATATGTGTTTGTAGTTTTTAAAAAATAGAGATACTTTTAAAAATATTTAAAGTGGAGCTTTTCAAAGATGATTTGTACTTACCAAAATTAAAAAGTCTAATATTTCATATATTAATATTCAAATTTAATTCTTACATTAATATTTGCTATAATATTTTTAAAATTTAAAAGTTATTTTACCAAATACATTTGTTTATTCAAGCTTATTGATAATTATTTTTAATTTAATTTACCAAACATAGATGCTATAACTTTTAAAAAACTATTTTTTAAAAGTTAACCTTTATAAGTTACTTTTGAAAAGTAAAAACTTTACCAAATCAAGCCTAAATATGCAACCAAATACGGTAAAGAAAGAAAATAACAAAAGAATAAAATGTACAAGTTTTTGTTAATTATATAAAGAGGTGTTCTAGGGGCCAGTAAATTTTATAATTTATAATCATCAATTAGTTATTATTAGTATTTTTAATGGTGTGAAATTACATCTAATGATATAGAATTGCTTACTTTCTTTTTGTTGTTAAGTGCTAGCCAAATTTTAATAAAACTGCTGGTCTCATAAATTTTCTCTTATATAAAATTATTAATTAAAATTTGGAACGAACTTATTTTTATTCATTTGGTTAAGGTGAAATTAGATACAAAATTTTTTTAATGTAATTGTGTATCTCACATAGTACATTACATCCTAAACTCTAAATTTTGGATATTATATTTTAAATCATAAACTCTAAATTTTAAATTTTAAATCTTAAATTCTAAATTCTTAATTTTTAATTTTTAAATTTTAAATATAAACTATTAATATAAAATATAATAAATAGACATCTAAAATTTGTTTATTGACTAATAAGAAGTATAATACTCCTACTTAACTAAGAGTATTTAATGATGAACCATCTCACATTATTCAGACATGAATAACCCTTTATAGTTTATATGCTTTATTTAAATAAGGGTATTATATCTCCTTAAATTTGGATCCTTTATAAATGGAGGAACTGATGGTAAGTGACAATTGTTCTTTAGAAAAAAGAGCATGTGAATAAGTAACATTTTATTTTGGTACTTAATATATACCTAAATTAATTATGAGTTATTAACAAATCAGTGCTAGATATTTCTATATACAAACACACACGCACAGAGGACATGCTTGCTTAGAAGATTCTATATTAAGGTGTGAGTCGTGTGACAATATAACAAAGCACATTATATTGCACTATACCCCACATTATGCAACTATTCATGTCTTCATATGATGTACAATTTTGTTTCCTTTCGTTCAGTTTCTCGGAGAAAACCACAAATGAAAATCGATGTTCACGTGTCCGAAGATATTATGCAATGTCATTGACCAACTTGGATGTATCATGCATCATACAAATTAATGGAAACGTAGAATGCGCTTGAATTAATGCTTATTATCTTTCGGTTAAGTGGGGTCCAATCAAAGCATATAGTTCCGATTTTAAATTAATTTTTAAATCAATTTTTTCTTCCTAATTTTCTCAAAAATTAAATACTTCAGTAATATTTTACCAAAGATGTTATTGAACAAGTGCATAAATAATTTAGTCTTTTATAAAAATAATTTTAAAAGTTTGAATAAAGCCTACTTAGCTCATTATTAGAAGGGAAAGTAAATTGAATAAATCATCTGTATAAAGGAAAAGGTTATATCGGTGTTTTTTTTTTTTTTATAATTTTAAGTCGCTAGGTATAAACTCTCAATTAAATATTTGGCGACCGAAAATTAAATTTTTTTCCATTAAAATTAATTTCTAACTTTTATTAGTGTTTTCTTTTTCTTTATATTTTTGGATGACCAATGAGTGTATTGTTGCCATATTAGGGTTTTGAGTTTGCGCTAAATGGGGTTTTTCTGAGTTGGGCTCTAGGTATTTAGCCTTGCTTCAACAGTGTAACAAACAATTTTATTTCTTTGTTATCAATATATTTTGAGTAAAGTATTAGAGTTATAATTAGGTCCTTAAAAATTTTGATTTTGGATTAAGCGTTAAGTATTGTTTTTGTCCCTAACGTCTTGGGTCAAAATCAAAATTGTCCCCGACCTTTTTTCGTTATTAAAATCATCCTCAACGTTTAAAAACGCTTTAAAATCATCCTTTCCCGAATTCTTGGACCAAAATACCCTCATCATCATCATTCTCCTCTTTACCTTCCTCACCTCCCCACCTCCACTGCCACCAACATTGCTGGCGAGAAGAAGAAGAAGGCTTCGCTGGTGAAAAACGACGCAGCGACAGCAGTGGCAACCCGCAACCCCTTCCTCCTTCGCATCGCTTCTCTCTCTTTCTTCTCCGATGAACCAGCGGCGGCAGCACCTCTTTGACATCGCTTCTCTAATATTAATTAAATAATAAGTTAAATAGGAACGAATATGGTTGGAAGATTTGGCAATTGGAATTTGATAATTTAAATATGATATTTGGATTCAGTGAATTTTTTCGAGTCGAAAAATATAGTTTTCTGCGTAAAAGCGGGTAGTGGAATTTTGACCGGTAGTACCGGCTAAGATCTGTCTGGTACTACAGCTGAGAAAATTGATTATGAGTAAATAAGATTAAGAAATGAGGAATTATAATTAGGGAAGGTAGAAATATTTAAAGTGCGATTTAGAGCGCTAATCTTAAAGGTTTTGGCCCAAAGTTGGGCCAACGGACAAAAATAAGTGAACCGGGCCTAAGTGGGCCCAAGACCCAACATATATACACATTAGTTATGAGCATTTCAGCTCATTTTACCCTAAAAAGAAGGGTTAGAGAAGAGATAAAACCTAACTCCCTTTGATCTTCAAACCACCATAACTTGAGCTACGGAGCTCCGATTGACGAGCCGTTTGCGGCCACGCGTCGCTCTTCTCATCCTCTACAATTCTATCTAATTTTTGTGGTGAGTATTTCATTCATCTCTGCCCAGTTTTCGAAATTCCCCACTGTTACATGTTCTTGGGTAGTTAGTGTTGAAATCTTGTGATTTTGGGTGTTTAGGGATACTCCAACATGGATTCTAAGCGGGTTATATCCCTACTTCATATGGGCTGAGGTAAGAAGTGCTCAAACCCTTGTGATTTGTCATTTTTATGAGCCCTAGGTTGATGTATGTATGTGATATTAGTTATGTTAGTGTATTTGGTGATGTTGGTGCACAATTGGGAGATTGGTATTACTTGAGGAGCTTTGGTGAGGCTTGGAGCTAAGGTTGGTGAAGACTTCCAAAGAAGAGGCTCAATTGGTTTGGCTACAAGAGGTACGGTTTAAGTTTCATTTAAGTACCGTATGTTGTGATGAGAATTCCTAGGCTAGATGCCCTTAGGATTAAGTTTGGATTGTGTAAATGGTTGGTGCTAATATGCATAGTTGGTATGTAAAGTGAATTAATAATTGGGCCGAAAATTGTGTAGCCTTGTATGCTTGGTGTATTGAGAATTTGATGTACTGGGTAATGAGTATTGATTTGTGGTGTATGCATTTAAATTGTGAATATTGGGCCGGAGGCCGTGAATTTTGGGCCGGAGGCTGGAAAGAGGTAAGAAAGGTAAGTCGATGTGTGCATTGTATGATGGCACAAGTGATTGGATGAATTTCAGATAATGAATATATGAATGATTAGGTTGGTTATTGAATAATAAGGTTTGAGGAGTTGAAGTGTGGAATTTGGTAATTTTGGATGAAATTATGTAGATGAGGTATGTTTGGTTTGGTTGAGATATATTATGTGATCATATATGTGATTATTATTATTGATGCCTTGATGGTATGATGATACATTAGAGATATGTATGTTGTGATATATGCTTGAGGAATGATTAAGGTTGATTTGTGGATGAAACCACGTGATAGTGAGTATGATATTGATTATGTATAATGATGGTTGATTGGAAATGGTATTATTGGAAATTGGGATGAGGAAGGATGTATGACATGATATTGTGTTTGTCCTTTAGCCATTTGATTGAGAAGTGTTAAAATGGTTGGATGTGGTTTTTGGGAATTTTGGTAAAGTGTCAATGTGTGAGTTGAGGATGGCTTGATGTTGATTTTGGTACATTTTGATTGATTTCAAAAAGGATTGAAATTGGCATGTTTTGGTTGATTTTGAAAATAGTTGAAAATGGCTTGTTTTGAAAATGGCACCTTGTGGTTTTGTATGAAAACATGGTTTTTGGGCATATTTTGATGGGACATAACTTGGACTACGGATCTTTGTTTTGTGCCAAATTTGTTTAGAAATAAAATTGGATCCGGGATGTCCATGCCGTTCGAAGAACGGGTGAAAAACGATTTAAAATGAGAGAGTTATGTCCGTCAGAAGATTGGGGGTTAAATTTGTAAATTCTTCAGCTTTTAACTTAGAAAATTTTTAGCAGAACGACCCTCCGCGCGTAGGCGCACTTGGCGCGTACGCGCTGTTCTTCAAGAAAGCACCATCCACGCGTGCGCGTGGTGTGCGCGGACGCGTCGATGCGCTGCACCAAATGCCCAGCCAATTTCCCGAGAGTTGTGCCAGTTTTGTACATGGGGCACAAAGGTATCCGCGCGTACGCGTGGTTGACGCTTGCGCGTCGTTTGGCTATTTTGCAACCCACGCGTCCGCGCGTATGACGCTTGCGCGTCGATGAGTTTTGTGGCCATCCACGCGTGCGCGTGGAGTGCGCATACACGTGGCCCTGTTTTCATGCCAAAGTTGATTTTTGAGTTTTTAAAGCCAAATCTCATACTTCTAAGCCTCCGATCTCACCCCTTATGTATTAAATCATTATGATATGCCTAGCAATGAGAAAGGAGCTAGGGGATGTGGTAACTTGCGAGTGAAGCAAGGGGAAAAGTTATGATCAATGATGATCGAAGATGATTATATGAGATATGGAGGATGACGGTGGAAGTACCGTGTATGCCATGAGCCGAAGGGCTATATTTATTGATAAATGGCTGGTTCTTGATTGAACCATGAGCCGGATGGCTGAGTTATTGCCGGGTTATGGCAAAGCCATTATTGGTTATGGCTGAGTATAAAAGCATATATGATTAATGAATGAATGTGTTAAATGGATAATAATGGAGAATGTTGAAATGTGACGTGTGACCCCGGGTAGTAGGCAGTGGCGTTGTCCACTTGCTCCGGGTATGAGACGGGAAAGGATGTTTATGATAAATGAGTTAAATTATGGAGTTTTGAATAAATGAGTATTTGTGATACCTGGGTAGTAGTAAGAGTGGTGGTTCATCACGCTTGCTCCAGGTTAATGTTTGAGATTTGATAACAATGATGATTGCTCTTAAACTGAACGAATATATGTTTGGAGATCCTAGGCAGTAGCAAGGGTTGTGGTTCGTCCCACTTGCTCCAGGTCAGAGATTGTGATGCCTGGTAGTAGCGGCAGTAGTGGTGAATCCACTCGCTCCAGGTTGAGCTTTTAGACACCCGCCTGGGTAGTAGCCGCAGTAGTGATTATTTCACTGGCTCTGGGTTGAGCGGGCAGTAGCAAGGGGTTGTAGCTCAAACCTACTTGCTCCGCAAGGGGTGTTTCTGTCCAATGGTTAGCTACCAGGACATGTCGGGTTGGCTATATAACCGACAGATGATATCATCAGCCATAGGGCAGGCATTCATCATTTGCATATGTTTGAATTGTTTGGGTTTGCCTGTTTGTTTTGGATTTCTACATCATATATGCCATGTTACCTGACTATGTGCTACTTGTTCTACTTGTACCATATTTGTGTATTACTTGCCTGTATTGCTTGTGTTTGTACAACTGAGAGGCCCCTCATGCTGGTGTCGGTGGATGTTGAGGGCTGTTCTTGATGAGATGAATTGATGATGCGATTGCATGATGATGATGATTATTGAATGAGATAATTTGAACTCCCTGGGTAGACACAGTGATGTGGTTTTACTAGCTCTAGGTGAAGGTATGATGTATTGATATAGAATTGTTGAGATAGAACAACTGGTGATTGTTTTGCTTATGATTCTGAGTCTGATTCGTGGAAGAGTCAGCGAGTTGGGAAACATGTGAAACATGAATTAAATTTAGTACTCCCTTATGACAGTTGCCTATTCATGGATTAGCGAGAACCTAGGATGAATAATTGGCGAAGAAGTTTAGGATGCTTAGCGAGTTTTTATTGCAGTACATTGAATTTATTTGGCACTTTTACCGTACTGGGAACCCATGGGCCCGGGGTTCTCATTCTGTATATATCTCTTGTTTTTCAGATACAGGTCCAAGTGCTCAGAAGTGAGTTGTGGGTCGTCTGAGAGACGGCGAAGATCTTTATTTTCTCTACTTTGTGTTTTGCTTAGAATCTCTCCACCTTTATTTCGAAAAGATTATATTATGTATTAAACTCTTTTGAATTGCCTATAGAGGCTCTCATGTTTCCTTTGGGAGAGATTAAGATATACTGTTGTCAACTACTTTCATACTGTACCCTAGCCAGCCTAAACTTCGCGGGTCGCGACTAGTGGCTATTTACTTATGTTATAAATATCTATCTGTTATTTATCTCTCAATCTCCTCTACGCCTTGTCCGTATATCGTTTTTGGCTTCACGGTTTATCTTTTGTTGTCGAAACGTGAGTGGTACATGATGACAAGTCATCTTAGCCTAGTTTCACTAGTCTTTTTCTTTTGTTTTCACTTGAATTGTGCACTTTCTTGAGCTACAAGTAAGCTAATTTGGGTAGATTTTCATGCTTCCTTTGATTGAATCAACCATGTATGAATTCATGCTATTTCATGAGGTTTTATGCTATAATTGTCACATATTATGATAAAATGAATATCTCATGATTTTAAGCATAGCTTTGATGTGTTTGGTTGATTAATGATAGGTGAAGAAAGCTTGGAGAAAGGTTGAAGCAAGAAGGAATGGCTAGGAGTAAAGAGAGGACAATGGAATAAGTGAAAATGAACCAGGAAGCAAAAAGCTGGACCAAAAGTTAGCCTCAAACTCTTGCACAAACTTTTGGGTGAAAAGTTAGCCCCAACGTTAGCCCCTAACTTTTGGGCTAACGTTGGCACATGAAAGTTACTCCCTGGGCACCAAAAGTTTGCGCCAACGTTAGCCCCTAACTTTGTGGCTAACATTGGCATGAGAAAAACACCCCCTGGCCACCAAAAGTTTGCGCTAACGTTAGCCTCTAACTTTTGGGCTAACGTTGGCACATGAACAATACAAAGGGGGAGCAAAAGTTTGCGCCAACGTTAGCCTCTAACTTTTGGGCTAACGTTGGCGCCATAAGTACACATAAGGAGGCCAACGTTGGAGCAAAAGTTAGACCCCTAACTTTTACCCCAACGTGGATAGCAGCAAAGCATGGAGGCTGATAGTAAAAGTTAGAGTAAAAGTTAGCCTCAAACTTTTACTCAAACTTTTACTCAAACTTTTGCAAAACTTCAACCCGGTTCAATTGGTTCACTTTGGTTCCTCTCCAAACTCCAAGAGCAATCAACCAAGGCCTCTCTCAACCCAATTCCACCAAGAGCAAAGGCCCAACTCAAGGCTTGAAGATCATTTGAAGAAAGTGTATAAATAGGGTAGAATTTAAGTTTTTAGGGGAGCTTCCCTTTTAGTTTTTCAGAATAGCTTTCTTTTGAATTTTGCTTAGAGCTCACTTTTATTTTTCTTAGCATTGTTGTTTTAATTCAAGAGAATTTGGGAGGAGAATTGATCTCTCTTCTTCCTTGTTCTTGCCCAGCACTCTTTATTTTTCTTGTCTTGGATTTTGGGTGGAGAATTGAAGAAATTTTGTTTCAATCTCACCTTGGGATCTTGTTTAATTTTCTGCTTAATTGAATTTCAGTTTCGGTTACTTGCTTCTTCATCTACTTTCTTTGCAATTTACAATTTCCTTTGCAATTGTTCTTGTTGGATCTAGGAAGGCATTGAGATCTAGACTTGGTTTTCTAGTCTCTTGGGTCCTGAGATCTGAATTCCAATTTTACATCCTCTGTTTACTGCTTTCCATGCTCATTTACTTTTCTGTTTAAGATCCGGTTTGATTCAAGACATCTTCTATTTCTCTGTTTGTTGCAATTTACTTTTCCTTGTTTAATTCCTGCAAATCCAACTCCCAATTCCCTTTACAATTCAAGCCATTTACATTTCTTGCACTTTAAGATTTTACAATTTACATTTCTTGCGTTCTAAGTTTTTGCCATTTAATTTCTTGCTCTTTAAGATTCAGCACTTTAAATTCCAGTTCTCTTTAATTTCATGCAATTCACCCATTTCCTTTACTTTCTATGCAATTTAAATTCTGCAAATCACAAATCTCTCAACCAAATCTTGATTCGCTTGACTAAATCAACCACTAAACAAAAATTGCTCAATCCTTCAATCCCTGTGGGATCGACCTCACTCCCGTGAGTTATTATTACTTGATGCGACCCGGTGCACTTGCCGGTTAGATTTGGGTGTTTTGGAGAAATTCGTTTTTTTTTTCCAAAATACACCATCAGTACATCTTCACGATTTTATTTCTACTCTTTTCAGGCTTCTCGATTAATACTCCTTTCGAAATTACCTATATTTATTTATTAAAAATCCACCTGAAAGTCGTACCACCATAATATCATTGACTTATGACTCGAGCATAAGGCTTTGAATATTAGGGTGTTACACACTCTCTCTCTCTCTCTCTTCTCCGAAGAACCAGCGACCCAGCGGCGGAGAACTAGCGACCCAGCGGCAGCAGCAACCCATCCCTCCCTCTCTTCGCATCACTTCTCTGTCTTCTCCAATGAACCAGCGGCGGCAGCACCTCCTTCGCATCGCTTCTCTCTCTCTCTCTCTCTCTCTCTCTCTCTCTCTATATCTCTTCTCCAATGAACCAGCGGCAGCAGCGATGACCCTGCAGCAGCAACTGCGGCCCTACAGCAGCAACACATCTCTCCTTTCTTCGCATCACTTGTCTCTCTTTCTCTTCTCCAATGAACCAGCGATGATCCAATGATGACCTTGTAGCGGCAATGGGAATCCAGTGGCAATGCTGTCGCTGCGTCATTTTTCTCCGGCGAAGCATTCTTCTTCTTCTTCTTCTCACCGGCAATGTTGGTGGCAGTGGAGGTGATGGGGTGAAGAAGGTGAAGAGGAGAATGATGATGATGAGGGTATTTTGGTCCAAGAATTCGGAAAAGGATGATTTTAAAGCGTTTTTAAACGTTGAGGATGATTTTAATAACGAAAAAAGGTTGGGAGCGATTTTGATTTTGACCCAAGACGTTAGGGACGAAAATAGTACTTAACCCTTGGATTAATTAGTCCCTAAAAAAACGTACTAATTTAATTTTGTACGATAGTAAACGGTTGACACATTATGTCATTTTATTAATTCATCACGTAAACTTTTAATAGTGGTGCTTATATATAGAGTTAACTATTGTGACATGTCTATTTATAAAAGATAGTCATGTAAATAATAACTTTTAGAATAAAATATCACCTGTTTTAATAGGATTTATAATAAATAAAGAATAATTGACAAAGATTATATACAAACTTAAAACATAATGAATATTTTCCTATCCAAGCTACATTATTTCCATGCTCATATAGCAATAACGAAATACGTAATTGATACTTTTTCTTTTAAAGGTTAAAGATCAAAATCTTCGAGAATCTAATTGTCACTCTAACAAAGATAATTTTATTGCAAGAGACTGAATAGAAAAATGATCATTAAAACCTACAATTACAGAATTTTCAAATCTAAGGGGAGAGAGATAGAATAAACAATAAAAACTACGAAAACATTTTTTTTTGTTCCCACAATATTTTTAAATTTTATCAAATCAAAAATTAATTCATCACGGATCTGAATTCTATTTAAAGATATATTTTTAGTCAATAAATTACTAATACACAAAACAAAATTTAAACTTTTGATACTTATTTAAACGGACTAGTAATTAATCACTGGAACAATCCACATTAATTAAGAAGCACAAAACTAGTTATAGAAGATTAGGGACTATTTGTGAATGGTGAAAGCCAGAAACGGATTTACATATACTAGTGTAAGGGCAATTGCCTCATTGAGATTTTAAAAAATTAATAACAAGTATATATGTGTAGATAATTGCATTGTTCCCATTGTAATAATTTATTTGCCGCACACTTAAAAAAAAAATCATGTGTAAGAAATATTTATGTTATTGGATATTAATACAATGATAAAAATTATTGTATTATATAAATTTAAAATAAATAATAATAATAACTAATAATAATCTAATTATTTAAAGTCAAGCTTAAGCTTTTAAATATAAATAGAATTATTAATATTAAATATTTTTTATAATATATATCATTTATTTATTTTTTATTGTTTCGTTTAATTTATTTTTGTTTATACTTTTAATATTATTTTTATCAAAAAAGTTTTTATCATAATATCATAAAATGTCAAATTTTTAATTAAATATCAAAAAATTATTTAAATATTTTTTAATAAAAAAAAGATATTATTTTATCTATACCTATATATAACGAAAATTGTGGTTACATTATTTGATTTGAATTTTTATTTTTCTAACAAATTTTTTATCACTCTCACATAATTTTAGTGAAAATTCAAACACTAAAATAAAAAATAGAGAACATTCTAAATTAATTCATTCGAGCTATACTCTTTATAGATTTTGTAGCTAGGTATAATTTATTTTTTGTATCATATAAAAAATAATCATTAAAAATTTAATTTGATGAATATTAGATGCTTGACTAGGGGTACTAGTATTAATAAGGGTGAAGTATGATTTTGATCTTTAAGGTATAGGTCGAAATTTTTTTTGTCTCTGATGTAAGTACGATTTTTTATATCGGTTCCGAATTTAGCACAATAATTTCATTGTGAGCATAGCCCAAACCAATAATCGATCCTCAAATAAAAGTTTAAAAAGTGTTTTGGTTGTCACAAGTCCAACCCCAATATAAAAATAACCGAAGTATTTAAACATCGGGTCGTCTTCTCAAGGAGTTGCAGTGAGGTATGCGTATTATATTGGTTATGGTATCAAAAGGGGTGGGATGGTAAGAGTGCAAGAAATGTAAATCAAACAATTAAAGAAACAATTACTAAAGAGAGACATTCATGGCAAGGGTTGAGAGTTAAGCTTTCTATCCTAGACATTAATGATCATACAATATTTATCAAGAGCTTATCTTATTTAGTCATCTCTAACAATGGAAGAAGGTACAAAATTATCTTCACATGAGAGAAAGTCAAATAAGACTAGTTAATCTCAATCCAAAAGTCCTAATTAACCTACTAATTGAATTAGCAAGAGATTAGAGTCAATAGAAATAATATTAACTAACAACCCTAAATTAAAAATCTAAATTGGGTATTAATGACTCAAGATTGCCTAATTTCTCTCCTTCCAAGCCAAGAATGCTCAAAAAGCTACTCTAACATCCAACCAAGCATTTTGTCAAACACTTGGAAAGTATAAAAGGAAAGCATTATAAATTGCAAGAATTGATGAAATCTACTACTACCCAATATAAGAAATCAACAACAACAACTAAAGGAAGCAAAATTACATGAAATATCTTAAATTGCATTAAAGGAAATTTAAATTGACAAGAGTGTTCACAACATAAAAATGGCCAAAATGAGAAATTAACAAGAAGACATAGGAAAATCAAGACACCACAACAAGGAATTGTAAAGAAAACAAGATGAAGACAAGAAATTAACCCTAGATCTAAGAGAATTTAACCTAATCCTAACCTAATTCTAGAGAGAAGAGGGAGCTTCTCTCTAGAAAACTAACTAAAGGCTCATCATAACTAATCTAAGTGCTCTCCCCTTGTCCAATCTTCAATTCTGCATGAAATAGTCTCTGGAATCAGTTGTATTTGGGCCTGAAAAGCTCAGAAATCGCCCCCAGCATTTTTACTTTAATGAGGTCACGTGCAAGCTGTGACGCGTACTCATGGGTCATGCGTACGCGTTGCTTGGCGTTTTGCTTCTCACGCGTATGTGTCATGTCACGCGTATGCGTCACTTGGCGACCTCATCTCCACGCGTGCGCGTCTGTCACGCGTGCACGTCGATGAATGCACTCTAAATCCTTGATTTTCCATGAATTCTCCACTTTGCATGCTTTTCTCTTCACTCCTTTGATCCATTCGTAGCCCTTTTCAACCTGAATTCACTAACAAAAATATCAAGGCATCTAGTGGAATCAAAGGTGAATTAAAACTAGCAAATTAAAGGCCTAAAAAGTATGTTTTTATCCTTAAGCACAAATTAAGGAAGAATTACAAAACCATGCTATTTTATTGAATAAATATGAGAAAAGTTGATAAAATCCCTTAAATTAAGCACAAGATAAACCACAAAATTGGGGTTTATCATATCTCCTCACACTTAAACCAAGCATATCCTCATGCTAAACCAAGAATGAGACAAAGGGTATCATCATTTATTGAATGCAAGCTAACTAGATGCAATCTACCTACATGCAACCTATCTAAATGGATGCAATTACTTGGTCAAAATAAATCAATTCCCAAGAGAACCAATATAAGCATAAGGGCTAAAGCAATCATAATCAAATCAAATGCACAATTGAATTGAGTTATTGAAAAGAATTTTAACAACTTGCAAGAAAAGAGATGATCATGGTGAAAACATGTAATTGAGCAATCGAACCCTCACCGGATGTGTATCCGCTCTAATCACTCAAGTGTATAGGGTTGATTCACTCAATTCTCCCCTAATAATGCTTTCCAAGATTTGTTTTTCATCTAACAATCAACAATTATTTCATGTATGCTTACAAATATCATGAGGACTTTCCCATAGGTTGTAATGGGGCTAGGGTCAAGGTAAGGATGCATATGGTCAAGTGGACTAGAATTTGAATCTTTGATTAACTTAACTTCCCACCTAACCTATATAACAACGTATAAAATTCTAACAAACCTAACTACCCATAATCCTCACTTTTTCACACACTCATGCATTCTCTTTTCAATTCACATCCTATATGCATTGATATTATTGAACTCTACTTTGGGGCATTTTGTCCCCTTTTTATTACTTTTCTTTTTCTTTCTTTTTTATATTTTTTTCTTTTTTCTTTATCATTTTTTTTCTTTTTTTCCAAACTAAAATATATACAAAAGCATCAATGCATATGGTTTAAACATTTAATGCATGAGTACGTATCCAATTCCCAAAATTTTGACAAAAATACAAAAACACTATTTTATCCTAACCAATGTTTCCATCTCTCCCAAACTTGAATGATCAGCACTCTCACAAGGCTAAACTAATCAAAGATCCAAACAAGGGAAATTTATTGTTTTTTACTTAAGGCTTGTAATGTGCTAAAATTAAGAACAAATGGGTTAAGCATAGGCTCAAAATTGGCTAACAATGGAAGATAAAAGGTAGGCTATTTGGGTAAGTAAGCTCAATGAACAATGGCCTCAATCATATAAATGTATATATACACAAAACAATGGACATATAGAATCAAACAAATCAAAGATTACAATCATAGAAAGAGAATAATGCACACAAGAATGAAAATAAGTTGTTATATGATGTTTCCATACACTTTAGGCTCAAAACTCACATGCTTGTGTTCTTAGCTCAAAAATATGATCCACAATATATGTAATTCAAGCAAGTTCTAAAATTTTTTTTCAAATCAATTGGGGGTGCCTATAAGTAAATTTCTTGAAAAAGTTCATTATTTTGACTAAGCTTATTATATGTATCCTAAATACAATGTTGTGATTGAGAAAGGTAAAAATTCCTTAGTTTAATTTCCTTTTTTCAATCAAACCAAATTCTCATATGCAAAAGGGTAAACTATGCTCAATAATCAACTAATAAACTAAAATAACTATATATATATATATATATATATATATACACACTATCAAACTAAAAGTGTAAATCAAACTAAAGTGCAAAATGCAACAAGCTAAACAGAAGTATCCAAAATAACTAATATATACAATAAAATACAAATACTAAAAATAAAACAAAATAAAGCAAGAATGTCTGAAATGGTCACCCAAAATGAGATCCTGCCGATGACGGTGACCTCCCCACACCTAGAAGAAAGCATCGTCCTCGATGCTACAACTCGGGCTGGGTGAGAGGGTCAACATCTGCATCTGGCTGAGGCTCTGGCTTCGGCTGTGGCTGTGGCTGTGGCTCTGTGGGAGCCTGAATCTATGTAGGTGCCTCTGCCTGCTGAACCTCCTCCTTCCGATCCTCCTCTTTCGCCTCAGACGGGTCAGAAAGAGTGTTGGAATCAGAGGGCATTTTGGCGCCCAGTGATGCCAGCATCCAACTCAAGCGCTCAGCTCACTCCAGTCCATGCGCTCTATGAGGTGTTGTACGAGTCGGTAAGTCGGCTGGGGTGCTGATGGTGGTGGTGACGGCCTAGTAGATGTAGATGGTGCTGTAGAAGGTCCGGCTACAGCTAAAGAAGGGGACAGCCCAGATGCCGCTGCTGTAGAAGCTTGAGCTCTATGCGGGGCTGGTGGTCTGTCACTCACCCAAGTTTCCCACGGAATAACTCTCTCCTTTCCGTGGACTACTGGTGGTGACTCATCATCTGGGAGCCATGGTACTCCAGCCGGGAGAGCCAGTTCTGTGACTAAACTCGGATAAGGTAGTGTGCCTCTGATATGGGCTCGCCATATAAACTTTCTAATGAGCCGGTGATGAGCGGATAATTTATACGCTTTTTGGCATTGTTTTTACATAATTTTTAGTATGATTTGATTAGTTTTTAGTATATTTTTATTAGTTTTTAAATAAGAATCATATTTCTGGACTTTACTATGAGTTTGTATGTTTTTCTATGATTTCAGGTAATTTCTGGTTGAAATAAATCAGATTTAGAGGCTGAAGAAGGACTGCAGATGCTGTTGGATTCTGACCTCCCTGTACTCAAAGTGGATTTTCTAGAGCTACGGGAGTCCAAATGGCGCGCTCTCAATTGCATTGGAAAGTAGACATCCAGGGCTTTCCAGCAATATATAATAGTCCATATTTTTCCCGAGTTTAGATGACACAAACTGGCATTCAACGCCAGCTCTCTGCCCTATTCTAGAGTTAAACGCCAGAAACAGGTTGCAAAGCAGAGTTAAACGCCAGAAACAGGTTACAAACTGGCGTTCAACTCCAAGGAAGACCTCTACACGTGAAAGCTTCAATGCTCAGCCCAAGCACACATCAAGTGGACTCGGAAGTGGATTTCTGCATCATTTACTCATTTCTGTAAACCCTAGTAACTAGTTTAGTATAAATAGGAATTTTTACTATTGTATTTACGTCTTTGGATCTGATCTTTGATTAGTTTTATGCTATCTTAGACCTTTATGGGGGCTGGCCATTCGGCCATGCCTGGACCTTGTTTTTATGTATTTTCAACGGTAGAGTTTCTACACACCATTGATTAAGGTGTGGAGCTCTGCTGTTCCTCATGAATTAATGCAAAGTACTATTGTTTTTCTATTCAATTCAAGCCTATTTCTTCTCTAAGATATTCATTCTCACACAAGAACATGATGAATGTGATGATTATGTGACGCTCATCATCATTCTCACTTATGA
Organism: Arachis hypogaea; assembly: GCF_003086295.3. NCBI lineage: Eukaryota > Viridiplantae > Streptophyta > Magnoliopsida > Fabales > Fabaceae > Arachis > Arachis hypogaea. Next base: position 47,564,155 of record NC_092053.1, read on the forward strand.
ACGCGTGCCTGACAAACACTTCCGTTCTACATGCAAACAAACTTGAATGTGTATCTCTTAGCCTTCTGATCGTGAGATCAAAGTCTTCGTGGTATAGGCTAGAACTATTGGCGGACATTCTTGAGGTCCGGAAAGTCTAAACCTTGTCTGTGGTATTCCGAGTAGGATCCAGGAAGGGATGGCTGTGATGAGCTTCAAACTCGCGAGTGCTGGGCGTAGTGACAGACGCAAAAGGATTACTGAATCCTTTTCGAGTATGATCAAGAACCGACAGATGAATAGCCGTGCGGTGACAGCGCATCTTGGACCATTTTCACTGAGAGGATTGGAAGTAGCCATTGACAACGGTGATGCCCTACATACAGCTTGCCATGGAAAGGAGTATGAAGGATTGGATGAAAGCAGAGATTCAGAAGGAAATAAGCATCTCTATACGCTTATCTAAAATTCTCACCAATGAATTACATAAGTATCTCTATCTTTATTTTACGTTTTATTTATCTTTTAATTATTAAAACTCTATAACCATTTAAATCCGCCTGACTGAGATTTACAAGGTGACCATAGCTTGCTTCAAGCTGACAATCTCCGTGGGATCGACCCTTACTCACGTAAGGTTTATTACTTGGACGACCTAGTGCACTTGCTGGTTAGTTGTGCGAAGTTGTGACAAAGTGTGTGAATTACGTTCCGAGCACCAAGTTTTTGGCGCCGTTGTTAAGGATCACAATTTCGTGCACCAAGTTTTTGGCGCTGTTGCCGGGGATTATTTGAGTTTGGACAACTGACAGTTCATCTTGTTGCTCAGATTAGGTAATTTTGTTTTATGTTTAAGCTTTTTACTTTTTATTTTCGAAAAATTTCAAAAAAAAATTTCAAAAATAAATTATTCTATGGCTTCAGAATTTTTAAGAACAAATTCTAGAGTTTCACGATGATCTGTTGAATTCTGGCTGGCTGTGAAGCCATGTCTAACCCTTTGGACCGAGATTTCAACTTATCATCACAAGAGTCCGTGGATTCTCATCTAATCAGCTGTTATATGTCTGATTTATATCTGCTAAAACTTGGCTGGCCATTGGCCATGTCTAGTGTTTTGGACCAGTGCTTTCACTGGAAGCTTGGCTGGCTAGTAAGCCATGTCTAATTCCTGGACTGGAGCTTTAGACTAACATTGCATGATTCCTGGAATTCTCATTAGAAATTTTGAAATCCTTATTTTTCTTTTTCCAAATAATTTTTGAAAAATACCAAAAATTTTAATAAAATCATAAAATCCAAAATAATTTAATGTTTCTTGTTTAAGTCTTGTGTTAGTTTTTAAGTTTGGTGTCAATTGCATGTTTATCTCTTTCTTGCATTTTTCGAAAATTCATGCATTGCATTCTTCATGATCTTCAAGTTGTTCTTGGTATGTCTTCTTGTTTGATCTTTAAAATTTCTTGTTTTGTGTCTTTTCTTGTTTCTCATATGCATTTTTGAATTATTAATGTCTCAACATTGAAAATTTCTAATTTTGGTGTCTTGCATGTTTTACTTTTCTTAAAAATTTTCAAAAATAAGTTCTTAGTGTTCATCTTGACATTCAAAGTGTTCTTGGTGTTCATCTTGACACTCATAGTGTTCTTGCATGCATCTTTTATTTTAATCCAAAATTTTTATGTTTTGCATCAATTTTATGTTTTTCTCTTTCTTCATTAAAATTCAAAAATAAAAAAAATATCTTTCCCTTTTTCTCTCATAAACTTTCGAAAATTTGAGTTGACTTTTTCAAAAAGTTTTTAAATTTAATTGTTTCTTATGAGTCAAATCAAATTTCCAATTTAAAAATTCTATCTTTTTCAAATCTTTTTCAAAAATTAAATCTTTTTCATTTTTCTTTTATGATTTTCGAAAATTTCAAATTGATTTTCAAAAATATTTTTCTTATCTTGTTCATAATTTCAAAATCTTTACTAACAATTAATGTGATTGATTCAAAAATTTTTAAGTTTGTTACTTGCCTATTAAGAAAGGTTCAATCTTTAAATTTTAAAATCATATATTCAAGTTTCTTGTTAGTCAAGTAATCAACTTTGATTTCAAAAATCAAATCTTTTTAATTTCTTTTTCAAATCTTTTTCAAAATGATTTTCAATCATATCTTTTCAATCACATCTTTTTCAAAATTAATTTCAAAATCTTTTCTAACTTCTTATCTTTTCAAAATTGATTTTCAAATCTTTTTTTTCAATTAATCTTATCTTGTTTGATTCTTATCTTTTTCAAAACTACCTAACTAATTTTCTCTCTCTAATTTTCAAAAATCAGCTTCCTCTTTTTCAAAATTTCTTTTTAATTAACTAATTATTTTAAATTTTAATTTTAATTTTATTTCTTTTCTTATTTTCGAATTTTAACTTTAATTTTAAATTAAAAACAAAAATACTTTTATTTTAATTATTTAATTTTCGAAATTCTCTCCCCCTCATCTCTTTCTAATTATTTTATTTATTTACTAACACTTCTCTTCATCTCAAAATTCGAACCCTCTCTTCCTCTTGGTGTTCGAATTTCTCTTCTCCTATTCCTTTCTTCTTCTACTCACATAAAGAAATCTCTATACTGTGACATAGAGGATTCCATATTTTCTTTTCTGTTTTCTCCTTTTTCATATGAGCAGGAACAAAGATAAGTACATTCTTGTTGAAGCTGATCCTGAACCTAAAAGGACTCTGAAGAGGAAGCTAAGGGAAGCTAAAGCACAACTCTCTGGAGAAAATCTGACAGAAATTTTCGAAAAAAAAGGAGACATGGCCGAAAATAATAACAATGCAAGGAAGATGCTTGGTGACTTTACTGCACCAAATTCCAATTTACATGGAAGATGCATCTCAATCCCTGCCATTGGAGTAAACAATTTTGAGCTAAAGCCTCAATTAGTTTCTCTGATGCAACAGAATTGCAAGTTTCATGGACTTCCATCAGAAGATCCTTTTCAGTTCTTAACTGAATTCTTGCAAATCTGTGAGACTATTAAGACCAATGGGGTTGATCCCGAGGTCTACAGGCTTATGCTTTTCCCGTTTGCTATAAGAGACAGAGCTAGAATATGGTTGGACTCTCAACCTAAAGATAGCCTGAACTCTTGGGATAAGCTGGTCACGGCTTTCTTAGCCAAGTTCTTTCCCCCTCAAAAGCTTAGCAAGCTTAGAGTGGATGTTCAAACCTTCAAACAGAAAGAAGGTGAATCCCTCTATGAAGCTTGAGAGAGATATAAGCAACTGACCAAAAAGTGTCCTTCTGACATGCTTTCAGAATGGATCATCCTGGATATATTCTATGATGGTATGTCTGAATTATCAAAGATGTCATTGGACCATTCTGTAGGTGGATCCATTCACCTAAAGAAAATGCCTGTAGAAGCTCAGGAACTCATTGACATAGTTGCAAATAACTAGTTCATGTACACTTCTGAAAGGAATCCTGTGAGTAATGGGACGCCTCAGAGGAAGGGAGTTCTTGAAATTGATACTCTAAATACCATATTGGCTCAGAATAAAATATTGACTCAGCAAGTCAATATGATTTCTCAGAGTCTGAATGGATTGCAAGCTGCATCCAACAGTACTCAAGAGGCATCTTTTGAAGAAGAAGCTTATGATCCTGAGAACCCTGCAATAGCAGAGGTGAATTACATGGGGGAACCCTATGGAAATACCTATAATCCCTCATGGAGAAATCATCCAAATTTCTCATGGAAGGATCAACAAAAGCCTCAACAAGACTTTAATAATGGTGGAAGAAACAGGTTTAGCAATAGCAAGCCTTTTCCATTATCCACTCAGCAACAGACAGAGAATTCTGAGCAGAATCCATCTAGCTTAGCAAATATAGTCTCTGATCTATCTAAGGCCACTATAAGTTTCATGAATGAAACAAGGTCCTCCATTAAAAATCTGGAGGCACAAGTGGGCCAGCTGAGTAAAAGGGTCACTATAACTCCTCCTAGGGCTCTCCCAAGCAATACAGAAGAGAATCCAAAAAGAGAGTGCAAGGCCATTACCTTACTTGGTGTGGCTGAACCCAAAGAGGAGGAGGAGGACGTGAATCCTAGTGAGGAAGACTTCCTGGGACGCTCAGTAACCAATAAGGAGTTTTCCTTTGAGGAACCAAAGGAATCTGAGGCTCATCTAGAGACCATAGAGATTCCATTGAATCTCCTTCTGCCCTTAATGAGCTCTGATGAGTATTCATTCTCTGAAGAGGATAAAGACATTACTGAAGAGCAAGTTGCTAAGTACCTTGGTGCAATCATGAAGCTGAATGCCAAATTATTTGGTAATGAGACTTGGGAAGATGAACCTCCCTTGCTCACCAATGAACTAAATGCATTGGATAGGCAGAAATTACCTCAAAAGAAACATGATCCTGGTAAATTCCTAATTTCCTGTAACATAGGCACCATGACCTTTGAGAAGGCTCTGTGTGACCTGGGATCAGGAATAAACTTAATGCCACTCTCTGTAATGGAGAAACTTGGGATCTTTGAGGTGCAAGCTACCAGAATCTCATTAGAGATGGCAGACAACTCAAGAAAAGAAGCTTATGGACTAGTAGAGGACATGCTAGTAAAGGTTGAAGGCCTTTACTTCCCTGCTGATTTCATAATCCTAGACACTGAGAAGGATGAGGATGAATCCATCATCCTTGGAAGACCCTTGCTAGCCACAGCAAGAGCTGTGATTGATGTGGACAGAGGAGAATTGGTCCTTCAACTGAATGAGGACAACCTTGTGTTTAAAACTCAAGGATCTTCTTCTGTACCCATGGAGAGTAAGCATGAAAAGCTTCTCTCACTGCAGAGTCAACCAAAGCCCTCTCAGTCAAACTCTAAGTTTGGTGTTGGGAGGCCACAACCAAACTCTAAGTTTGGTGTTGAACCCCCACATTCAGACTCTAAGTTTGGTGTTGGGAGGTTCCAACAATGCTCTGAATATCTGTGAGGCTCCATGAGAGCTCACTGTCAAGCTATTGACATTAAAGAAGCGCTTGTTGGGAGGCAACCCAATGTTATTTAATTATATCTATTTATTTTTTACTATTATTTTATGTTTTTTTAGGTTGATGATCATGTGGAGTCACAAAAACTACTGAAAAATCAAAAACAGAATGAAAAATAGTATTAAAAAATAGCTCACCCTGGAGGAAGAACTTACTGGCATTTAAACGCCAGTAAGAAGCATCAAACTGGCGTTTAACGCCAGAAAGAAGCATCAAGCTGGCGTTAAGCACCAAAACAAGCACCAGACTGGCGTTTAACACCAGAACAGAGCATGGAAGTGGTGTTAAACGCCAGAAACAGGCAACATTTGGGCGTTTAACGCCAAAAACAGGCAGCAAGCTGGCATTTAACGCCAGACATGCATGCTAAGGGCGTTTTACACGCCTAATTGGAGCAGGGATGTTAAGTCCTTGACCCCACAGGATCTGTGGACCCTACAAGATCCCCTCAGGATCTGTGGACCCCACAGTATCCCCATATTTTCTTCTCTCCTCCTCACACCTTTTCATAACTCTCTTCCCCAAATACCCCTTACTAATTACCTCAATCACTCTTCCCCATCACCTCTTCACCACTCACATCTATCCTCTCTTCCCCAAAAACCCCACCTACCTCCAAAATTCAAACTCTTTTCCCTCCCAAACCCAACCCTAATGGCCGAACCCTAAACCTTCCCCCACTCCTATATAAACCCCTCTTTCCTTCTTCATTTTCACACAACACAACCCTTTCTTCTTCCCCTTGGCCGAATACACACCTCTACCCCTCTCCTCTATTTTTCTTCTTCTTCTCCTTCTTTATTTCTTCTTTTGCTTGGGGATAAGCAAACATTTTAAGTTTGGTGTGGTAAAAGCATACCTTTTTGTTTTTCCATAACCATTAATGGCACCTAAGGCCACAGAAACCTCAAGAAAGAGGAAAGGAAAGGCAATTGCTTCCACCTCTGAGTCATGGGAGATGGAGAGATTCATCTCAAAGGTCCATCAAGACCACTTCTATGAAGTTGTGGCCAAGAAGAAAGTGATCCTTGAGGTTCCTTTCAAGCTCAAAAAGAATGAGTATCCGAAGATCCGACATGAGATCCGAAGAAGAGGTTGGGAAGTTCTCACCAACCCCATTCAACAAGTCGGGATCTTAATGGTTCAAGAGTTCTATGCAAACGCATGGATCACTAGGAACCATGATCAAAGTGTGAACCCGAATCCAAAGCATTGGCTTACCATGGTTTGGGGGAATTACTTAGATTTCAGTCCAGAAAATGTAAGGTTGGCGTTCAACTTGCCAATGATGCAAGAAAACACACGCCCCTACACTAGAAGGGTCAACTTTGATCAAAGGTTGGACCAAGTCCTCATGGACATATGTGTGGAAGGAGCTCAATGGAAAGTTGACTCAAGAGGCAAGCCGGTTCAATTGAGAAGACCGGACCTTAAACCTGTAGCTAGAGGATGGTTGGAGTTCATCCAATACTCAATCATTCCTACTAGCAACCGTTCTGAAGTTACTATAGACCGGGCCATCATTATCCATAGTATCATGATTGGGGAGGAAGTAGAAGTTCATGAGATTATACCTCAAGAACTCTACAAGATGGCTGACAAGTCCTCTACTTTGGCAAGGTTAGCCTTTCCTCACCTCATTTGCCACCCCTGAAATTCAGCTGGAATTGACATAGAGGGAGACATCCTCATTGAAGAGGACAAACTCATCACTAAGAAAAGGATGGAGCAAACAAGAGATCATGAACCTCAACAAGAGCATGAGGAAATTCTTCACCATGAAATCCCTGAGATACCTCAAGGGATGCACTTCCCTCCACAAAACTATTGGGAGCAAATCAACACTTTCCTAGGAGAATTAAGCTCTAACATGGGACAACTAAGGATGGAGCACCAAGAGCACTCCATCATCCTCCATGAGATTAGAGAAGATCAAAGAGCTTTGAGGGAGGAGCAACAAAGATAAGGAAGAGACATAGAGGAGCTCAAGAGCACCATTGGTTCTTCAAGAGGAAGAAGACGCCACCCTCACTAAGGTGGACCCGTTCCTTAATCTCCTTTTTTATTTATTTTCTCTGTTTTTCGTCTACTATGCTTTATGTCTATTTATGTTTGTGTCTTATTACATGATCACTAGTGTCTAAGTGTCTATGTCTTAAAGCTATGGTGTCCTATGAATCCATCACCTTTCTTAAATGAAAAATGCTTTAATTACAAAAGAACAAGAAGTACATGGTTTTGAATTCATCCTTGAAACTAGTTTAATTATTTTGATATGGTGACAATACTTTTTGTTTTCTGAATGAATGCTTGAACAGTGCATATGTCTTTTGATATTTTGGTTTATGAATGTTAAATATGTTGGCTCTTGAAAGAATGATGAAAAGGAGAAATGTTATTGATAATATAAAAAATCATAAAAATTGATTTTTGAAGTAAGAAAAAGCAGTGAATAGAGAAGAGCTTGCGAAAAAAAATGGCGAAAAAAAAGAGAGACAGAAAGAAAAAGAAAAAGCAAGCAGAAAAAGCCAAAAGCTCTTTAAACCAAAAGGCAAGAGCAAAAAGCCAATAGCCTTAAAACCAAAAGACAAGGGTAATAAAAAGGATCCAAGGCTATGAGCATCAGTGGATAGGATGGCCTAAAGGAATAAAATCCTGGTCTAAGCGGCTAAACCAAGCTGTCCCTAACTATGTGCTTGTGGCGTGAAGGTGTCACGTGAAAACTTGAGACTGAGCGGTTAAAGTCAAGGTCCAAAGCAAAAAAAGAGTGTGCTTAAGAACCCTGGACACCTCTAATTGGGGACTTTAGCAAAGCTGAGTCACAATCTGAAAAGGTTCACCCAGTTATGTTTCTGTGGCATTTATGTATCTGGTGGTAATACTGGAAAACAAAGTGCTTAGGGCCACGACCAAGACTCATAAAGTAGCTGTGTTCAAGAATCAACATACTGAACTAGGAGAATCAATAACACTATCTAAATTCTAAGTTCCTGTAGATGCCAATCATTCTGAACTCCAATGGATAAAGTGAGATGCCAAAACTATTCAAGAGGCAAAAAGCTACTAGTCCCGCTCATCTGATTGGAGCTAAGTTTCATTGATATTTTGGAATTTATAGTATGTTCTCTTCTTTTTATCCTATTTGATTTTCAGTTGCTTGGGGACAAGCAACAATTTAAGTTTGGTGTTGTGATGAGCGGATAATTTATATGCTTTTTGGCATTGTTTTTACATAATTTTCAGTATGATTTGATTAGTTTTTAGTATATTTTTATTAGTTTTTAAAGAAAAATCGCATTTCTGGAATTTACTATGAGTTTGTGTGTTTTTTTGTGATTTTAGGTAATTTTTGGCTGAAATTGAGGGACTTGAGCAAAAATCAAATTTAGAGGCTGAAGAAGGACTGCAGATACTGTTGGATTCTGACCTCCCTGCTCTCAAAGTGGACTTTCTGGAGCTACGAGAGTCCAAATGGCGCGCTCGCAAATGCGTTGGAAAGTAGACATCCAGGGCTTTCCAGCAATATATAATAGTCCATACTTTGCCCGAGTTTAGATGATGCAAACTGGCGTTCAACGCCAGCTCTCTGCCCTATTCTGGAGTTAAATGCCAGAAACAGGTTGCAAAGTAGAGTTAAATGCCAGAAACAGGTTACAAACTGGCGTTCAACTCCAAGGAAGACCTCTACACGTGAAAGCTTCAATACTCAGCCCAAGCACACATCAAGTGGGCCCAGAAGTGGATTTCTGCATCATTTACTCATTTCTGTAAACTCTAGTAACTAGTTTAGTATAAATAGGACTTTTTACTATTGTATTTAGGTCTTTGGATCTGATCTTTGATTAGTTTTATGCTATCTTAGACCTTTATGGGGGCTGGCTATTCGGCCATGGCTGGGCCTTGTTCTTATGTATTTTCAACGGTAGAGTTTCTACACACCATAGATTAAGGTGTGGAGCTCTGCTGTTCCTCATGAATTAATGCAAAGTACTATTGTTTTTCTATTCAATTCAAGCCTATTTCTTCTCTAAGATATTCATTCGCACACAAGAACATGATGAATGTGATGATTATGTGACGCTCATCATCATTCTCACTTATGAACGCGTGCTTGACAAACGTTTCCGTTCTACATGCAAACAAGCTTGAATGTGTATCTCTTAGCCTTCTGATCGTGAGATCAGAGTCTTTGTGGTATAGGCTAGAACTATTGGCGGCCATTCTTGAGGTCCGAAAAAGTCTAAACCTTGTCTGTGGTATTCCGAGTAGGATCCGAGAAGGGATGACTGTGACGAGCTTCAAACTCGCGAGTGCTGGGCGTAGTGACAGACGCAAAAGGATTACTGAATCCTATTCCAGTATGATCGAGAACCGACAGATGAATAGCCGTGCGGTGACAGCGTATTTTGGACCATTTTCACTGAGAGGATGGGAAGTAGCCATTGACAACGGTGATGCCCTACACACAGCTTGCCATGGAAAGGAGTATGAAGGATTGGATGAAAGCAGTAGGAAAGCGGAGATTCAGAAGGAACTAAGCATCTCTATACGCTTATCTGAAATTTTCACCAATGAATTACATAAGTATCTCTATCTTTATTTTACGTTTTATTTATCTTTTAATTATTAAAACTCTATAACCATTTGAATCCGCCTGACTGAGATTTACAAGGTGACCATAGCTTGCTTCAAGCCGACAATCTCCGTGGGATCGACCCTTACTCACATAAGGTTTATTACTTGGAGGACCCAGTGCACTTGCTGGTTAGTTGTGCGAAGTTGTGACAAAGTGTGTGAATTACGTTTCGAGCACCAAGTTTTTGGCGCCGTTGTTAAGGATCACAATTTCGTGCACCAGCTGGGGAAGGTACAGCTCCTTCCCCTCAATGATGCGCCTAATCAGCACTAAAATGTCAACCGGGATCTCCGTAAAGTGAGTGCTAGGCATGACGTTGTGGGCGAGAATTTGCTGCCATACCTTAGCCTCCTTCCTTAAATACTCAAAGCTCATCCCCTTGGGTTTCAGTTTGTTGGCATCCATCTCCCAAGGGGCGTCCAGTTGGACAAGTACACTCCTCATTGCATTATAGTCATAGGCCAGGCAATGCATCTCCACCTCAGCCTACTGAAAAGCATCCTTATCACTGACCTTAGGCTAATAATGGAGGACCTTCTCAATATCTGCCTCTGTCACCGTAATCTGTCTGCCTCTCAAGTGAACCGCGTCAAGGGTCGCTCTGAAGAAGTTACAGTAAAACTTGCGAACCCAAGACTCGTTCACTCGTGCTAGCTCTCTATCCAGGAAAGACTAGCTGGTGCACGAAATTGTGATCTCAATGATGTGTATTTTTGGAAAACGAATTCCAAACACACAAATCTAACCGGCAAGTGCACCGGGTCGCATCAAGTAATAATAACTCACGGGAGTGAGGTCGATCCCACAGGGATTGAAGGATTGAGCAATTTTAGTTTAGTGGTTGATTTAGTCAAGCGAATCAAGATTTGGTTGAGAGATTTGTGATTAACAAAATTTAAATTGCATGGAAAGTAAAGGGAATGGGTAAATTGCATGAAAGTAAAGAGAACTGAAATTTAAAGTGCTGAATCTTAAAGAACAAGAAATTAAATGGCAGAAACTTAGAACGCAAGAAATGTAAATTGCAGAATCTTAAAGTGCAAGAAATGTAAATGGCTTGAATTGTAAAGGGAATATAAACTTTTTGTCCTCTCTTCCTCCTAGCCATTCCTTCTTGCTTCAACCTTTCTCCAAGCTTTCTTCACCTATCATTAATCAACCAAACACATCAAAGCTATGCTCAAAATCATGAGATATTCATTCTTTCATAATATGTGACAATTATAGCATAAAACCTCATGAAATTGCATTAATTCATCTATGGTTGATTAAATCGAAGGAAGCATGAAAATCTACCCAATTGGCTTGCTTATGGCTCAAGAAAGTGCATAATTCAAATGAAAACAAAAGAAAAAGGCTAGTGAAACTAGGCTAAGATGACTTGTCATCACAACACCAAACTTAAAGCTTGCTTGTCCCCAAGCAAGAAATGAATTATGCTCATAGGTTCTTTCAATTAAGACGGATTGAAGAACAACTTGTAAAGTCCTGTGAGTGAAGTGATCAAGTAACAGTGGGGTGAACTCTAAATTATATATTCATACAAGGGCTTCAGTGCTTACTAGTCCTCACATATTGGGAGTCTTAGGTCTTAGGATTTTCATCCAAATGGTATCATGGAGATCTCTTTATATGTAGTCACCTTGAAGCAGCTTATAGTTTCTGTGCTTTGGCCTCGACTCTAAGTGTCATGTCTCAAAGCGGCTCTTTAGGTAAGCATTCAATCAATACTCCTAAACCAGTTGGTTTTAAGGTATTAGGTGTTAAAGCACCCCTAAGGATTTACTTGCTCAAGCCTCTTTCTTTGACACAACTCAACCACAAGCATTTACTAGGCTAACAACTCTTTGAGTTTTGTTTCTTCTTTCTTTTTCTGCCTAGTAATTGATGCTCAGAGCCTTGGGCCATGTTCTTTTTGCTTTTGTATTTTCTTTATTATCTATTGTTTTGTTTGCTGCTTCTTGGATCAATAGATTTTTGAGAATCTCCACAATACTTCTTTGAACTTCATGTCCTGCCTATGAGCTCCCATGCAAGTTTTCATAAGCATGCAACCTCAATACATTATCATACAACTAGAACCGCCACTTCTCCTAATCTTTTGCTTGCCTCAAAATTGTTTGATTCCTCAATCCTTCTTTTCAAAGAACTTTCATGTGATGCATTTTTTTTTTGAAATATTGAGTGCAAACAAGTTTTGGAGAGTATAGTGTTGTAAATGATCAAGCATCTTGCTTATTGAATTACAGAAAAACTATGCTATGCAGGCAGGCAGGGGTATTATGTAACTTTCAATTTAGCAGCATCTGATACAAAATAATCACTGAACAATACAACCTTTTGGAGTTCGCTTGATTTCCTCTTCCTCATCATCATTGCCGATCTTTACATTCCTCTCTCTTCCTTTTGGTAGATGATGCTAAATCTTTCCAAAAGTTTGTATGGTACCCTGCAGTGATATTGAAAGTTGCTTGTTCCCCAAGTACTTAGAGACAATGGTTAGTCTGCATGATTTATTTGTAGGCCTTTGAACTTACTTTGGTGTGGGAACACCAAACTTAGTACCTTGCCAATGGTTTTCATGCATCAAATTAACCATATGTGATAATTTTTTTTCTCTTTTTTTTTCTCTTTTTCAAAAGCCATGGAACTGAAAACTAGGAAACAGCAAAATAGCTAACTAGTTCATCCAATATGCTTGAAGCCAACATTATGCAGAAAGTGAGAATGTGTTTTATAATGGGATTTTGGTGAAACACCAAACTTAGAATCCTTCATTCTCCTTTATATTGTTTTGGTGTGTAACACCAAACTTAGCTTCTAGCAATATAGATAAAACTAATTAACCTTTTTATTAAAATAGATATGAAAAGATGGTTACCTCCGATTGGATTGCCTCCCAACAAGCGCTCTTTTATTGTCACTAGCTTGACATCCTTCATTCTGTGCTCATGGAAGTTGAGGCTTCTGCTGCCTTAGGTTTCCTCCTCTTGCTATGGGCTTCCTTCCCTCTGTTTCTCTTTCTATAGCCTTCTTACTTTCCTCCATGACTCCCTTCTCTTTCAACCCAGCATCCTTTTCATGGCTCTTTGGGTTCAGAGTCCCCTTCTTCTCACCCAATTCAGCAAGGTTTTGAACCAGTTGTTCCATATGCCTTTCAAGTCTTCTGAGTGAGGCCTCTTGGTTCTTGCTTATCATCTCTTGATGTTTCTTTATTTCTTCCTGTTCTATTGCCATCATTTCTTGAATTTTCATGAACCTCTCCATCAGCATTTCTAGAATATAGATTCTTTGAAAGGTTGGAAGTGGTTGTGGCTGTGTCAATTGTGGTGGTCGATGAAGGTCATTTTGGGCGAATGGTGAGGTAGGACGGGGTTGGAAGTGTGTGTGATTGTTGTTGTGGGGGTGTGTTTTATGTTGATTTTTGAAGCTGGGATTGTTGCAGTTGAAGTCCCTTGGTCTTTGGTTTTGGTTCTCAACCCCCCTCCCATTAGAATGAGTTCTCCAAGGTGGATTGTACACATCATTCTGAGGCCTGTGTTGGAGCACGCTAGAGTGATTGCTTGGAGATTGTAGTTGCTCATAACTTTGTTGCTCATGGTTAATGACCCCAAAACTGTGTTCAGCTTGATTACACCCATATGAGCTTTGAGTCAGGTTGTATGTATGTACTACAACATGTCTCAACTCAGTGATTTTTCTGGCCATCATGTCTAGTTGTTGTAGAGTCTGCTGATGCATCTGCTTGTTTTGGCTTATGACTGCACGAGCACCTTCAATTTCTTTCTATTGTGTGAATGGATGCACTTTTGCCTCTGGCTTAACAACTCTCTGTGATGGGTTCAACTTGACTAGGAGTTCACTCATCAGTTCTTCCCATCCGATAATGCTTCCTTGTGGAAAAGCTTCAAACCATTGGGCAACATCATTCATGGCTATGGATAGTTGCTTCGAACTATGGGTTACATTATCATCCAAGGTGGGGATATTACTCTCATGATTGCTAGAATTTGTTGAGTTCCCCTCCATGATCTGCACAGTCACAAACAATTCAAGTGATGATTGAATATTTTCAAGCTCAGAATGTGATTCAGAAGGTTAGCTGGCACAAAGTATCAAACAGTTGATGGACTTGGGAGATTAGTGGCAGAAATTGCTTCTCTTGTGTAAGCAAGAGCATTGCATAGAGCCAGAAATTTCCAGGAAAACTTCACTTTGTTGCTAAAGCAAAGTTTCAGTTATCTCAGGCAAAAATTCAAACAGTTAGTGGGTTAATTGAAAATTAAAGGACAAAAAAGAAAAAATGCTTGATCTAGATCTCCACTTTACTTAGTCATTGTCAATCTAATCAATCCCCGGCAACGGCGCCAAAAACTTGATGTGTATTTTTGGAAAACGAATTCCAAACACACAAATCTAACCGGCAAGTGCACCGGATCGCATCAAGTAATAATAACTCACGGGAGTGAGGTCGATCCCACAGGGATTGAAGGATTGAGCAATTTTAGTTTAGTGGTTGATTTAGTCAAGCGAATCAAGATTTGGTTGAGAGATTTGTGATTAACAAAATTTAAATTGCATGGAAAGTAAAGGGAATGGGTAAATTGCATGAAAGTAAAGAGAACTGAAATTTAAAGTGCTGAATCTTAAAGAACAAGAAATTAAATGGCAGAAACTTAGAATGCAAGAAATGTAAATTGCAGAATCTTAAAGTGCAAGAAATGTAAATGGCTTGAATTGTAAAGGAAATCGGGAATTGGATTTGCAGAAATTAAACAAGGAAAAGTAAAATTTCAACAAGCAGAGAAGTAGAAGATCACTTGGATTGAATCGGATCTATAAACAGAAATGTAAATGAGATTGAAAAACATTAAACAGAGGATGTAAAATTGGAATTCAGATCTCAGGACCCAAGAGACTAGATAATCAAGTCTAGATCTCAATGCCTTCCTAGATCCAACAAGAACAATTGCAAAGGAAATGTAAATTGCAGAGAAAGTAGATGAAGAAGCAATTAACAGAAATTTAAATTCAATTGTGCAGTCTCAGGATGAGATTGAAACAGATTTCCTTCAATTCTCCAACCCAAGATCCAAGACAATTGTAATTGAAATTAAAAGCAAGAAAACTAAGAGGAAGGGAATTCAATTCTCCTTCCCCGAGACTTAGAAATTAAAATTCACTCAACACCAAAAGCTCTCCGAAAACTCTCTATGAAAACTAAAAGGGAAAGCTCCCCGAAAAACTTAAATCCTATACTATTTATACACTTTCTTCAAATGGTCTTCAAGCCTTCAATTGGGTTTTTGCTCTTGATGGAATTGGGTTGATAGAAGCCTTGGTTGATTGCTCTTGGAGTTTGGAGAAGAACCGAAGTGAACCGGGTTTGGAATCATGAAAGCTTGAGTAAAAGTTTGAGTAAAAGTTTGAGGCAAACTTTTACTCAAACTTTTCACATCAGCCACCCTATTTTGCTGCTACCAATGTTTGGGCAAAAGTTTGGGGTCAAACTTTTGCTCAAACGTTGGCCTCCCCTTGCACACTCATGGCGCCAACGTTTGCCAAAAAGTTAGAGGCAAACGTTGGCGCAAACTTTTGCTCTCCAGGGTGTGTTGTTCATGCGCCAACGTTTGCCAAAAAGTTTGAGGCAAACGTTGGCGCAAACTTTTGCTCTCCAGGGTGTTGATTTGTGATGCCAAAAGTTTGCCAAAAAGTTTGAGGCAAACTTTTGCTCCAGCTTTTTGCCCAAAAGTTTGCCCAAAAGTTTGAGGCAAACTTTTGGTCAAGCTTTTTGCTCCCTGGTTCGTTTTCAATTAATCCAAAAGTTTGAGCTAAAGTTTGAGGCAAACTTTTGCTCAAACTTTTTGTCCTCTCTTCCTCCTAGCCATTCCTTCTTGCTTCAACCTTTCTCCAAGCTTTCTTCACCTATCATTAATCAACCAAACACATCAAAGCTATGCTCAAAATCATGAGATATTCATTCTTTCATAATATGTGACAATTATAGCATAAAACGTCATGAAATTGCATTAATTCATCTATGGTTAATTAAATCGAAGGAAGCATGAAAATCTACCCAATTGGCTTGCTTATGGCTCAAGAAAATGCATAATTCAAATGAAAACAAAAGAAAAAGGCTAGTGAAACTAGGCTAAGATGACTTGTCATCACTCAACGGCGCTAAAAACATGGTATGCACGATTGTAATCTTAACTCCTTTTTGACAACTCCGTACAACTAACCAGCAAGTGCACTAGGTCGTCTAAGTAATAAATCTTACGTGAGCAAGGGTCGATCCCATGGAGATTGTCGGCTTGAAGCAAGCTATGGTCATCTTGTAAATCTCAGTCAGGCAGATTCAAATGGTTATGAGGTTTTGATAATTAAAATAAAATATAAAATAAGATAGTGATACTTATGTAATTCATTGATGAGAATTTCAGATAAGTGTATCGAGATGCTTTGCTCTTTCTGAATCTCTGCTTTCCTACTGCCTTCATTCAATCATTCATACTCCTTTCCATGACAAGTTGTATGTTGGGGATCACCGTTGTCAATGGCTACCGTCCATCCTCTCAGTGAAAATGGTCCAAATGCGCTGTCACCGCACGGCTAATCATCTATCGGTTCTCACTCATGTTGGAATAGGATCCATTGATCCTTTTGCATCTGTCACTACGCCCAACACTCGCGAGTTTGAAGCTCGTCACAGTCATCCCATCCCAGATCCTATTCAGAATCCACAGACAAGGTTTAGACATTCCGAATCTCAAGAATGCTGCCAATTGATTCTAGCTTATACCACGAAGACTCCGATCTTTCGGAATGGAGGCTAAGAGATACACACTCAAGCTATTGCAGATAGAACGGAAGTGGTTGTCAGGCACGCATTCATAGGTGAGAATGATGATGAGTGTCACGGATAATCACATTCATCAGGTTGAAGTGCGAGTGAATATCTTAGAATAAGAATAAGCTTGAATTGAATAGAAAAACAATAGTACTTTGCATTAATTCATGAGGAAGAACAGAGCTCCACACCTTAATCTATGGGGTGTAGAAACTCCACCGTTGAAAATACATAAGTGATGATGGTCCAGGCATGGCCGAATGGCCAGCCTCCAAACGTGAACAATGATAAAAGATGGTCTAAAAGACGACATAAAATAAATCTCTAAAAGTAGTTTTTATACTAAAAGTAGTATCTAGGGTTACAGAAATGAGTAAATGATGCATAAATCCACTTTCGGGCCCACTTGGTGTGTGCTTGGGCTGAGCATTGAAGCTTTCACATGTAGAGACTTTTCTTGGAGTTAAACGCCAGCTTGGGTGCCAGTTTGGGCGTTTAACTCCAGCTTGTAACTCAGTTCTGGCGTTTAAACGCCAGTTTGCATCATCAAAACTCGAGCAAAGTATGGACTATTATATATTGCTGGAAAGCCCAGGATGTCTACTTTCTAACGCAGTTAAGAGTGCGCCAATTGGGTTTCTGTAGCTCTAGAAAATCTACTTCGAGTGCAGGGAGGTTAGAATCCAACAGCATCTGCAGTCCTTTTTCAGCCTCTGAATCAGATTTTTGCTCAGGTCCCTCTATTTCAGCCAAAAAATACCTGAAATCACAGAAAAATACACAAAATCATAGTAAAGTCCAGAAATGTGATTTTTATTTAAAAACTAATAAAAATATAGTAAAAACTAACTAAATCATACTAAAAACTACCTAAAAATAATGCCAAAAAGCGTATAAATTATCCGCTCATCACAACACCAAACTTAAATTGTTGCTTGTCCCCAAGCAACTGAAAATCAAATAGGATAAAAAGAAGAGAATATACTATAAATTCCAAAATATCAATGAAACTTAGCTCCAATTAGATGAGCGGGACTAGTAGCTTTTTGCCTCTAAACAGTTTTGGAATCTCACTTTATCCTTTGATGTTCAGAATGATTGGCATCTATAGGAACTCAGAATTTAGATAGTGTTATTGATTCTCCTAGTTCAGTATGTTGATTCTTGAACACAGCTACTTTATGAGTCTTGGCCGTGGCCCTAAGCACTTTGATTTCCAGTATTACCACCGGATACATAAATGCCACAGACACATAACTGGGTGAACCTTTTCAGATTGTGACTCAGCTTTGTTAGAGTCCCCAATTAGAGGTGTCTAGGGTTCTTAAGAACACTCTTTTTGCTTTGGATCATGACTTTAATCGCTCAATCTGAAGCTTTTCACTTGACACTTTTACTCCACAAGCACATGGTTAGGGACAGCTTGGTTTAGACGCTTAGGCCAGGATTTTATTCCTTTGGGCCCTCCTATCCATTAATGCTCAAAGCCTTGGATCCTTTTTACCCTTGCCTTTTAGTTTAAAGGGTTACTGGCTTTTTGCTCTTGCCTTTTGGTTTAAAGAGCTCTTGGCTTTTTTTGCTTGCTTTTTCTTTTTCTTCTTTTTTTTTTCTTTTATTTTTGTCATTTTTTTACAAGCCTTGTTTTTCACTGCTTTTTCTTGCTTCAAGAATCAATTTTATGATTTTTCAGATTATCAATAATATTTTTCTTTTTTCATCATTCTTCAAGAGCCAACAAATTTAACATTCATAAACTTCACTATAAAAAATATGCACTGTTCAATCATTCATTCAGAAAACAAAAAGTATTGTCACCACATCAAAATAATTAAACTAATTCCAAGGATGAATTCGAAATCATGTACTTCTTGTTCTTTTGTAATTAAAAACATTTTTTTATTTAAGAAAGGTGATGGATTCATAGGACATTCATAGCTTTAAGACATAGACACTTAGACACTAGTGATCATGTAATAAGACACAAACATGAATAAAACATAAAGCATAGAGAACGAAAACATAAAAATTAAATAGACAAGGAGATTAAGGAACGGGTCCACCTTAGTGAGGGTGGCGTCTTCTTCCTCTTGAAGAACCAATGGTGCTCTTGAGCTCCTCTATGTCTCTTCCTTGCCATTGTTGCTCCTCCCTTATAGCTCTTTGATCTTCTCTAATCTCATGGAGAATGATGGAGTGCTCTTGGTGCTCCACCCTTAGTTGTCCCATATTGGAACTTAATTCTCCTAGGGAGGTGTTAATTTGCTCCCAATAGTTTTGTGGAGGAAAGTGCATCCCTTGAGGCATCTCAGGGATTTCATGATGAAGAATTTCCTCATGCTCTTGTTGAGGTCCATGAGTGGGCTCTCTTGTTTGCTCCATCCTCTTTTTAGTGATGGGCTTGTCCTCTTCAATGAGGTGACAAATGAGGTGAGGAAAGGCTAACTTTGCCAAAGTGGAGGACTTGTTAGCCACCTTGTAGAGTTCTTGAGGTATAATCTCATGAACTTCCACTTCTTCCCCAATCATGATACTATGGATCATGATAGCCCGATCCACAGTTGCTTTGGATCGGTTGCTAGTAGGAATGATAGAGCGTTGGATGAACTCCAACCATCCTCTAGCTACAGGCTTAAGGTCATGCCTTCTCAATTGAACCGGCTTGCCTCTTGAGTCAATTTTCCATTGAGCTCCTTCCACACCTATGTCCATGAGGACTTGGTCCAACCTTTGATCAAAGTTGACCCTTCTAATATAGGGCGTGCGTTTTCTTGTATCATTGGCAAGTTGAATGCCAACCTTACATTTTCCGGACTGAAATCTAAGTATTTTCCCTGAACCATTGTAAGTCAATTCTTTGGGTTTGGGTTCATACTTTGATCATGGTTCCTAGTGATCCATGCGTTTGCATAGAACTCTTGAACCATTAAGATTCCGACTTGTTGAATAGGATTGGAGAGAACTTCCCATCCTCTTCTTCTAATCTTTTGTCGGATCTTCAGATATTCGCCCTTTTTGAGCTTGAAAGGGACCTCAGGGATCACCTTCTTCTTGGCCACAACTTCATAGAAGTGGTCTTGATGGACCTTTGAGATGAATCTCTCCATCTCCTATGACTCAGAGGTGGAAGCAATTGCCTTCCCTTTCCTCTTTCTTGAGGTTTTTCTGGCCTTAGGTGCCATTAATGGTTATGGAAAAACAAAAAGCAATGCTTTTACCACACCAAACTTAAAAGGTTTGCTTGTCCTCGAGCAAAAAAAAAAAAAAAAAGAAAGTAGTAGAAGAAGAAGAAAATGGAGGAGATGGAGGGAGATATGTGGTTCAGCCAAGAGGTAGAAGTGGTGGTTGTAATATGTGAAAATGAAAGAGTGGTGAGGGGTTTATATAGGGGTATGGGGAGGGTTAGGTTTCGTGTATTAGGGTTGGGTTTGGGAGGGAAAGGATTTTGAATTTGGAGGTAGGTGGGGTTTTTGGGTAGAGTGAATGAGGTGATTGGTGAAGGGTATTTGGGAAAGAGTGTTGTGGAAGGGTGTGAAGAGGAGAGAAGAAAAGGTGGGGTAGGTGGGGCACAGATCCTGAGGGGTCAAGGACTCATCAACCCTGCTCCATTTAGGCGTGTAAATGCCCTTAGAGTGCAATCCTGGCGTTTAACGCCAGACTGCTGCTTGTTTTTGGTGTTTAACGCCAGCTTTTCTTCCTTTCTTGGTGTTTAACGCCAACTTGATGCTCTGTTCTGGCGTTAAATGCCAGTCTGGTGCTTGTTTCTGGCATTAAATGCCAGCTTGATGCTTCTTTCTGGCGTTAAACGCCAGTCTGATGCTTCTTACTGGCGTTTAAATGCCAGTAAGCTTATCCTCTAGGATGTGCTATTTTTAATGCTGTTTTTCATTTTGTTTTTGATTTTTCAGTTGTTTTTGTGACTTCACATGATCATCAACCTAAAGAAGACATAAAATAACAATGGAAAATAAATAGATATAATTAGATAACATTGGGTTGCTTCCCAATAAGCGCTTCTTTAATGTCAATAGCTTGACAGTGAGCTCTCATGGAGCCTCACAGATAATCAGAGCAAGGTTGGAGCCTCTCAACACCAAACTTAGAGTTTGGTTGTGGCCTCCTAACACTAAACTTAAAGTTTGAATGTGGAAGGTTTTGTTTGACTCTGTATTGAGAGAAGCTTTTCATGCTTCCTCTCCATGGTTACAGAAGGAGAACCTTGAGTCTTAAATACAAGGTAGTCCTCATTCAACTGAAGGACCAACTCTCTTCTGTCAACATCAATCACAGCTTTTGCTGTGGCTAGGAAGGGTTTGCCAAGGATGATGGATTCATCCTCATCCTTTCCAATGTCTAGGATTATGAAATCAGCAGGAATGTAAAGGCCTTCAACCTTCACTAGCACGTCCTCTACTAGTCCATAAGCCTGTTTCATTGATTTGTCTGCCATCTCTAGTGAGATTCTTGCAGCTTATACCTCAAAGATTCTCAGTTTCTCCATTACAGAGAGTGGCATGAGCTTTATCCCTGACCCCAGGTCACACAGAGCCTTCTCAAAGGTCATGGTGCCTATGGTACAAGGTGTGAAGAATTTTTCGGGATCCAGTTTCTTCTGAGGTAATGTCTGCCTCATTAATGCATTCAGTTCATTGGTGAACAAGGGGGTTCATCCTCCCAAGTCTCATTACCAAATAACTTGGCATTCAACTTCATGATTGCTGCAAGATACTTAGCAACTTGCTCTTCAGTGATGTTATCATCCTTTTCAGAGGAAGAATATTCATCAGAGCTCATGCATGACAGAAAGAAGTTCAATGGAATCTCTATGGTCTCTGTATGAGCCTCAGATTCCTTTGGTTCCTCAAAAGGAAACTCCTTTCTATCCAGAGGACGTCCCATGAGGCTTTTATCAATGGGACTCACGTCCTCCTCACTCTCTCTAGGTTCGGCCATGTTTGTCATGGTTAGGGCCTTGCACTATCTCTTGAGATTTTCTTCTATATTGCTTGGGAGAGTACTGGGAGGAGTTTCAGTAATCTTCTTACTCAGCTGACCCACCTGTACCTCCAAATTTCTAATGGAGGACCTTATTTCATTCATAAAACTTAGTGTGGTCTTGGATAGATCAGAGACTATGGTTGCCAGGCCAGAATGGCTCTGTTCAGAATTCTCTATCTGTTGTTGAGAAGATGATAGAAAAGGCTTGCTATTGCTAAACCTATTTCTTCCACCATTATTATTGAAGCCTTGTTGAGGCTTCTGTTGGTCCTTCCATGAGAAATTTGGATGATTTCTCCATGAAGGATTATAGGTGTTTCCATAGGGTTCTCCCATGTAATTCACCTCTGCCATTGCAGGGTTCTCAGGATCATAAGCTTCTTCTTCAGAAGTTACTTCTTTAGTACTGTTAGATGCAGCTTGCAATCCATTCAGACTCTGAGAAATCATATTAACTTACTGAGTCAATATTTTGTTCTGAGCCAATATGGCATTCAGAGTATCAATTTCAAGAACTCTCTTCTTCTGAGGCGTTCCATCGTTCACAGGACTCCTCTCAGAAGTGTACATGAACTGGTTATTTGCAACCATTTCAATGAGTTCCTGAGCTTCTGTAGGGGTTTTCAGATGAAGAGATCCTCCTGCAGAATGGTCCAATAACATTTTTGACAACTCAGACAGACCATTATAGAATATACATATGATGCTCCATTCTGGAAGCATGTCAGTAGGACACCTTTTGATCAATTGCTTATATCTTTCCCAAGCTTCATAGAGGAATTCACCTTCCTTCTGTCTGAAGGTTTGGATTTCCACTCTAAGCTTGCTCATCTTTTGAGGTGGAAAGTATTTGGCCAGGAAAGCACTGACCAGCTTTTCCCAAGAGTTCAGGCTTTCCTTAGGGTGTGAATCCAACCATGTTCTAGCTCTGTCTCTTACAGCAAAAGGGAAAAGCATAAGCCTGTAGACCTCGGGATTAACTCCATTAGTTTTGACAGTGTCATAGATTTGCATGAATTCAGCTAAGAACTAATGAGGATCTTCCAATGGAAGTCCATGAAACTTGCAATTCTGTTGCATTAGAGAAACTAATTGAGGCTTAAGCTCAAAGTTGTTTGCTCCAATGGCAGGAATTGAGATGCTTCTTCCATAGAAGTTAGAAGAGGGTGCAATAAAGTCACCAAGTATCTTCCTTGCATCTCCACCATTGTTATTGGGTTCGGCCATGTCTCCTTCTTTTCCGAAAATTTCTGTCAGGTCCTCTCCAGAGGGTTGTGCTTTAGCTTCTCTTAGTTTCCTCTTAAGAGTCCTTTCAGGTTCAGGATCAGCTTCAATAAGAATGTCTTTATCCCTGTTCCTGCTCATATGAAAAAGAAGAGAACAGAAAAGAAGAGGAATCCTCTATGTCACAGTATAGAGATTCCTTTATGTGAGTAGAAGAAGAGAAGAATAGAAGAAGGAGAAGAGAGAAATTCGAACACAGAGGGGGAGAGAGGTTTCGAATTTTGAGTGGAAGAGGAGTGTTAGTAGATAAATAAATAAACAGAAAGAGATGAGAGAGAGAGAATTCAAAATTTAAATTAAAATAAAAGGAAAATTTTTTTGTTTTTATTTTAATTATTGGTTAGTATTCGAAAATTAAAAGGAGAATTAAAATAAAATTTCAAAACTAGATAAATTACTTAATTGAAAAGATTTTTTAAAAAGTGGTTAGTGATTTTCGAAAATTAGAGAGAGAAAAGTAGTTATGTGGTTTTGAAAAAGATATGATTGAAATGGAAAACTTTTTTAAAATCAATCAAAAAGTTAAGTAGTTAATTGAAAAAGATTTGAAAATCAAATTTGAAAAGATAGGAAGTTAGAAAAGATAAGAGGTTAGGAAAGATTTTGAAATTAAGTTTTGAAAAATATTTGAAAAAGAAATTTAAAAAGATTTTATTTTTAAAATTAAAGTTAATTACTTGACTAACAAGAAACAAAAAGATACGATTCTAAAATTTAAAGATTGAACCTTTCTTACTAGGCAAGTAACAAACTTAAAATTTTTGAATCAATCACATTAATTGTTAGCATAAATTTAAAAAATATAAATTAAAAATAAGAAAAAGATTTTGAAAATCAATTTTTCAAAGTTTTCAAAAATATCTATAGAAAATGAAAAAGATTTGATTTTTAAAAAAGTTTTGAAAAGATAGGATTTTTAAATTGAAAATTTGACTTGACTCATAAGAAACAACTAGATTTTTAAAACTTTTGATTAAATCAAACCAAATTTTCGAAAATTATGAGCAAAATAAGGAAAAGATATTTTTTTTTTATTTTTGATTTTTAATGAGGAGAGAGAAAAAACATAAAAATGATGCAAAACATGAGAATTCAAGATCAAAACACATGATGTATGCAAGAACACTTTGAATGTCAAGATGAACACCAAGAGCTTATTTTTGAAAATTTTTAAGAAAAGGAAAACATGCATATGAAAAACAAGAAAAGACACAAAACATGAAAATGCAAAGATCAAACAAAGAAAATCATCAAGAACAACTTCAAGATTATGAAGAATGCATGCATGAATTTTCGAAAATTTTTAGGAAATTAAAAAGATGAAATTGACACCAAACTTAAAAATTGACACTAGACTCAAATAAGAAACATCAAATTTTTGGTTATTTTATAATTTTTTTAAATTTTTTGTTATTTTTCGAAAATTAATTGGAAAAAGAAAAATAAGAATTTCAAAATTTCTAATGAGAATTCCAGGAATCATGCAATGTTAGCCTAAAACTCCGATCCAGGAATTAGACATGGCTTACTAGCCAGCCAAGCTTTCAGTGAAAGCTTCGGTCCAAAACACTAGACATGGCCAATGGCTAGCCAAGCTTTAGCATACAATCAGGCATACAATAGCTGAATTGATGAGAATCAAAAAGCTCTTGTGATGATGAGTTGAAACCTCGGTCCAAAAGATTAGACATGGCTTCACAGCCAGCCAGGATTCAACATATCTCATGAAACTCTAGAATTCATTCTTAAAAATTTTGAAGACATAGAATAATTTATTTTTGAAAATTTTTCAAAAATAAAAATAATAAAAACAAAAAGCTTTAAATTAAAATAAAATTACCTAATCTGAGCAACAAGATGAACCGTTAGTTGTCCAAACTCGAACAATCCCTGGCAACGGTGCCAAAAACTTGGTGCACGAAATTGTGATCTCAACGGCGCCAAAAACTTGGTACGCACGATTATAATCTCAACTCCTTTTTCACAACTCCGCACAACTAACCAGCAAGTGCACTGGGTCGTCCAAGTAATAAACCTTACGTGAGTAAGGGTCGATCCCACGGAGATTGTCGGTTTGAAGCAAGCTATGGTCATCTTGTAAATCTCAGTCAGACATATTCAAATGGTTATGAGGTTTTGATAATTAAAATAAAATATAAAATAAGATAGAGATACTTATGTAATTCATTGAAGAGAATTTTAGATAAGCATATGGAGATGCTTTGCTCCTTCTGAATCTCTGCTTTCCTACTGCCTTCATTCAATCATTCATACTCCTTTCCATGGCAAGCTGTATGTTGGGGGATCACCATTGTCAATGGCTACCGTCCGTCCTCTCAGTGAAAATGGTCCAAATGCGCTATCACTGCACAGCTAATCATCTGTCGGTTCTCTCTCATGTTGGAATAAGATCCATTGATCCTTTTGCGTCTGTCACTACGCCCAACACTCGCGAGTTTGAAGCTCGTCACAGTCATCCCATCCCAGATCCTACTCGGAATACCACAGACATGGTTTAGACTTTTCGGATCTCAAGAATGCTTCCAATTAATTCTAGCTTATACCACGAAGACTCCGATCTTTCGGAATGGAGGCTAAGAGATTCACACTCAAGCTATTGCAGATAGAACGAAAGTGGTTATCAAGCACGCGTTTATAGGTGAGAATGATGATGAGTGTCATGGATACTCACATTCATCAGGTTGAAGTGCGAGTGAATATCTTAGAATAAGAATAAGCTTGAATTGAATAGAAAAACAATAGTACTTTGTATTAATTCATGAGGAACAGCAGAGCTCCACACCTTAATCTATGGGGTGTAGAAACTCCACCGTTGAAAATACATAAGTGATGATGGTCCGGGCATGGCCGAATGGCCAGCCTCCAAATGTGAACAATAATAAAAGATGGTCTAAAAGACGACATAAAATAAATCTCTAAAAGTAGTTTTTATACTAAAACTAGTAGCTAGGGTTACAAAAATGAGTAAATGATGCAGAAATCCACTTTCGGGCCCACTTGGTGTGTGCTTGGGCTGACCATTGAAGATTTTACATGTAGAGACTTTTTTTGGAGTTAAACGCCAGCTTGGGTGCCAGTTTGGGCGTTTAACTCCAGCTTGTAATTCAGTTCTGGCGTTTAACGCCAGAATAGGGCAGGAAGTTGGCGTTTAAACGCCAGTTTGCATCGTCAAAACTCGGACAAAGTATGGACTATTATATATTGCTGGAAAGCCCAGGATGTCTACTTTCTAACGCAATTGAGAGCGCACCAATTGGGTTTCTGTAGCTCCAGAAAATCCACTTCAAGTGCAGGGAGGTCAGAATCCAACAGCATCTGCAGTCCTTTTTCAGCCTCTGAATAAGATTTTTGCTCAGGTCCCTCAATTTCAGCCAGAAAATACTTGAAATCACAAAAAAAATACACAAACTCATAGTAAAGTCCAGAAATGTGATTTTTATTTAAAAACTAATAAAAACATTGTTAAAACTAACTAAATCATACTAAAAACTACCTAAAAATAATGCCAAAAAGCGTATAAATTATTCGCTCATCACCAACCCCTCTCCTCAATACGAGGCTCAGTAAACCGCCTCAGATCGGAGGGGATATCTACCTTCTTCTCCAAGTTGAGATGCCATCGCTGAAAGAGCAGAAACCGGAGCTCACAATAAAGATTAGGAAACCTTTCTGAGTCGGCAGGAGGCAGGAGCTGGTCCGCCTTATCCTTGTCAGAGAGATGCATCAGAGCATAACCGGAGGTCGCAGACTCAGTGAAAGACTGAGATCTCTTCCTTTTCTTAGAGGTGACCTTTGCTTTTCCCTTGCCTCTGTTAGACATCCTAAAAACAGAAATCACAGGATACATAATATTAAGCAAAGTAGAGGAGTGGAAAAACAAGGATATGAGCATAGACAAAAAACAGGCAACAAAAGGAAATTGAGATACTTTTATGAAGTGAGTCAAAGAAATGAATTCTTGGAATGCAAGAAAAATAGAATTCAGACATCAATCAGAACACAAACCAAGAATTCATGCAATGATAATGAAGATGCTTGTTCATTAAGAAACAACAATTATTATGCCTCAAAAGGAAACAAAAAGAGTTAATTTGAAAACTAAAAGAAAATTTAAAAGGTCAATCAAGTTAAAAGTCTGAAAACTGGGTTAAAGATTAGTGGCATGACAGTTGTTGACTTAACCAAGAGAAGTTCAAAGAGTATAGGAAACAAGCACACTCACATTCATGAAGATGATGCAAGTCATTGATGATAAAATATGAAATGCATAAAAGCATAGAAGAAGAATACAAGTCATCATCAATGTGGTTGGTCACTAACTTTGTAACGATTGGTGTTGAAAGAATTGGGAAAAGCACTTGGTGTAACCGAAAGAAGGTTGAAAATAATTCCTGTTTAAAATTGTTTATACTAGTGGTAAGCACCAATTATTACAAATGTAAGAACCTCAATCATAAGGAAACAGGTTTAAATCAAGTGGTAAATTATGGCAATAGCTTCATTGGTTAACTAAAGTGAAAATTGAACTTGAACTAAGAAGTCATAAAGCTTTTGACTTAATCCTGAAATATTGAAAACACAAAGAAGGTTCGCATTGACTTAGTTAATCAAGTTTCTATTTGATACAGAAATCCGTCAAATAGTTCCTTGATTCTGTCAATCACACATGCACATGAAAGGGAACCAAAGAATTGCAGAGATGCTAACAATCAACCCATGTATTGAGTTTAGTGTATGTTAAATGAGTTTCAAATCCAAAAAGTACCAATTCAATCCATAGGTTGTAAATTGAAATGGGCCAATTTCGAAAAAAATTTGGCAATCAACTTTAGAGTGCTCTAAGGGTGTTTCAGGCTCAAAGGGGTTGTCAGTACGCCTCGACGTCACAATCAACTTCAGATGTTCATAGCGTCGCTTATCGTGATGCTCAGATTGCTCATAACGCCGCTGATTGCGACGCTCCATCTGATCAAGGCACTCAAAAAGGCGGTGCACAAGATGGTAGACTGGCTGAGAAGTAGATGATGGTGTCACGGAAGCAGGTGGTGCTGCAGGTGCTGAAGGTGCTGCTGAGGATGTGGTTGCAGCAGTAGAAGTAGTTGTAGTAGGTGGTCTGTGACCTAGAGGTCCAAACCGCTTGCCGTGCGGAATAACCTTCTTGCAGTCGGCAATTGGTGGTCTCTCATCCTCTGGCTCCCAAGGCACCTCAACTCGACGAGCCATCTGGGTGATCAAATAAGGAAATGGCAGGGTGCCTCTGACATGAACTCTAGACATGTACTTTCTAATGAGCCTTGGAAGGTATAGGTCCTTCCCTTCCATGATGCACCAAAAAAGGAGGATCATAGCGGCTGGCACTTCTGACTCGTGAGTACTAGGCATCACATAATTGCTCAGTATCTGTTGCCATAGCCTTGCCTCATCATTGATATAAAAAACCTTTATACCCCGTGGAGTTATGTTTGACTTTCCCATAGCCCACGGAACATCAAGATCAATGGCTATAGTACACCGGACAGCATCCCAATCAAAACTGATGAATCTAATAGATTCCTCGGCCTTCTGAAAACCCTATATATATCATCTGTTTTAGGCTGGAAGTGGAGGATATCCTCTATCGCCTCCTCAGTGACTAAAATATGATTTCCCGTAAGCTGCACTGAATCAAGGGTCGTCCTATAATAGTTAGAATAGAACTCACGGACCCATGATGTGTTTACCTCTGCTAGATCTCTATCCAGAAATACCCAACCTCTCTGTTTGATCTGATGTTTAGTGTACTTCTTCAATTCGGTTGGTATTTTGAGCTTCCTTTCCAAGTAGAGGTTCCGTTTTTCTACAAAGACCAGAAACTTAAGTTGACAGTAAAGATTGGCAAATTTGACTGGGTTATTAGTAGGCACAAGTTGATCAGCTTTTTCTTGATCAGTAAAGTTCTTTTCACACCAAAATTCATCCGATAGAATATCTGATAGAGCAACGGATGACTGTCTTCTCTTCCTCATACTGGAGCTGGCCTTAGCCTTGCCTTTCCCTTTCTTATCAGACATCCTGAAAAACAGAATTCTCAGGGTACAGATTATCAAATTAAAGCATAGAAATAAAAGGGCAAATAATATGCAACCAAAACAAGCAGTAGATAGCCAAAAGAGGAGTTAAAGCTAACACATGGAGTGAGTCAGAAAGAGATAAATCCTTGGAATGAAAGAAAGGTAGGATTCAAAGAAATCAATCAGAAATCACAATCCAAGAATTTATATAATGAAATTTAGAATGCTTGTTTGTTAAGAAACAACAATTATCATGCCTCGAAAGAAATTAAGAGAGTTAGTTTGAAAAGGGTGAAAACGAAAAAGAAAAGTGAGAAAGTCAATTTAGTTAAAGGTTAGAGAAGTAGGTTAGAATTAGTGGCATGGTAATGTAGTTCCTAACTAAAAGAAGTTCAAAAGGGGTAAGAACAAGCAAGCTCATATTCATGCATACAATGCAAGTCATTGATGATAAAACATGTAATGAAAGAAACACAAAAAGAATTAAATTCATCGACAATGCATTTCAAATAGAAAGGTAACCAAAAGGAATGGAAATGTTAACCCATCACTGACGATTGGATTTTTGACGGTTTAGAATTTCACAAATGAAATCTCGTTGCAAGTATAGTTTCTAAACCAATCACTAATCCTTTCATACAAAAAGTTGTTTGTCACTAAAACAAACCCCTAAAATTTATAAACCGAAGTATTCAAACCTCGGGTCGTTCTCCCTAGGAATTACAATAAAGTGTCTTGTTATTGGTTATGGATTGTATTTTGGGGTTTTGGGATAAGAGACATGAAATGTAAATGACAATGAAAATAAACTAACAACTAAAAAGCACTTGGCAAGGTTGTGAGAATTAGAAGTCCTATCCTAGTTATCCTCCTCGATTGTGACCACAATTGTCCATTGCTACCACTTAGTTAACCTCTAATAATGGAGGAAAGTCAAGTGGATAAATCAACTTGATTCCACAAGTCCTAGCCAACTCCCAAGGGAAAGACTAGCTTTAGTGGTATCTAAATCAATTAGCAACTTCTAATTATCAATCAACAAAGACATTAGATAACTCAAGCGTCACTAATTACTCTACCATAGCCAAGAGGAACAAAATCTATACTAAAATCCAACCAAGCATTTCATCAAACACTTGGAAGGCATAAAAGAAAAGCAAAGTAAATTGATAACAAAAATAGAATCTAACAACAATTATGGCAATGAATTAACAACAACAATCAAAAGAAACACAATTATTATGAATTACCTCTAATTGAATTGAAAGAAAATAGAAGGAGAAAAAGTAGATCTACAACAAAACATAAGAACAACATAAAGGAAATTGCAATGTAACAACAAAGAATTGAA
Organism: Arachis hypogaea; assembly: GCF_003086295.3. NCBI lineage: Eukaryota > Viridiplantae > Streptophyta > Magnoliopsida > Fabales > Fabaceae > Arachis > Arachis hypogaea. The sequence continues at coordinate 47,594,385 of NC_092053.1, forward strand.
AGGTAGAAGTAGAAGAAAGCAAAGATTAAAACCTAGATCTAAGATTATTGAACTAAACCTAATCCTAATTCTAGAGAGAAGTGAGAGCTTCTCTCTCTAGAAACTAACTACAAAGCTAAAACTAAACTAATTGTAACTAACATCTAAAGTGATCAATGATCCTAAGTGATGAATCCCCATCCTCCCTTAATCCTTCATCCTTTTATTCCTTTCCCTTGGCAATTTGGCGCCAAAATGGGTTCAGAAAACCTCTCAAAATCGCCAGGCACGTGTTGCATTAATGAGGTCATGTGCCATCATCGGCGCGTGCGCGCATGGTACGCGTGCGCGTCCCTGGTCGATTCTGCAATGTGCGCGCGAGCGCCTTGTGCGCGTGCGCGTGCATGGCTGACTTTGCTTCTTTGACTTTTTTATGCTTCTCTCCACTTGTATGCTTCCTTCCTTGCTTCCTTCCTTGCTTCCTTTGATCCATGCCTAGTTTCAACCTGAGGTTACTAGCAAACACATCAAGGCATCGTATGGAATTAAACAGAAACTAGAATTCACCAAGACAAGGCTTAAAAAGCATGTTTTTACACTTAAGCACAATCATGGAAGAGATAACAAAACCATGCTAATTCTTAGGCTAAATGTGACAAAAGGTTATCAAAATGTTCTAAATTCAAGGCAAAATAAACCGTCAAATTGGGGTTTGTCAACCTCCCCACACTTAAGCCTTAGCATGTCCTCATGCTAAAAATAAGAAGGAACTAAGGGGTATGGCATTTATTGGATGCAACTAAACTATATGAGTCCTATCTAAATGCAACTATCTAAGGCAATTGGAAATGCTTAGTTCAAACAAATCGATTCCCAAGAGAGCATGTGTAAGTACAAGAGCTAAGTAATAAGGACCAAGTCCAAACCTCAATTGCATTGAATTTTTAAAAGGAGTTCAAACCTGCAAGGATATAGATAATATTGGTGAATGCATGTAATTGAACTTTTGAACCCTCACCGGATGTGTATCCGCTCTATTCACTCAAGTGCTTAAGGGTTAATCCACTCAATTCTCTTCTAATCATGCTTTCCAAGATTTGATTTTCTTCTAACAATCAACATTTATTCAATGCGTGCATACATTCATCATGAGGTCTTTCATTTAGGTTGTAATGGGGTTAGGGTCAAGGTAGGATCATTTATGGTCAAGTGGGCTAGGATTTGAGTCTTTGATTAGCATAGACTTTCCCACCTAACCTAATTAATGACCTATACAAATGCGAGCTATTCTAACTACCCATTCTTCACTTTTTCTTACATACTTCATGCAGTTTCTTTTCATTTCACAACACTTATGCATTGATTCCTTTTTATTGACTTCACTTCGGGGCATTTTGTCCCCTTTATTGCTTTTCTTTTTTTTTTTTCTACATACATTTTTTTTTCTTTTCTTTTCATCATTCATTTTTTTTTCTTATATATATTTTTTCTTTTTCTTCTTTCAAACTAGATACAAGAACATCAATGCATAAGGTCTCTATATTTGATTAATACATGAGTATGTGCCCAATTCCTAAACATACAAGTGTATTGCCCCTTTTTATCCCGTCCAATGTTCCCAAGCCTCACCAACTTGAATAATACACACTCTCACTAGCCTAGGCTAATCAAAGATCCAAACAAGGACTTTTCATTGGTTTTCTGCCTTAGGCTTGTAATGTGCTAAAATAAGAATAAGTTGGTTAAGCATAGGCTCAAAATTGGCTAGCAATGGAGAGTAAAAGGTTGGCTATTTGGGTAAGTGGCTAATGAAAGAATGGCCTCAATCATATAAATGCACAAACACAAGAAATAAACGGATATATAGGATCAAGCAAATTAAGGATCACAATCATGGAAAGAGAACAATTTCACACAAGAATGGAAAATAAGTGGTTATAAAATGTAACCACATCAATAGGCTCAAGTCTCACAAGCTTGTGTTCTCAATTCAATACATGCTTCAAAAGGTATGAATTTCAAGCAAGTTTCAAAAATTTTCTTTCAATCAATTGGGTTAATGCCCTATAATTAAACTTTCTTGAAAAACCTCAATGTTTGACTAAGCATTGTTGTGATTGAAAAATTCAAAAATTTTTCTTAGTTTACCCTTTTCTTTTTTTCACTCAAAACCAATTTCTTATGCAAAAAGGGGTGACTAAGTTCCACTTAAAACATGATTTCTAATCACAACTAAAAGGAGAATATACAAAGGAGATATGCGAAAATGTATAAAGAAAAATCAAACTAAAATATGGAATCTATCATCCAAAATATCTAAAAATATCCAGAAGCATCAAAATATCTAAAATCCAAAATAAGCAATAAAAGTATCCAAAGCAAACTAGAAATGCATCAAAATATATACAAAAATGTGCAAAATGAAATAACTAGGCCGAAAAAGAGTTCACCGGTTCCCAAATAATGCTACCGGTGCCCTCCCCACACTTAAAACCAAGCATCGTCCGTGATGCTAAACCGGAGGATCGGTGGGAGGTGCAACGATAGGCTCTGGCTCTGTCTGTGGCTGTGGGACCGGCTGAGGAACAGGCTGAGGAACAGGCTCCTCCTGAGTCTGAGGTGGTGCCTCCATATGTGCCGGCTCCGTAGTGTCAGGGGCATCCTGCTGAGCTGGTGCCTCCGCGTCCTCCTCCCGATGATCCTGCTCATCGGAGGCCGGAGAATCAGGAAGCGGAGGTAGCTCAGCGCCTAGAGAGATAAGTGCCTGGTCCATCTGATCCAAACAGCGTCTAACATGGCGTCGCTCTCGCTTTAGGAACCGGAAGAGACGCTGGACCAGGAGATATGTAGGCTCAGGTGCTGCCGGAGGGTCTGTAGATGGTGGAGGAGCTGCGGCTGTAGAAGATGATGGGCCAGCTGCAGGGGCTGGTGGTGAAGGTGTCCCTATGGCAGCCCGAGCCCGAGAGCGGCGGCTAGCAGGTGGCCTCTCATGCACCCAAACACCCCAGGGGATAGTAATCTCCCTGTCATCGGCATCAGCTGGTGGTGGTCGCACATCATCATCTGACCACGGGACATCGGCCAGGGCTGCCATACTCGTGACCAAGGTAGGAAACGGAAGTAGGCCACGAATATGCGCCCGCCACATGCACTGTCGGATAAGTCTAGGGAAGGAGACATCCTTCCCTTCCATAACACACCCGATCAGCAGAAGCATCTCCATGGGGACCTCAGAGAAGTGGGTGGTAGGCAGGACGTAGTGGGCAAAGATCATCTGCCAAGTCTTGGCCTCCCTAGTCAAATGATTGAACAACATCCCCTTTGGCTTGGTGTTACCCGCATCCATAACCCAAGAAGCCTCCGGTATCCCAATCACGCGCCGAAGCGCCTCATAATCAAAAGTCATGGTGTGGATGGCCATCTCAGCCTGATGATGGGCACACTGGTCATGTGGAATGTGCCGGCAATGTAGTGCCTCCCCAATGGCGGTCTCGGTGATCAGAATCTCTCTACCCCGCACCTGAACTGAATCCAAGGTCGGACGGAAAAAATTGCAGTAGAATTCCTTCACCCAAGATATGTTGATGTCACCCAAGTCCTGGTCAACAAAATCAATACCTAACTCAAGGATCCGGCCATTAATGCGCCGTCTCACATCATTAGGTAGGAGCAACTTCTTCTCAATATTCAGCTTCGTGGTTCGATATCTGGAGAACCGAAGCTCACAGTAGAGATTGGGGAATTTGTCAGGATTGGTGGAAGGCAACTACTGATTCTCTTTATCCTCGTCCTGCAAAGGATTCCTAGCATAGTTCTTGTAGATGGAAGGAATGGAGGGGGTAGAGTGTTTTCTCTTCTTGGAGGTGGTGGCTACGGCTTTGCCTTTATCCGACATCCTGAAAAGAATATGATAGAATATATAAAACATTTAGCATGTAACAAAGAAGCCATGTTCAGGATATCATTATCAAAGAGCAATCAAGATGTTGCACTGAATATGTAAAAGTGAACAAGTAAGCATAAGTGACTGAACCAAAACCGTAATCCTCATTAAAGGTAACGCCTCATATGCAAAATGCACTAATATCATCATATTCATGAAAGAATTGTTAAAGAGGGTGAAAAGTTAGTGTAAGTAAAATGGTGAAAGAAATTAGTGGGTTAGAAAAGTGGATTAGTGATATGATGATATCTAGGCTCAATTGAACGAGAAATTGCGGTTCATGTGCACGATGATTGTGCAAATCCGGGAAGTCAAAAAGGAAACGGAAATTTGCCCAAAACTAAAAATAAAATAAAAAAAATCGAAGTGAAACTAATTCTCTTGAAAATCGGGCAGCATTCCGGCTGAAAATTGGACGTTCCCGGATAGCAGAATAGCACAAACAGTAAGAAAGCAGCATCAATTAAGCACAGCAGCAGTGGTACAGCATTCAGGCAACAAGAAGTGCATAAAAAGCAGTCCAAAACCAGCATACAAATAGACAAACAGCAAGTAAGCACATACGGAGCACTTAACAGGCCTAGAATCCTCTATCCAGTCCTAGCTACCTAACCGCAAGCAGTGACGGCGGCGGTGGGGGTGACGGAGCGCTCGCCGGAGGTGTGGGGAGGAAGGTGAAGGATGGGGGAGAAGAACTGGAAAATTGGAGGGGGTGTTTGCGCGACTGCGCAGTGGCTTCGCGAGCTAGGGTTATCCCTGTTTTTGAATCGGCGCGCGCGCGCACCCTGCGCGTCCGCGCCCTTGGAGAGAATGTGGACCCTACGCGTGCGCGTACAATGTGCTTAAGCGGGGATGAGCAAAAAGAGGGAAGGACGCGTGCGCGTACCGTGCGCGCACGCGTGCATGGAGTTGGGCCAGGGGCTTAGAGTTGGCCCAACCCAGGCCTAACTCTCTGGAGGATGGCCTGGAAGTCGCGCTACGAGATTTGCGCGCACGCGGCAAGTACGCGTCCGCGTGCATTGACAGTTTATTGTAGGACGCGCAAGCGCGATGCGTGCGCTCGCGTCTTTTCCTGCTTCTGGCATATATGCGCGCACGCGGCCTGTGCGCGTCCGCGCGAGGTGAGTTGAGCTGGGGGCTTAAAGTTGGCCCAAATTTAGCGCAACTCTCTGGATATTGGCCCAGAAGTTGCATCAGCGAATCGACGCGGACGCGGCAAGTGCGCGTACGCGTGTAGTTCCCCATAGCTGTATGTGCGCGTACGCACGTAGCGCGCGTCAGCGTGGAATGAGTTGGGCTGGAGGCACAACGCTGGCTCAGGAGAGGCCCAACTCTCTGGAATGTGGCTTATGGTGCATGCGCGTCAGGACGCGTACGCGCACGTTGCGCGCGCGCGTCCATGCCCATTTCTTCATCTCTATCTCTTTTTTTTTTTTTTTTTTTTTTTTTTGAAAGAAAAACTTGCTGGGTGCTCCCCTTAGTATTCACAACTCTTATTCACTCAACCATCATACAATTCACAAAAATACAATTTTTGATATTATTCATCTACTACTAAACACAACATGCATGTGACTAAGCTAACAATTAAATTGTACAAACAAATTTGTATGAAACATCTACCTACAATGGTAACTCAAATCACTTATTAGGAAAATTTAAAAGGGAATGGAAAGAGTTTACCATGGTGGGGTGTCTCCCACCTAGCACTTTTAGTTTAAGTCCTTAAGTTGGACATTTTGAGGGGCTCATTGTCATGGTGGCTTATGTTTGTACTCGTCCCTGAATCTCCAAGGATCTTTGCTCCTCAATTGGTTGACAGAATTTCCAACCATATTCATCAAACTTGGGCAAAGTTCTACCCAAGACACGAGTCCCCATAGTTGGTCTTCATTTAGCGAACCGGGATCCCATATCTTGTCTTCACACCCATCCGTTAGTTGAGTTTCATGGTTTTGTCGGATGAGCGGTTGACATAGAGGTGATTGACTCATAGAATTCTCTTTACTCCACCAATGCTTCCTCCCAGATCCATATAAAGTAATTCTTGTCCCACCATCATCCCTATACCTTGAAGCTTTGACCTCAATGAGCCTAATTCCTAACTTGCAACCACTACACAACTCATTCTTGCTTTTAATTCCACAAAGAGCTCTAAGTTGTCCATCCGTTTCAATCAAACCATATTCAAGCGAGAAAGTAAAGCTTATGGATAAGAATTTTACCCACTTGAATGTTGTGTTGGATGGTGACTTGGGAAGAGGGTCTTCCCCACACTTAGACAATGCAAGGTCTACTTCCTTGTGCTCTTCTTTGTGTATTTCCACCTCTTCACAATTCTTCTCACTTTCAACCTCATCCTCTTTGTTACGTGGCTTGGTGTTATCTTCAAGAACTTCATCTTGTTTAATGAGAGGCGATTCAATTTTGGATAGAAATTCATTGATGAACGAGGTCATCTCTTGATCAACCTCTTCATATTCTTCAATTTCAATATACACCATGCCAACGTTCTCCTCTTGGTAGCTCTCTTTCTCATTGCTCACCAAGGGTATGGGAGGTTGTGCACACTCTTTTATACTTTCAATTCCATGTCCAATGGGAGAGGGTTCCATTGTAGAGAGAAATTCTTCCATGATTGAATCCATCTCTTGATAAGCCTCTTCCAAGTCTCCAACGATGATATGCCTTGGGGGTTGCGCACCCTCCTCAACATCAATATCAAGCTTCTTGGGAGAGTTCTCCATGATGCTACATTCCCATGGACTTTCAACATCTCCGAAATCTTCAACCACTTCTTCCCTTTCTTCAATGATCATAGGCTCCTCCAATTGTTCTAACACAAAATAGCCTCCCTTATTTTCCACCGGGTTTTCCAATCTCTCCTTCATGCTATGATCTTCAATGGATTCTTCACATGTGGCCACGGAAGCACCTTGAGTGTTCAAACATTTGTAGGCTAAAGTATGCACTACCTTGGTCAAGTTAGTCACAAACTCTAAGGTGTCCCTTTGCATATCCGCTTGTCCTTGAAGTAGCAAGGTAAGAGAATCATCTATTGGGGCTTGGGGTGGATAGGAAGGTTCATTATTTTGGAGAGAGGGTTCATGGTAGGAAGGTGGTTCTTCTTGGTAAGGGTATGGGGGTGGTAGGTATTGAGGTGGTTCATGGTAGTAATCTTGATAGGGTTGTGGTGGTTCTAAGGTTTCTTGCTCATAATGGTCATGAGAATATGGTATGGGTGATTGGTCATATGGTGGATATGGATCATAGGAAGGTGCTTGGTATGGAAAGGCTTGTGAGTATGGTTGTGGTTCATGTTGAGGATACGAGTCATAGGCATATGGTGGTGGTTGGTTGTTATAAAAGGAGCCACCATAGCCATTAAATTGGCATGCATTAGGATGGAAATTATACCTAGAAGTGTCCGGAGGTTGATGCCAATAGGAGTGATCAATTCCTTGAGGCTCCTCCCATCTTGGAGTGTTCCATCCTTGGTACATGTTAGCATTGAAGTTCACATTCCCTACAACACAATTAAAGCCAAACTCATAGCCAAAGTGAGAATTCATTATGGAAAAACAAAATAAAACTAGCAAAATCTAGTAAACAAGCAAAAGACAAACTATTTACACTATTCACATATGTACAATAACCAATAACATAACACCATTGCAAATCCCCGGCAACGGCGCCATTTTGACGATTGGATTTTTGACGGTTTAGAATTTCACAAATGAAATCTCGTTGCAAGTATAGTTTCTAAACCAATCACTAATCCTTTCATACAAAAAGTTGTTTGTCACTAAAACAAACCCCTAAAATTTATAAACCGAAGTATTCAAACCTCGGGTCGTTCTCCCTAGGAATTACAATAAAGTGTCTTGTTATTGGTTATGGATTGTATTTTGGGGTTTTGGGATAAGAGACATGAAATGTAAATGACAATGAAAATAAACTAACAACTAAAAAGCACTTGGCAAGGTTGTGAGAATTAGAAGTCCTATCCTAGTTATCCTCCTCGATTGTGACCACAATTGTCCATTGCTACCACTTAGTTAACCTCTAATGATGGAGGAAAGTCAAGTGGATAAATCAACTTGATTCCACAAGTCCTAGCCAACTCCCAAGGGAAAGACTAGCTTTAGTGGTATCTAAATCAATTAGCAACTTCTAATTATCAATCATCAAAGACATTAGATAACTCAAGCGTCACTAATTACTCTACCATAGCCAAGAGGAACAAAATCTATACTAAAATCCAACCAAGCATTTCATCAAACACTTGGAAGGCATAAAAGAAAAGCAAAGTAAATTGATAACAAAAATAGAATCTAACAACAATTATGGCAATGAATTAACAACAACAATCAAAAGAAACACAATTATTATGAATTACCTCTAATTGAATTGAAAGAAAATAGAAGGAGCAAAAGTAGATCTACAACAAAACATAAGAACAACATAAAGGAAATTGCAATGTAACAACAAAGAATTGAAAGGTAGAAGTAGAAGAAAGCAAAGATTAAAACCTAGATCTAAGATTATTGAACTAAACCTAATCCTAATTCTAGAGAGAAGTGAGAGCTTCTCTCTCTAGAAACTAACTACAAAGCTAAAACTAAACTAATTGTAACTAACATCTAAAGTGATCAATGATCCTAAGTGATGAATCCCCATCCTCCCTTAATCCTTCATCCTTTTATTCCTTTCCCTTGGCAATTTGGCGCCAAAATGGGTTCAGAAAACCTCTCAAAATCGCCAGGCACGTGTTGCATTAATGAGGTCATGTGCCATCATCGGCGCGTGCGCGCATGGTACGCGTGCGCGTCCCTGGTCGATTCTGCAATGTGCGCGCGAGCGCCTTGTGCGCGTGCGCGTGCATGGCTGACTTTGCTTCTTTGACTTTTTTATGCTTCTCTCCACTTGTATGCTTCCTTCCTTGCTTCCTTCCTTGCTTCCTTTGATCCATGCCTAGTTTCAACCTGAGGTTACTAGCAAACACATCAAGGCATCGTATGGAATTAAACAGAAACTAGAATTCACCAAGACAAGGCTTAAAAAGCATGTTTTTACACTTAAGCACAATCATGGAAGAGATAACAAAACCATGCTAATTCTTAGGCTAAATGTGACAAAAGGTTATCAAAATGTTCTAAATTCAAGGCAAAACAAACCGTCAAATTGGGGTTTGTCAATCACCCCATGAATAGGCTTTGGTTTAATCCAAATAAATCACAATTCAAAAGTACTAAAGTCAATACATGAGTGGAAGTTTAGTAAAACAGTTTTTAGAAAAATTGGGCAGCATTCCGATAGCAATGCGAGCATTCCCGGAGTAAATAAACAGTAGCAAATCAACAATTCAAAATCCGATTTCAAACAGAATCAGCAACTCATATGAATCTCAGAAAGATTCATGCAAAACCAGCAACTATAATGTCAGATAAGCAAAGGGTGTATTTTCAAACATGAGCAGAATTTTCAATCCATATAACTAAGGACAGATTTAAACGAGAGTTATACACGAACTTCATATGCATTGAGCATTACAAATCAAAATAGCAGCAAAACACTAAGTTAATCACAAGCAGGCAAGGCTGAGTTCAGATACTTAAGTGCAGAATTAAAAGAACATTTCACCAGCCCTTAATCTTAAGGAAATAACAAAATGGAAATTGAAATAGAGCAATTGATAATTCAATTTGAAGTCCAGAGAAGTGGTAACATGAATTATTCAAGAAGCTAGCAATGTCAAACTCATATGAATTTACAGTATGAAGTAGGAAAGCATCAAACAACAGTAGCAACCAAAATTAGCAATAACAGCAGCATGGCAAGCATTACAGAATACCAACATCATCATCACTGCAAACACAATTCAGAATTTCTGTATTCCAAAAAGCAGCCAGTAGCATCAATAAATCAATTAAGCACAGGGCCAAATTATCAGCACAAACAAAGAAGAATTAACCATTCCCAGGTAGCAACAACAGAGCAATTATCAAACCTAAATCCACTAACCACATCCTAGCTACCTAACCACCTAAAATCAACTAAGAACATGCATTTCTAATCTAACTAAACTAAGCAAAAATTAAATAAAGCTAACAAAATTACCTAAACAAAGTGATAAAGCAAGAAAAGAAATACAAGGGAAAACAGGGGAACCTGGGGCAAGCAGAAACAGAACTGGAAGAGGAAGTAACTGACACGGCCAACCCAAAAGTGGCACTGGGAAGGTGGTCACAGAGCAGCGAAACACAGAGCAGGGAAGCGCAGCTTCTACTCTGGTTGTAGCGATGGGAGGAAAGAGGGAGAAAAGGGGATATAGAGAAGAAGGAGAAGAAGAAAGGAAGGAGAAGAAGAAAGGAAGGAGAGGAAGGGGTGGTCGGCGGCGGCGTGGGGTCGTCGGACGAAGGACGGTGGTGGTGAGAAGCAGAGGTTGATGATGGTGTTGAAGGAGGTTTGGAGGGAAATGAGAGAAAATGGAACGTTGAGGGAGAAGGGATAGGGCACGCGAATGGGTTAGGGTTCTCACATCAGGGGTTAATGAATTCAAATCCACGTGTACGCGTGGATCACGCTTTAGCGTGGCCAAGACAAAAATGCATCGACGCGTAAGCGTCATAGACGCGAACGCGTGAATGGAGATAAATGAAGATGACGCGTACACGTGAAGCACGCGTACGCGTCGGTTGAAATTGTGCTAAACGCACAATTGCAGCGTCATTTTTGCGCAACTCTCTGTTCAAGTTGAATGGGACAGCATTTACATATGACGTGTGCGCATCGCGCTTGCCCACGCATGGTGTGCTAGAAATGAAATTAACGCGTATGCGTGGCTCGAATTGTGCCTCTAGCACGCCAGGCACACGATTCAATCACAACTCTCTATTCATTGGATGAGAGAGCCAAATTGGTATCGATGCCCACGCGTGGCCTACGCGCATGCATGGCCTACGCGCACGCGTGGGTTGCCCCTTTTTTTTTTAACCTATGAAATATGGAGCAAAATAATGGTAAACATGCAGAATTGGAATTTAACACTGACAAAAAGAAAATAAAACTAATAAAAAGGAAGATCATACCATGGTGGGTTGTCTCCCACCTAGCACTTTTAGTTAAAGTCCTTAAGTTGGACATTTGGTGAGCTCCTTATCATGGTGGCTTGTGCTTGAACTCATCTTGAAACTGCCACCAACGCTTGGACTTCCAATAAGCTTCAACATCTCTAAATAAATTCACCAAGCCTTGATGAAGTTCTCCACAAGCTTTGAGCTTCTAAAGTTGATCCTCTTGTATGCCCGGATCCCAAATCTTGTATCTACACCCATCTGTAAGTTGCTCATCATCGCTCCAACCGGGTGGCAAGCAATCCGAATTCTCAATGGAATACCAAACTCTTCTCTTAGATCCAACCAAATGTTCACTAGTCCCACCCTTGCTTCTAGCTTTTGAAGTATCAACTTTGATGAGCCTTGATTTACAACTCCAACCACTAAACATCCTTCTTTTACGCTTAATTCCACAAAGTCTCCTAAGTTGACCATCCGTTTCAAGAATACCATACTCAAGTGGGACAGTAAAGCGAATAGAGATAAGTTTTATCCACTCAAGTGAAGGACTAGATGGCAACCTAGGTAGAGAAGTCTTCAACGATCTTGACAAAGCATATTCAACTCCCGTCCACTCTTTCCAAAGGACTTCCACTTTTTGAGAAGATTCTTCACCTTCAAGCTCTTCCTCCCCAATTTCATCAACCTCTTCTTCATCACTTACATCTTAACATGAGGTTGAGAGAAATCTACCTCGATGTTACTTTCAATTTCATCGGGGAAGGTTGGCTTGATTCGTGATCATCATCAACAAAGGAACTTGCTTCTTGATCTATCCCATCCAATTCTTCATAGGGAACATGCCATGGAGGTTGTGCACTAGCCTCCTTGGCATCAGTTTTAATCTTCTTAGAGGAATACTCTACAACTCTAAATTCCCATGGAGGTTCAGCGTCTTCTAAGTCTTCAACCACTTCTTTCTCTTCAACTATTACGGCTTCAATCACTTGTTCCAATACAAAGTCATGTTCCTCATTGTCCCCCAGAGTTTCTAGTGTCTCCTTCATGCTACGCTCTTCTTTAGATTCTCCACATGAAGCCATGGGAGTTCCTTGAGTGTCCAAATATTGGGGAGCTAATTGATTTACTACCTCGGTTAAGGCAGCCGTGAATTCTAGTACCTCCCTTTGCATCTCTCTTTGCCCTTGAAGAAGAACACCAAGAGTGTCATGCATTGAAGATTGGGGTGGATATGGGTTCATTGATTGGGAGGAAGGGTTCATGATATGAGGGTGGTTCATCATAATAGGGTTGTGGCTGTTCAACACTCTCCATCTTTTTCACTTGTTGAACAACACACTTTAATCCCTTGTTCTCAGGTTTGGATTCTTTAGCCATAAGAGCTTCGTGTGGTATCTGGTTTCCCACTTGCTCTAATTGATGAAGGGTTGCTTGAAATTTATCCAGCGTTTCCTTGAGATGATCCCTTGATTCTTGTTCTGCTTGGATATCATAGGCGGAATTATAGTGCTCTTGGATTGATGGATATAGACAAGGTGTATATGGAGGTGGTGGTTCTTGGGAGTAATTGGGTTGGAATTGGGGTGGCTCTATGTATGGCTCATATGGTTCATAGGGTGGTTACTATGGTGGATAAGGGTTAGGATCATATGAGGGTGTTTGGTAGTAGAGGGCTTGTGAGTATGGTGGTTCAAAGCTATGTTGAGGAGGGGGTTCATATGCATGTGGTGGGGCTTGTTGGTAACTACAAGGGGATCCACCATATCTATTGTCTTGGTACACACCTCGAAATGGCTCTTGCTCATAGTAAATTGGTGGAGGTAGATTGTCACGAAAAGGTCCACCATAACCATTGTCTTGGGATGTATCGTAGAATGGTTGTTGCTCATGGCACATTGGAGGAGGTTATTGCCGAAAGGGTTGATCAAATTCTTGTGGCTCCTCCCATCTTTGATTGTCCCAACCTTGATGCATGTTCTCATTATAGCTTCTATTTCCTACAAAATAATTGGAACCAAACTCGTAGCCAAAGGGATGAGAATTCATAGTAGTAAGAGAAAATAAAAACAACAGCTAATAAGGAATAATGAAACTAAACTCCTAAAACTAAAAACAAGTAACAAAGAAACAAAAAGGCAAAATTATTCACAATATTCACAATAACCAATAATAAGGCACACGTTTGTAATCCCCTGGCAACGGCGCCATTTTGACGAACGGATTTTTGACGGTTTAGAATTCCTCAATGAATTCTCGTTGCAAGTATAGATCTAAACCAACAAATAATCCTTTCTTGCAAATAAATTGTTTGTCACAAGTAACAAACCCCAGTAAAAATAATAACGAAGTATTCAAACCTCGGGTCGTCTCTCAAGGAATTGCAAGGAAGTGTACTTATAATTGGTTATGAGATTTTATCTTTTTTGGGATTTTGAATAAGGAACAAGAAAATTAAATTACAAGAATAAAACTAATAGCTAATAAAGCTCTCGGCAAGGTATGAGAATTAGAAGTCATATCCTCATTATCTTCCTCAATTGTGACATCAATTGTCCATTGCTCCCATTTAGTCAACCTCTAACTCTGAAGGTAAGTCAAGTGGATAAATCAATTTGATTCCTCAAGTCCTAGTCAACTCCTAAGGAAAGACTAGCGTTAGTGGAATTCAAATTAACTAGCAACTTTCAATTATCAATCAACAAAGGAGTTTGATAACTCAAGCGTCTCCAATTACTCAACCATGGCCAAGAGGAGAAAAATCTACTCTATAATCTAACCAAGCATTTTGTCAAACACTTGGAAGGCATAACATAAAAACATAGAAATTAATAAGAGATAATAAGACCTAAGCAACCAATTGCAAGGAATCAATAACAACAATTGAGAAAAGAAGTAATAATCATGAAATACCTCAAATTGCATTAAAAAGGGAAATCAAATCTAACATGAAGAATTCATAAACTAAGTTGGCAACATAAAGTAATCAACAAGGGAAATAAATAAACTAGAATACTAGAACAAATAAAAGTAGAAGAGAAAACTAAATTAAACTAAGATAGAAATATGAAATTGAGAAGAACTAAAACTAAGAATCCTAAAACCTAGAGAGAGGAGAGAGCCTCTCTCTCTAAAAAACTACATCTAAAACCTAAAATTATGTGAATGAATGTTGTCTCGATGAATGAATGATTGATTCCCCCACTCTGCAGCCTCTATTCTGTGTTCTCAGACTTGGAACTAGGCCAAAAGAAGCCTAGAAATCGCCCCCTGTGCTTTCCGCAATTTCTGCACGTGGCGCATGTCACGCGTACGCGTGGCTTGAGAAAAATCCTTGTCACGCATACATGTCAGTCACGCGTACGCATCGCTGCCAGCTTCTCAAAACTTCATTTTCTTGCGTTCCTTCCACTTTTGCATGTTTTCTTTCCATCCTCTAAGCCATTCCTGCCCTATAAAGCCTGAAAACACTTAACACACAGATTACAACATCGAATGGTAATAAAGGGTAATTAAAATTGATAGTTTAAAGGCCCAGGAAACATGTTTTCAACTATATCACAGAATTAGGAAGGAAAATGTAAAATACACAATTTATATGCATAAGTGTGAGAATAATTGATAAAACCTGCTCAATTCAGTACAAAATAAACCGTAAAATAGCGGTTTATCAGTATTCCAAGTAAGTTTGTTTTCTTGCTTTTCTTTTCTTTTCAATTTAATTAGTTTAGTTTTTGCAATTAGCTAAGTTTTTTCAATTGTTTGTTCTTGGGTGTCACTGATATTGGGTTGGCCAGGATTGCTGTTGGTTGCAGCAGATTAGAGTGCCTCAACTTGAAGTGGTGCTTTGAGATTTCTGATCTTGGCGTTGACCTTCTTTGCAAGAAGTGCTTCTATTTGAAAGTTCTCGATGTCTCGTATCTCAAGGTTAGTTAGTTAGTTAGTTATGGAAAGGTGTTTGGCCATGACATTATTGGTAGTACTTATTTGAGAGCCACTAATTGGATATGCTGATTAGATGATCCATTTTGGTTTTGACTTTTCAGTTTTTACACTTAGTCCTTTGTCTTTGTTGAAAACAGTTATCTCAGTTCCACATTACAGCACCATGTGCAGATTGGTGAATGAAAGGGACAGAGAGATTGAGAAACAAAGCTGGACACTGTGAGGTTTTGGCCCCTAATATCAGTTCAAACATCATAAAAGGTATAACTAGATCATTGTCAAGTTTTACATTCATGCCTTGAGTTTTCAAGACTCAACAAAAACAAAGGGTATATAGTAATAAATTCTTTGTCATATTCATGCTGTTCAATTTTACTTACTTTTTACCGTAGAATGTTAGTTCATAGATTATATGAAATTAATTACAAAACCTTTTTCTCTAATCCATGTGTCAATATGAATTTTATTTTTCAATTATGTGGTTTCAAATACAGGTGTAGAGAAAATATACATAGTTGTCTTTGGAATAGGACTATTAGCTTAGCTATTTTTTTCTTAGATTTTGTACAAAATGATCAGTTTCCAAGTAAGTTAAATGGCTTAAAATGATTTTCTAATAGAGATCTGAATTTGGTATTGTGATAGAAAAATTTGGTTGTTGTGATAGAGAAGTTTGGTTGTTGCTTTGGCTTTGGATAAGGGAAGCATTCGAAGCTGGGAAGAGTTACTGTGGAAGGTTGATGAATTACAAGAAGGATGGGACGCCCTTCTGAAACCTACTTACAATTTCACCCATCAAGGACGAAGACGGCAAAGTCATCAAATTCATCGGGTAAAGATGGTGTCCTTTTTTTTTTTATCTCTTTTGAGTTTTGTCTTTCAAGTTAGTTTTTTACTTTTTTTATTCATTTTATTTTTGACTTCTTTATCATTCTTTTAATTAGAGGGCTGGTTGGAGACCAAATTGTGGCTGCATGGATTTTGATAATAATTTGATAATGACCAAACTATGTATCATTTTCTTCCCATTTAGAAACTGCCGAGTGCCACGAGGGCTATGTTTACTTGTTTAGCTGTTTCTGTTAAATTATAGATTCCTTTTGACATTTATAACATTTATTGATTCCTTTTGTAATTAAATGTGGAATGTTTGAAAATTTTGATAAATAAAAATAAGAACTAACTTCGCATATATAGGGCCTAACTAAACATTTAAGTAAAAATCCAGGGGGTGGGATCATAATTAATTATAAAACAAAGCCATTACTTTTTTAAGATTTTTAAAATTGGTTGTTGTAATTTTTTAAAATTGGCTTTGGTTTTCATATTTAAATTCTTATTCATTACTTCCTCTTCAAGCAGTTTTGACTTCATTTTTTTTATTTTAGGTTGATGTATTTAACCTTGATGGATCACAATGTTGTTGAATGTTCTTTAGCTTCTCTTGAATTTTTTGTTTTATTTTGTATACAGTATAATTTTTTTAGACTGGTAAAGATAAAAGGAGTTGACTAGTTGCTGTGGCACTGTGTATAACAACTTCATATGGCATCTCAAAATGAAGGAACTAAGCAGTAAGTTTGTATGATACTTGTCATGTAAAGTAATTTGATCTTCCATTTATTTAGGTAGTAAATGTGTATATGCTAGCTAGATTGTCACTATAATTGACCTACTAGATCATGTTTAGTAAGTTCAGGTATTTACATTGTTAGGTTTAATCGTATTCTATCAAAAGATTGGATGGATTCACCAATATTTGATAACAAGTATATAGATGGTGTTAATAATTTTTTAGAGTTTGCCTTCTCAATTGGACAACCGGTTGGAAGAGAAATCCAGTGTCCGTGTACAAAGTGTGGAAACACTTATTGGCATGAACGGGATTCTGTATATGAGCATCTTATTTGCTACGGTTTTGTCGAAGGTTATAAAAGATAGATCAATCATGGGGAACCAATAATCTCAACAGTGGTGGGACGTGACATGGATGATCGAGGCGGCTTTGATGACATTGATGGGTTGCTGCGTCATGCATTCGGAGATATGGCAAATCTTGAAGAGGGAAACAACGGGTTGAATGAAGATGCGAAGCAATTTTATAAGTTGGTAGATGAAGCAGGTCTAGAATTATGTCTGAATTGTACTACTGGATTTTCTTATCATTAGTCTCTACCACTTGAAGTGTCTACATGGCTGGAGTAACACATCTTTTACCTCCCTCTTGGAGTTATTAAAAGAAGCTATACCTGATTTGAATATTCCCACTTCTTTTAATCAAGCTAAGAATATGGTTAAAGACTTGGGTCTTGACTATGAAAAGATTGATGCATGTCCTAATGACTGCATGCTGTATCGGAATGAGTACATAAATGACTCAGTTTGTCATATCTGTGGAGAGTCTCGATATAATCTGACTCTTGCTACGGATGGCAACAAAGATGACTTTGCGCTTCCAAATAAAGTTCATAAGGTTGCTGCGAAGACCTTAATTTCAATAGCAAATAGTGAAAGACACCAACCTAATTCTTTTATTTAGTCTACTGTTTTATTCATTAGGTTAGTATTCTTGTTAATATTCTCTAGTAATGACATTAGAAATAGGTACCAAAAAGAAAAAAGCTCGTGGTCCCACCCAACTCAAGCATATTCATGCCATGGAGACACAAATAGAGTTAACATGGTACAATGGCAAACCCATAGGCCCAACAAAAACACAAGTTCAATTATTTAGTCGGTTCTTGGACACACTTGCAAGAAACTCTAATTTGGTTACCTTATTATATACTAATTGGCAAGCTGTGTCCAGTGAGACTAAAACTTCAATGTTGGATTATGCAAAGGTGAGTAGATCATTCTCCTTTTTAAATTGTTTACAAATAGGCTTAGCATGTATGGTAAAATAACATAATTCATTGTTTCTTCGTAGTCTAAATATAACATTCCTAGTGATGCTGAGCCTTGGGTGATAGATACCATTGGAGAGTCATGGAAGCAATTTAAAAAATGCATAAAAAATGTCACTATACACCGCACAGCTTATTCAAAGAGATGATGAAAAATTGTCCAATGACTGTACCTGAACTGCATTTTCAAAAATTAGTTCAATTTTGGAGGCTTGATATCAGCAAAGTAAGTTATTTTCACAACTTTCTTGGCTTTAATGATGGTTTCATTTATTTAACTAACTCTATGTATTTTTACATTGCAACAAAATGTAGGTTATTTCTGACATAAATCGTGAAAATAGATCCAAGCAAAAATGGAATCATCGAATAGGTCCAGTTAGTTTTGAGTTAGTACGCGCTGAATTGGTATTTTTTTGTGCTTTGAATTTAAGTATTTTTGCATCTTTCATGTTATCAAGAGTGTTTAAGTTAGTCACATGTTGGTGGTTTCTCTGTAGCGTGCAAAGAAGGAGGACAACAAAGATCCATCACAAGCTGAGATGTTTGTTGTAACTCGTACAAACAAAAAAGGAGAGACTCATTCGGGAACACAAGAGACGATTGTGAGTTATCCAATTTCTTAGAAAAGTACACCAAACCAGAAATGTGTTAGCTATTTTTTTATTTTGAAGCATTTAGGTGCATGAACTTATTTTAGTCCTATTTGTGTGTAATAGTATCATATTCAAAATTTGAAACAAGCAGGATACAGTGATGATGAGGCAGTTCAAACAGTTTTCGGAAAGGAAAGACATGGTAGAGTTTGTTTCTGTGGTCGATCAGTCACAAAATCCTATCTTAAAAAGGATAAGCAAATCTGACAAATGCAACAACAACATACTGAAGTGGTTTCAACTATGGAGAAAAATAAAAATAACTTAACTTCCAAGTTGGATGGTTTAACAAACTTGATTAAAACGTTGTTGCAACAAGTCAATCCTGGTATGAGTGCAGAACAAGTGCAAGTAATGATAGAAGCCACTCAACAATCTCCGCCTGATGCGAATAGTGTACCAAATAATGCGCGGTGAAGCATTTCTCCTTCACTTGGATCGAACCATGTATTAAAGGATTTCGAAGTAAGTTCTGTTCAAAATAAGTAGTTAAATTAATAGTATGGTTTTGGTACTTACTAAGCTGATTGGCTAAACCATTATATTTTTTGTTCTAAACTTTAGTTGTTTTACTTTTTATATCTTGTGCTCATCTTTATTAACTTAATTCTTTTTTATTGGTCCCTCACCACTCACAAGGAAAAAAACTTAAGATACTTTCACTAAGTGCATGCAACATTTAACCCTTAAATGATGGCATACAGTGAAGCAAATAAGCATTTTTTTTAACAAGTTGAAGGCTAACAAGTTTGGTACCACATAGAATTTAGAATTTTTTTTTCAACAATTATTATTTAGGTTTGCCACTTGTGTTATAGGTAGGTCTATATCAATTGGACTTTGTTGTTTACATAAAGAGGGACATGTATGTATAAGTTTTGGCAAAGATTTTCTTTTTATGTGGCTCATCAAAACCCTAGCAAATACTCCTTGCTATTTAGTGGTTGAAATTTTAAAGTTAATTGACTTATTAAACTTTGCTGCATATGTACTGCATTATCAAAAGTATTTTTGCTCTATTTTAACATGTTTATTTTTTTTGCTAGCAGGAAGACATGATGTGAAGAAAATATGTTCCATACAAATATGACATGGGATGGGTCTTACACTTTAGTTATCTAAATGTAATTTTTTGATGTGTTCTGTACTTTTTGAAAAGAGACTTTACTCGGTATTACATGTAATTGGACACATTACACTCTATTTTGATTTCTGTTGTTTAGACTAAAAATTAAACATATCTAGTTTATAATGAAATCTTTTATGATTTACATTTCTTGTTCTTAGATTTATTTTGTGATTATCATTATTTTGATATGTGATTATGCTTTTAAAAAAAAAATAAAGCTCATAAAACAAAACAGGCTATGGTCAGGGCCAAAACCGTGACCATAGATAAGGCTATAATCACGGTTTTAAGGACGGGTAACCATAGAGGCTATATGGCTATGGTCACGGTTTTGAGGAGGGGTGACCATAGAGGCTATGGTCATGGTTTTAAGGAGGGGTGACCATAGGCTCTATGGTCACGGCCAAAACCGTGACCATAGATAAGTCTATGGTCACGGTTTTGAGGAGGGGTGATCAAAGAGGCTATGGTCATGGTTTTAAGGAGGGGTGACCATAGAGGCTATGGTCACGGCCAAAACCGTAACCATAGATATGGCTATGGTCACAGTTTTAAGGAGGGGTGACTATAGGCTCTATGGTCACGGCCAAAACCGTGACCATAGATAAGGCTATGGTCACGGTTTTAAGGAAGGGTGACCATAGAGGCTATGGTCACGGCTAAAACCGTGACCATTGATATGGCTATGGTCACGGTTTTTATGCGTGACCATAGATTGCCCTATGGTCACGGTTAAAAACCGTGGCCTAAAGTGTCAGAATTCGAAAATTGTAACCGTGACCATAGAAACCGTGACCATAGGTAAAAAAACCGTGACCATAGACCTATGGCCACGGCAGAATAGGCCACGGTAAAAAACCGTAACCATTGGACCAAAACTGTGACCATAGATCTATGGTCACCCTTTTCACTAGCTGATAGGCCTTTTTTTGTAGTGTATACACAAAATAATGGACATATAGAATCAAACAAATCAAAGATTACAATCATAGAAAGAGAATAATGCACACAAGAATGAAAATAAGTGGTTATACGATGTAACCACACACTTTAGGCTCAAAACTCACATGCTTGTGGTCTTAGCTCAAACACATGATTCACAATATATATAATTCAAGCAAGTTTTAAATTTTTTTTTCAAATCAATTGGAGGGTGTTCTATAAGTAAATTTATTGAAAAATTTCATTATTTTGAATAAGCTTATTATATATATCCTAAATGCAATGTTGTGATTGACAAAGGTAAAATTCCTTAGTTTAATTCCCTTTTTAGTCAAACCAAATCTCATATGCAAAAAGGGTAAACTAAGCTCAATAATTCACATTTTTTCCAATCACAACTAATAAACTCAAATATATATATATATATATATATATATATATATATATATATTATCAACTAAGAATGCACATCCAATTAACAATCCAACATATATACAAACCAAAATGCAAAATGCAATAAGCTAAAAAAAAGTATCCAAAATAACTAATATATACAATAATCCCAAAAGTGCAATAAAGTAAAATGCAAATACTAAAAGTAAAGCAAGCTAAAGCAAAAATGTCTGAAATGCTCACCCAAAATGAAATCCTGCAGACGACGGCGACCTCCCCACACTTAGAAGAAAGCATCGTTCTCGATGCTACAAGAGTCTGCATCTGGCTGAGGCTGTGGCTGCGGCTGTGGCTGTGGGTCCACAAGAGTCTGCAGTGTCTTTGTGGGAGCCTGAATCTGTGTAGGTGCCTCTGCCTGCTGAGCCTCCTCCTCCTAATCCTCCTCTTCTTCCTCATACTGGTCAGAAGGAGTGTCGGAGTTAGAGGGCATGTGAGCGGCTAGTGATGCCAGCATCTGACTCAAGCGCTCATAGCGTCGCTTGTGGCGATGCTCACTCTGATCCATGTGCTCAATGAGGTGCTGTACGAGTTGGTAGGTCGGCTGTGACGCTGAGGATGGCGGTGCTAGTCAGGTAGATGTGGCTGGTGTTGTAGCAGGTCCAGCTGCAGCTGAAGAAGAGGACAGCCTAGACGTCGCTGCTGTAGAAGCTCAAAATAACTCTCTCCTTTCCAAGGACTGCTGGTGGTGACTCATCATTTGGGAGCCATGGTACTCCAGCCCGCTGAGCAAGCTCCGTTACCAAAGATGGGAATGGAAGGGTGCCCCTGATATGGGCTCGCCACATGAACTTTCGGATAGGCCGAGGAAGGTACAACTTCTTCCCCTCGAGGACGCACCCAATCAGGACCAGCATGTTAATCAGGATCTCAGTGAAGTAAGTGCTAGCCAAGACGTAGTGGGCGAGAATCTGCTGCCATACCTTAGCCTCCTTCGTCAAGTAATCAAACCACATCCCCTTGGGTCTCAATTTCGAGGCATCCATCTTCCAAGGGGCGTCCGGCTGGGTGATGCCAAGGCATCTTAGGCTAGTTTCACTAGCATTTTTCTGTTATTTTTAGTTGTTTTATGCATTTTCTTGAGCCTTAAGTAATCATTTGGGCCAAATAGTCATGCTTGTCTTAAATCATTCAAACATGAAGATTTTGATGCAAATTCCATGAGTTTTTAGTTATATTCCTTGAATGCTATGAATGAAAGATTTCTCATGAAATTTTGCAAGACTTTGATGCAGTTGTTTGGATGATTTCAGGGAAGAAGAGGCTAGGCAAGGAAGCAACAAAATCAATAAAGGAAACTTGAATATCACATGTGGAGTTTAAGTTCCAGTTTAAGCTTAAACTGGAGCTTAAACGCCAAAACCATGAGAGCTAAGGAAATGCTGAAAGTGGCGTTTAACCTCCAGTTTAACCTTAAACTGGAAGTTAAACGCCAGAATTAGAAATGCACCAGGGAGCATTTCCACGTTTAAGCTCCAGTTTAACCTTAAACTGGAGCTTAAACGTGTTCGACTATTTTTTCTCCTCCAGGGTTGCTTTCTCATTTCCACGTTTAAGCTTCAGTTTAACCTTAAACTGAAGCTTAAACGTGCTCGAGCTTGTGCCTCCAGGGAGTGCCAGCGTTTAAGCTCCAGTTTAAGCTTAAACTGGAGCTTAAACGTGTTATATGGAACAGCTTGACCATGCCTTCTTCAAACATAAATAACTTGAGCTACAAAACTCCAAATGAGGTGATTCAAAATGCATTGGAAAGAAGACATCTAGAGCTTTCCAAGCATATATGGAATGCATGGTGGATACTAAAAATTGAGGGAGAAAACAGCCCCGTAATGTGCATAGAAGAGCATAGTACCAACATGCAATCAGGCCAGCTGACCTCTTCACCTTCCATGGAGTATAACTCGAGTTGTAGAACTCCAAATGATGCGCTTCCAGTTGCATTGGAAAGTAGACATCCAGAGCTTTCCAACGATGTATAGAAGTATGGGGTGGACAATGCAACTGAGCTCCCAAAATTGGCATTTTCGAGCACGTTTAAGTGACTTAAACGTTGGCTTAAACGCTGTCAAACCAACCAGCAACCTTGTCACCTT
This sequence comes from Arachis hypogaea, assembly GCF_003086295.3. Classification (NCBI taxonomy): domain Eukaryota; kingdom Viridiplantae; phylum Streptophyta; class Magnoliopsida; order Fabales; family Fabaceae; genus Arachis; species Arachis hypogaea. The sequence continues at coordinate 47,617,504 of NC_092053.1, forward strand.
CAATCAAGCATAACTTGAGCTATAGAGATCCAATTGATGTGCTTCCAGTTGCGTTAAAAAGCTGACATCCATAGCTTTCCAACGAGGTATAATAGTCTATATTTGGCATCAAATTGGCAAGGTTGACAAGAGAACAAAGTGACGACTCAAGAAAGGGGGGTGCAACGTTTGAGTGTAGTTTAATGGATCATTATCCTTTTTGGATCAATTATGTCACTCTACCCTTCAAGCAAGCAAGGCCCATCAATAACACCAAATCAAGGTCACAAGAATCATCTAGAATAGTTTATTTTCATTTGATTGTACTTTGCTTTGAATTTCATTTTCATTTTGTAATTTAGGGAGCCTATTTAAAGGCCTTAGTTTCTGCATTTGAGACGGGGGGATTGAGGGGGAATCCAGCCCCTGAGGGGGAAGTTTGGATACACGGAGAACTTTGGATCATTTTCTTTTAGTTTTGTAATTGAATTCAGAGCTATGACTCACTAAACCCCTTTCATTGGGTTAGGGAGCTCTATTGTAATTCAATGAATCAATAATAGTTTTATCTTCTTCTTCAATCTTTTCTCTTGAATTTTGTTAGAAAGCTTCTCGATCTAATTCCATTGGGTAGTTGTCTTGGGAAAGAAACTACCCATAATTAGAATCCTTCGGAACCTTGGGAAAGGAATGGAGGATTCATGCTAGAGAAGCTTTCTCACAGTGAATTGGATTGGGGTTTGGATGGATATTGTGACATGTAATCTTACCAAATTGTGGTTCATGAAACTGTGTGGTATAATCAGTGATCGAGCATCATCTCTTCTTATGAACATTTAAACCAAGGGATTGGGAATTTGTTTGTTTTTAGAGAGAATTGGTGAGCCAAGGGATTGGGATCCAATCATATAAGATTGCCAAGCAAAATTCAATGAATGCATTAGTTGAGGAATGGATAAGAGTTGTTTTGATTCGGAGATCTCAATATCTCCTAACACCCAATGAACTCCCCATTTCTGATTTACCACTTTCTCTTTACATTCTGCAATTAAATTCATGCAATCACCCCATCCCTTTTAATTTCAGCAATTTAGCTTCTCGCTCTTTAATTCATGCAATTTTACATTCCGCAATTCTCATCTAAATCTTGATTCCGCTCAACTAGAACATACTTCTAATCCGAATTGCTCACTCAACCAATCCTTGTGGGATTCGACCTCACTCTATTGTGAGTTTTTACTTGACGATAACCGGTGCACTTGCCGGAAGGAATTTTGTCGATCGTGCAATTTCCTAAATCGTAGCATAACAAGTTTATGCGCATCAAGTTTATGGCGCCGTTGCCGGGGATTGGTTTTCGATTGACAATTCTCAAATTGGAAGTTAACTAGATTGAGCATTTTTCTTTTCTTTTGTTAATAGTTTTTGTTTCAGTTTATTACTGCTAATTTCTGCAAATTTTAATTTGTTTTCTTTGCTTATTCACTTGTTAGCATACTAACCACTAGCTGTTTGTGATATTGCCTCACTATGGAATTTCCACTATCTTTGGATGAGTATTGTTTGAGACTGAGCACATTGCAAAAAAGAAAGGAGTATCCATCATCTTTTGGTCAATCAAAATTCATGAGAAACTCTCCACCACCACAGAATGATTCATGTTATTATGCTCATGGTGGGTGGGAGTATCAGGAACAGGAAACGGGGTGCTTCCCAGAGCCACAAAATGGTCCATGTTTTGGTGAATTTGATCACTACTCAAGTTGTGGCTGGGAAGATCAAAACCAAAGAGATTTCACTTATTCACACCCCATTCATCAAGAGCCATCACCTCTGAATTATCCAACCTCACCTCCTAGTTTTACATATCCAAATTCTTCATCACTTGAGCATTTCTCAGCACAAAATTCCTTCTCAAATTCATACAATTCATTTCACTATCCACAAGACTCATTCCACTACACACAAGAGTCATACCACTACCAACACTCCAACCAAAGACTCTATCAGCCCACACAAAACACATACTCCCAGCCACCATATCACAGCCAAGATAATCAACCTCATCAACCCAATCCGAACCAATCACTTCATGATCAGTTAACCAGGATAGAAGGAATGCTTGCAACTATGGGCAGAGATGTGGCTGATTTGAAAAGCTTTAAGGAAGAAGTGATATCCAACTTACAAAATCAAGGTGCTGCCATTCAAAAGCTAGAAGCACAAATTGGATATCTATCAAAGCAAATCCCTACCCACAATTCTTCTAGTGATACCATGGCAAACCCAAGGGAGGAATCAGAAGAACAAGAAAGGGAGAAAGTCAATCAAGGGAGATCACACTCCAATGAAACAGAGAGTTGCAAAGAGGAAGGGTTCATTGAACCACAAATTCAGGAAGCTTTTGATGAACAGGATACTCCAACTGTCCAACAACAACCAAGTTCTGAGATCAAGGATGTGAAGGCAGTAGAAACAAGCACCAAAATGAGGATTGTGACCGAGAAACAAAGGACCATATCCATGAAGAAGAGAAGGTCGAAGAACAATCCAACTCCTGAGCCAACAAGCAAGTTCACTCAAGCCAATCACAAGGGAAAGCTTGCTGGAAAGAGGCATTCACAACAAGGGGCACTAACTAGCTCCTTTATCCACTTGAAGTCATTCCTCTTAACAAACTGGAGGAAGAGGAAGAAAGTCAGGAACAGCATGTCAAGCTAATGAAGTAAACGAGCGTTTGTTGGGAGGCAACCCAACCAAAGGTAGTTTTTCTTTTGTAGTTATTTCAATAAAAGAGTTAAGTAGATTTATCTGTATTGCAAGGAGCTAAGTTTGGTGTTGCACACCAAAACAATTCAAGGGTGAATGTGAGATTCTAAGTTTGGTGTTCCACCAAAAACTTCATTAAAAGCACATTTCTACCTCAGCATGACTAGTCACTAGCTCCAACCAATCAGGGAAACTACTTAAACAATAGTTTAATTTCTAGTTCATAGTTATTTTCTTAATAAAAGCACATGAGGTTTTCTGCATATGATCCAAATTGCTGCATATGGCAAGGAACTAAGTTTGGTGTTCACACACCAATCTAAGTTCAGAGGCCTACAAACATACATGCATGCTAACCAATTCTCAAAGTGCTTGGGGAACAAGCAACTTCTAATAGCTTTGCAGGAAGACAATCAATCTCATGGAAGGAATATACATCATCATCAAAGAGAACACCAAGGCTAGGAAGGATGATGAACAACAAAGAAGATGCTAAAAGGTTGTATTGTCACTTAATTGCTTGTACTTTGAATTGCTGATATTGGAAGTTTGCATGCACCCCTGCTTTAAGTTTGAGTCATTGCAGTTTTTGTTTGTCTGTTTGTTTAATTTCCAAATAAGTGATAGTCTAAGTGTCTGGATAAACTTCACTTGCTTAAATGTATGCTTGCCATGCTTGTTCTGTTTCCAAAAATAAAAGAAAAGTTTGAACAAAAGTAACTTGGCTCAATTAGTGACAAATCAAGTAGAATTAAGTGGTGGTATGCATGCTTGATTGTTTAGTCAGATCACTGGAAATTGAGTGTAGAATTATCATTTTTTGTGTAGAATTTGAAAACTGTCTATGGATCTTGATGAATAAATGTCTTTGGCCATGAAAAAGAAAGAAAAAGAAGAAGAAAAAGCCACTGAAAAAGGGCAACCAAAAAAAAAAGCAAAAAAAAAAATTGAGAAAATAAGCTAGGCACCAATGGTTTGAACTTCTGAGACAAATGCCTGTGGTGTTTATGTATTAAGGATATGCTTGGATGAATAGGTTCTGAGGAGTGTTTCAACACTTGGTAACTTGGGTTAACTAACTCGGGATTATCAACCAAAAGTCCATTATCAAGAGCAACCTAAATACAAAACATTTAGTCACACAAAGAGGTGCTGGGCACCAATGTCTCAAGAAGAAATGTGAACTAAAATGCCTGTAGTGGATATGTGTAGTGCACTGATAAGAAAAAGAAAATGCCAAAGGCTTGTGCAACACATGACACTGAGCAAACAAGGAGCAAAGGAGCTCTAAGAAAAAGAAAAACAAAGAAGAGAAAAGTGCCAAGGACATAAGAATAACAAGGGGCCATAGCAGTGTTTGATGGATGCAATGAAAAAGTGATAATCTTACTTGATAAGAATGAAAAAGTGATGCTGCAACTTTCTGCATAAAACCCTTCTGATGAACTTCAAGTGCTTACTAATATAGCCAATGTAATTGCTTTCTGTTTCATACTTTCTTCTCAAGTAACTCAGGACTTGCTTAGGGACAAGCAAGTATTAAGTTTGGTGTTGTGACGCCAAAGCATCTTAGGCTAGTTTCACTAGCATTTTTCTGTTATTTTTAGTTGTTTTATGCATTTTCTTGAGCCTTAAGTAATCATTTGGGCCAAATAGTCATGCTTGTCTTAAATCATTCAAACATGAAGATTTTGATGCAAATTCCATGAGTTTTTAGTTATATTCCTTGAATGCTATGAATGAAAGATTTCTCATGAAATTTTGCAAGACTTTGATGCAGTTGTTTGGATGATTTCAGGGAAGAAGAGGCTAGGCAAGGAAGCAACAAAATCAATAAAGGAAGCTTGAATATCACATGTGGAGTTTAAGTTCCAGTTTAAGCTTAAACTGGAGCTTAAACGCCAAAACCATGAGAGCTAAGGAAATGCTGAAAGTGGCGTTTAACCTCCAGTTTAACCTTAAACTGGAAGTTAAACGCCAGAATTAGAAATGCACCAGGGAGCATTTCCACGTTTAAGCTCCAGTTTAACCTTAAACTGGAGCTTAAACGTGTTCGACTATTTTTTCTCCTCCAGGGTTGCTTTCTCATTTCCATGTTTAAGCTTCAGTTTAACCTTAAACTGAAGCTTAAACGTGCTCGAGCTTGTGCCTCCAGGGAGTGCCAGCGTTTAAGCTCCAGTTTAAGCTTAAACTGGAGCTTAAACGTGTTATATGGAACAGCTTGACCATGCCTTCTTCAAACATAAATAACTTGAGCTACAAAACTCCAAATGAGGTGATTCAAAATGCATTGGAAAGAAGACATCTAGAGCTTTCCAAGCATGGCATGCATGGTGGATACTAAAAATTGAGGGAGAAAACAGCCCCGTAATGTGCATAGAAGAGCATAGTACCAACATGCAATCAGGCCAGCTGACCTCTTCACCTTCCATGGAGTATAACTCGAGTTGTAGAACTCCAAATGATGCGCTTCCAGTTGCATTGGAAAGTAGACATCCAGAGCTTTCCAACGATGTATAGAAGTATGGGGTGGAAAATGCAACTGAGCTCCCAAAATTGGCATTTTCGAGCACGTTTAAGTGACTTAAACGTTGGCTTAAACGCTGTCAAACCAACCAGCAACCTTGTCACCTTCAATCAAGCATAACTTGAGCTATAGAGATCCAATTGAGGTGCTTCCAGTTGCGTTAGAAAGATGACATCCATAGCTTTCCAACGAGGTATAATAGTTTATATTTGGCATCAAATTGGCAAGGTTGACAAGAGAACAAAGTGACGACTCAAGAAAGGGGGGTGCAACGTTTGAGTGTAGTTTAATGGATCATTATCCTTTTTGGATCAATTATGTCTCTCTAACCTTCAAGCAAGCAAGGCCCATCAATAACACCAAATCAAGGCCACAAGAATCATCTAGAATAGTTTATTTTCATTTGATTGTAATTTGCTTTGAATTTCATTTTCATTTTGTAATTTAGGGAGCCTATTTAAAGGCCTTAGTTTCTGCATTTGAGACGGGGGGATTGAGGGGGAATCCAGCCCCTGAGGGGGAAGTTTGGACACACGGAGAACTTTGGATCATTTTCTTTTAGTTTTGTAATTGAATTCAGAGCTATGACTCACTAAACCCCTTTCATTGGGTTAGGGAGCTCTATTGTAATTCAATGAATCAATAATAGTTTTATCTTCTTCAATCTTTTCTCTTGAATTTTGTTAGAAAGCTTCTCGATCTAATTCCATTGGGTAGTTGTCTTGGGAAAGAAACTACCCATAATTGGAATCCTTCGGAACCTTGGGAAAGGAATGGAGGATTCATGCTAGAGAAGCTTTCTCACAGTGAATTGGATTGGGGTTTGGATGGATATTGTGACATGTAATCCTACCAAATTGTGGTTCATGAAACTGTGTGGTATAATCAGTGATCGAGCATCATTTCTTCTTATGAACATTTAAACCAAGGGATTGGGAATTTGTTTGTTTTTAGAGAGAATTGGTGAGCCAAGGGATTGGGATCCAATCATATAAGATTGCCAAGCAAAATTCAATGAATGCATTGGTTGAGGAATGGATAAGAGTTGTTTTGATTCGGAGATCTCAATATCTCCTAACACCCAATGAACTCCCCATTTCTGATTTACCACTTTCTCTTTACATTCTGCAATTAAATTCATGCAATCACCCCATCCCTTTTAATTTCAGCAATTTAGCTTCTCGCTCTTTAATTCATGCAATTTTACATTCCGCAATTCTCATCTAAATCTTGATTCCGCTCAACTAGAACATACTTCTAATCCGAATTGCTCACTCAACCAATCCTTGTGGGATTCGACCTCACTCTATTGTGAGTTTTTACTTGACGATAACCGGTGCACTTGCCGGAAGGAATTTTGCCGATCGTGCAATTTCCTAAATCATAGCATAACAAGTTTATGCGCATCACTGGGCAACCACACTCCGCAATGCATCATAATCAAAAGTCAATCTAAGCAACCCCTCCTCAGCCCTTTGAAAAGCATCATTGTCACTGACTTTGGGCTGACAGTCTCCTCAATGTCTGCCTCTGTAACCAAAGTTTGTCCACCTCTAAGGTGAACCACATCAAGGGTCGCTCTGAAGAAGTTTCAGTAAAACTCACGGACCCAAAACTCGTTCACTCTGGCTAGTTCTCTACCCAAGAAAGACCAGCACCGATTCCTAATCTGAGGCTCAGTAAACTGCCTCAAATTGGAGGGGATAGCTATCTTTTTCTCCAGGTTGAGCTTCCGTTGCTTAGAGAGTGGAATGCGGAGCTCACAATATAGATTAGCAAACCTCTCTAAGTCGGCAGGAGGCAGGAGCTGATCTACCTTATCCTTGTCAGAGAGATGCATTTGAGAATAACCGGAGGTCGCAAAATCAGTGGAAGACTGAGATCTCTTTCTTTTCTTGGAGGTGACCTTGGCTTTTTCCTTGCCTCTGTCAGACATCCTGAAAATAGAAATCACAGGATACAGAATATTAAGCATAGCAGGGGAGTGGAAAAACAAGGATATAAGCAACAAACAGAAAACAGGCAACAGAAGGAAATTGAGATACTTCTATGAAGTGAGTCAAAGAGATAAATTCTTGGAATGCAAGAAAAACATAATTCAGACATCAATAAGAACACAAACCATGAATTCATGTAATGATAACGAAGATGCTTGTTCGTTAAGAAACAATAATTATCATGCCTCAAAAGGAAACTAAAAGAGTTAATTTGAAAACTAAAAGAAAAGTCAGAAGGTTAATCAAGTTAAAAGTCAGAAAACTGGGTTAAAGATTAGTGGCACGACAGTTGTTGACTTAACCAAGAGAAGTTCAAAGAGTATAAGAAACACGCAGACTCACATTCTTGAAGATGATGCAAGTTATTGATGATGAAATATGAAATGTGTAAAAGCATAGAAGAGGAATGCAAGTCATCATCAATATGGTTGGTCACTAACTTTGTAACGATTGGTGTTGAAAGAATTGGGAAAAGCACTTGATGTAACCGAAAGGAGGTTGAAAACAATTCCCGTTTAAAAATGTTTACACCATTGGAAAGCACCAATTATTAAAAATGTAAGAACCTCAATCATAAGGAAACATGTTTAAATCAAGTGGTAAATTATGGCAATAGCTTCATTGGTTAACTAATGTGAAAATTGAACTTGAACCAAAAAACTGTAAAGATTTTGATTTTAACCTGAAATGTTGAAAACACAAAGAAGGTTCATATTGACTTAGTTAATCAAGGTTCTATTTGACACAGAAATCTGTCAAACAATTCCTTAATTTTGTCAATTACCAATGCACATGAAAGGGAACTAAAGAGATGCAGAAATGCTCACCAGTCAACTTATGAATTGAATTTGGTATAAGCCAAAATGAGTTTCACATCAAAAAGTGCCAAGTTCAATTCCTAAGTTGTAAGTTAACAACAGGGCAATTTCCAAAAATTTTTGGCAGCATTCTGGCAGTAAATTGGATGTTCTCGGATAAACAAACAGCAACAAAACAACTCATTTGAATCTAATATATGATAATAGCGTGAAAAACAAGAAAATCATATGAATCTGGCATCGATATGTAAAATTAGCATAGCAGCAGTCAAACAGCTTATATGAACCCAAAACAACTCAACCATAAGCATAATATGAAGATTCATAGAAACTATAGCAAATAACTAAATTGAGCAGCACTTTCAATCAGTAGTAGGAAACTGCATATCAACAGACAGCATCAAATAGCAAGAAGCACCCAAAATTAACAACAAAAGCAACATGAAAAAGCACATAACACCAACATCATCATCACTCAGCAAAATAATTTAAAATCAGCCAATTCAGACAGCATAAATAGCAAGCAATTATACCTAAATCCACTATCCACGCCAGATTCTCTAACAACCTAAGCAAACTAACATGCATTTCTAACTAACTATATCTAATAGAAATTAAACATTACTAACTAAATTACTTAAACAGAATAACAAGATAAGAAAAGAAATGCAGAAAGGGGAGACAGGGGAACCTGGGTGAAGTAGAAGTAGAAATGGCAGAGAAAGGGAAGTGAGGATAGTGCCAACCCAGAGACGGTGGCTACTGGTGCAGAAATGATGCTGGCACAGTAGGACTGGGCGACAGAGGAGTGGCACTGGAGAAGCAGTACAGAGTCGAACAGTAGCTGGCTCAGGGAGCAGTATTGGTGGACCAGGGAATGTGGTGAACTTGAATGAAGAAGAGAAGAGAGAGGGGTAGTAGGGGCGGTCAGAAGGGATGCCGGCGGCAAAGATGTTGCCACGGTGGTTGCTGGTTGGAGGCGGGAAGGGAAATGGCCGAGAAAAAAGGAGAAAGAAAGAAGAAGAAAAAAGGGAAGAGAAGGATAGAAGGAGAAATGAGAGGATGATCGGCGGCGGTTTGGTCACCAGAGTGGTGGCCAGTGGTGGTTACAGAAGCTTGAGGGCAGTGGCTATGGTGGTTTAGAAGGAGAAGAAGAGAAAGAGACATTAGAGGTGAATGAAAGGGCGACGCAAATGGCAAGGTCTCACGCGTCTGGGGTATCAGTGATTTCAAATCCATGCATACGCGTTGGGTGGACAGAAAGGGAAACGACACGTAGGCGTCACTCACGATTGAGCATGGATGGGTCAAAAGAAGCATCGACGCGTATGCGTCATCGACGCTGATGCTGGAAGAGAGGGAAAGCACGCTTTCGCGTACGCATGGAGTGAAATTGTGCTACACACACAGTTCCAGCGCCAGTTTCGCATAACTCTCGAAAAAATGTACGGAGGTTGTGTTGACACATCAACGCGTACGTGTGACTGCCCTTTTTTTTTTATAAAAACACCAAAATAGAGATTAAAATTTCTCCTGACACTATCTACAACTCCAAACTAACCAAAATACAAATTAACAATTTTTGTGTTTTTGAGGACTTTTCACAAAATTTGAGAAAACATGCAACTCAAGCAAAAACTCAAATTCAAAGAATCATCCTTATTCAAAACATAAAACCAACAAACAACCTAGCAGCCAAAACAAAACATACAAAAGAGTAGAAAGGACTATAAGCATTCTAAAGCAACTAAAATTCAAATATAACAACAAATCTTTTGCTTTTTTTTTGAAAAATTTTCAAATACAAAACAATTATAACCTACACTCCAAGAAAAACACAATTTAATAACAACTATTCTAATCAAAACATAAATCTTATGAACAACTTATCAATCAAAGTAATGTAAAGAGTATAAAAATTAAGAAAAACTACCTACAATAGTAATTCAATTCATTCATTGATTATATCTACAAGAGAATGAAAAGAAGTTACCATGGTGGGGTGTCTCCCACCTAGCACTTTTATTTAAAGTCCTTAAGTTGGACCATTGGGAGGATCCTTGTCAAGGTGGCTTGTTCTTGAATTCATCCTTGAACTTCCACCAATGCTTGGACTTCCAATAGGCTCCAAAATTCAAAATTACTAGCACGAAGCTTTGATGAATTTCCTCACAAGCTAAGGGCTCCCGAAGTTGATCTTCACATATTCCCAGATCCCAATCTTGTTTCTACACCCATCTTCATGTTGATCAAGACAATTCCATTTGGGTGGCAAGTGATCCAAATTCTCAATAAACACCGAAACATCCTCTTAGACCCATTCAATTTAAGAATCCTCCAACCTTGGGGCCTAAGCCTTGGGGGTTCAACCTTAATGAGCTTAACATCATTTTGCCAACCACTACACAACCTTCCTTTACTCCTCAATCCACAGAGGGCTCTAAGTTGACCATCCATTTCAAGCAACCCATATTCAAGGGGAATGATAAAGCTTAGAGATAAGAGATTTACCCACTTGAATGGTGTAAAAGATGGTGGAGACTTAGGAAGGGGGACCTCCCCACACTTTGACAATGCAAGGTCCGCTCCCTTGTGCTCTTCTTTAAATTCCTCCACCTCTTGACAAGCATCTTCAATTTCAATTTCTTGTTCACCAACCTCTTTTTCACATCCCTCATTGCTTAAGTTATGTGTCGGAGGTTGTGTGTTAGTCTCCTCAACATCAAATTCACAACACAATGAGGGTGATTCAACAATCTTCAATAACACATTGGTTGGTGAGGAATTATCTTCAATAACAACACTTGTCACTTGGCCAACTTCATCTAATCCTTCATTACTTAACATATGCCTTGGAGGTTGCACATCCTCCTTAACATCGCTTTCTAGTCCAATGGTAGAAAGCTCAACAAGATCATCAAGGGGATTGATCAATGTAGACAAAAAATCACTAATTATGGAATCCACTTCTTGATCAATTTCCCTCAACTCTCTATCCACTTCCTTAACATTGATAACCTCGGCTTCCTCCTCTTGATGAAAATCTTGCTTAAACTCCTCTACTTCAAAGCTTCGGGATCCCTTAGCTTGTGTGGAACTTCATCAAAGTTTGGTGCTAGTGATTTTGAATTTTGGAGCCTATTGGAAGTCCAAGCATTGGTGGACGTTCAAGGATGAATTCAAGCACAAGCCACCTTAACAAGGATCCTCCTAATGGTCCAACTTAAGGACTTTAAATAAAAGTGCTAGGTGGGTGATAAACCCCAATTTTGTGGTTTATCTTGTGCTTAATTTGGGAGATTTATCACCCTTTCTCACATTTATTCAATGAAATAGCATGGTTTTGTAATTCTCCCTTAATTTGTGCTTAAGTGTAAAAATATATTTTTTAGACCCCTAAATTGGTGATTTTAATTCACTTTAAGCCCATTCGATGCTTTGATGTGTTTGTTGAGTGATTTCAGGTTTATAAGGCAAGTATTGGATGGAAGAATTGAAGAGGAAAGCATGCAAGTGGAGAATTCATGAAGAAATGAGCAAAATGGAGAATTGAGGGCCACGCGCATGCGTCAAGCATGCGTACGCGTGAGTAGAGGTTTTGCCAGTGACGCGCACGCGTGACGTTCGGCACGTGACCAACTTAAAGGGAAATCACTGGGGGTGATTTCTGAGCTGCCCGGGCCCAATTCCAACTCGTTTTTGAGGGTATTTGATGCAGAATTGAAGATTGAGCAAAGGGGGGAGCACTTAGTTAGTCATGATGAGCCTTTAGTTAGTATTCTAGAGAGAGAATCTCCCTCTTCTCTCTAGAATTAGGTTAGGATTAGGTTAATTTCTCTTAGATCTAGATTTGATTACTTGATTTCATCTTGTTTCCTTTATGAATTCTTGCTTCTACACCTTTATTCTCTTAGTTTGTGATGTTAATTTTACTTTTATGCCTCTTTTATGTTCATGCACTCATGTTGGATTTGGATCTCTTTTAATGAAATTTGATGTTGATGTTCTTTTATTGTTAATTTAAGCTGTGTGAAAATTTTACTTTTTTTGCAATTGATAGTTGGTAGATTTATATTTCTTGCATTTTTACTATGCTTTACTTTTATTGCAAACTAGGTGTTTGATAGAATGTTTCCTCTAGTTTTTGAGTAGTTTTCTTTACTCTTGGCCTAGGCTAAGGGAATTGAGTGACCTTGAGTCCTTGGGTCTCATTAAAGCTTTTGTAAATAGACTTAATGAGCTTGGTTCCTCATAATTGTCAATACATGGTTTGTAGACAAGGATGGTGATCTCAATTACCTATGTCTAGCCAAGAGTTCTTTACCTTGCCGTTATTAATTCTTGATTTACTTTTCTTGTCATTTATTTTCTTGCCCTTTTATAAACCAAACTCCTTGTTCCTTCATAGCGAATAATTGATCACTTCATTGCAATATGGGACGACCCGGAGTCTAAATACTTCGGTTAATTTTTATTGGGGTTTGTACTTGTGACAAAACCAATGTTTTTGCATGTGAGGATTCTTTGTCGGTATAGAACTATACTTGCAACGAGATTTCATTTGTGAAATTCTAAATCGTACAAGAAACCAAACATTAAAATGGCACCATTGCCAGAGAATTGCAATGGTGCTATGTTATTGGCTATTGTATATAGTGTGAATATGTTTGCCTTTTTCTTCTTTGTTAGTTGTTGCTACTTGTAGGACTTTTCTTTCTTTATTCCTTGTTAGTTTTGTTTTTGTTTTCTCTTATCACCATGAATTCTCATCACTTTGGCTATGAGTGTAGTTCAAACTATGCTGTAGGAAATAGAAGCTTTAATGATAATTTGCATCAAGGATTTGGAAATCGAAGGTGGGAGGAGCCCTAAGCTTATGGACAACCTTCTATGCAACAACCTCCTTCCGAATCGAGTTTGACAAGAGTGCTTCGGGATATGACTACTCTCCTCACGGAGATGCACAAGGACCAAAAGGCATTTTATTCCACCTGAGCCGTTCAAGCGCCACCCCAACATGACTACTCTTCGGATTCTTATGGGTATAATCCTAATCCTAATGCATACCAATCTAATGTATGTGATGACCCTTATTGTGATTGTCAACCACAACCACCACATACATATGAACTCCCTCCCCAATATAGCCCTCTGCCATACTCACAAGCCTCATACCACCATTCACCTCCAAATGATCCCAACCCATATCCATCATACCAACCACCATATGAATCATATCTAGAGCCACCACCATTCCAACACCAATTCTCCCATGAACCACAATTTTCTCATACACCACCTCAAGACTTTCACCAATGTGAACCACCTTCCAACTACACTCCCTTTCCCTCAAACATTGAACCCTCTCTTCCACCACCGCCCGCCAATAAAGTCCTCACGCAAGAACTAAGAGATCTTGACTCTCATATCCAAAGGCAACAAGAGGGGACGGAAAAGGAGTTTAAAGAGCTAGAGGCCAAGATGGATATCATGGTAGAAGCCATTAACCACATAGCCTCCCATCTAAGCTCATGCATTCTAAGTACTTCCATTGACAAATGTGGAGGGTCAACCAAGGAGCTTAGCGAGGGAGTGAATTTGGAGCTCCCACGTGAAGAAGAGGAATTAAAGTAAGAAGTGCAACAAGAGGAGGAGGTAGAGATTATTGAACAAGAGAAAGTAGTGGTTGGGTATTTAGGATATGTTGCGTACATAGAGGAATCACAAGTTGAATAGCCCTCTTCCAAGAAGCTTGATATTGATGTTAAAGAGGGTATACAACCTCCAAAGCATGTCATGGTTAAAGACTTGGAAGATGTTGATCAAGGGATGGATTCAATCATTGATGAATTCTTATGTATAATTGAATCCTCTCCCATTGGACATGAAATTGAGATTAAAGAAGAAGATGCACAACCTCACATGCCCTTGGTGAGCAATGAAGATGAGATGGAATTGGAAGAAAGCTACCAAGAAGAAGGTTTGGAAGAAGTTGGGCAATCAACAAGTCCTCCTATATATGATGATTCCGCATCAACATATGATTCTGTTAAGCTTGATGAATCCTTCTCCACTATGCTTGAAATTAATGATGAGGTGGACTTCACTCAAACTCCTATTTATGATTTGAGTGATGGAGAAGAGATAGAAGAATTTGGTGAAGAAGAATGTGCACTTGAGGAAGCTTGGCAAGAGGTAGAGCTTGAAGAACCTTGTCGAGTGGTGGAAGCCTCTAGAAGAGGGTGGACGGGAGTGTAATGCGCTTTATCAAGACCGTTGGGAACTCCTCCACCTAGGTTGCCATCTAATCCTTCATTTGAGTGGGTAAAACTTCTAACTCTTAGCTTTATTATCCCACTTGAATTTGGTTTTCTTGAAATGGATGGACAACTTAGGGCGCTTTGCGAAATTAAGTGTAAGAGGAGGATGTTTAATGGTTGGCGTTGTAAGTCTAGGCTCATTATGGTGGGAAGCTCAAAATTGAGGAGCATGAATTGGTGTAGTGCTCAATTGGATGGGTCTAGGAGGGTAGTTTGGTCCCTTCATGAGAATTCGTCTTCTCCACCACCCGAACGGAATCAAAGTGATTAAATTGAAGACGGGTGTGAAAACAAAGTATGGGATCCCAGATTACAAGGTGTGGATCAACTTTGGGAGCCTATGGTGTGTGAAGAACTCTATCAAAGCTTGGAGTTATTAACTTTGAATGATGAAGAACAATGGAAGTCCAAGCATTGGTGGATGTTCAAGGATGGATTCAAGCACAAGCCACCTTGATGAAGAGCTCCGCATAAGTCCAACTTAAGGACAATAAACAAAAGTGCTAGGTGGGAGACACCCCACCATGGTAAAATATTTCCTTTTTTTCTCTTTGTAAATATTGGTAATTTAGGTTTAATTTCATATTTTGTTTAGTTAGTTGAGTTTATTTGGGAGTCTAGTAGGTTAAATAAGGTTTTATGATGTTTTGGTAGCTGTTTGGAGGTTTGGAATGCTTGGTTTGGTGCAAGAACTTGAAAAAACTTTGAAAAATAGAGCACCATCCACGCGTACACATGTTGCATGCGTACAAGTGACCCAAGAATTTTCAACCATCCACGCGCACGCGTCATGCACACTTACGTGTGGATTGCAAATTTTCACCTCCAAGTCAATTTCCCGAGAGTTGCTCGAACAACGCGCTAACACTGTGCCTTTCGCGCAAGGCTACCCAAACGTACGCGTACGTCACGCGTACGCGTCACTCTTAAAATAACCCATTGACGCGCACGCGTGACACACGCGTACGCGTCGCCCCCATTTTTCCATTTCTACGCACATGCGTGGACGCCCTTCCTTCACTACACTTCTTTTCTCATATTCTTTCCATTTTTCTCATTCTTCTCTCTTCTCTTCTTTTCTTTCCACCCTTCAAACATCATCCAACACTACCAAACACCATGTAACATGATGAGCGGATAATTTATACGCTTTTTGGCATTGTTTTTAGTATGTTTTTAGTAGGATCTAGTTACTTTTAGGGATGTTTTCATTAGTTTTTATGTTAAATTTATATTTCTGGACTTTACTATGAGTTTGTGTGTTTTTCTATGATTTCAGATATTTTCTGGCTGAAATTGAGGGACTTGAGCAGAAATCAGATTCAGAGGTTGAAGAAGGACTACTGATGCTGTTGGATTTTGACCTCCCTGCACTCAAAGTGAATTTTCTGGAGCTACAGAACTCGAAATGGCGCGCTTCCAATTGCGTTAGAAATTAGACATCCAGGGCTTTCCAACAATATATAATAGTCCATACTTTGGCCAAGAATTGACGATGTAAACTGGCGTTCAACGCCAGCTTTCTACCCAAATCTAGCGTCCAGCGCCAGAGAAGGAGCCAAAACCAGAGTTGAACGCCCAAACTGGCACAAAAGCTAGCGTTCAACTCCAAGAAGGACCTCTACACGTGCAACACTCAGGCTCAGCCCAAACACACACCAAGTGGGCCCAGGAAGTGGATTTATGCATCAATTACTTACTCATGTAAACCCTAGTAGCTAGTTTATTATTAATAGGACCTTTTACTATTGTATTAGGCATCTTTGGATTACCTTATGATCCTTTGATCACGTTTTAGGGGGCTGGCCATCTCGGCCATGCCTGGACCTTCACTTATGTATTTTTAACGGTAGAGTTTCTACACTCCATAGATTAAGGTGTGGAGCTCTACTGTTCCTCAAAGATTAATGCAAAGTACTACTATTTTCTATTCAATTCTTCTTATTTCGCTTCTAAGATATCCATTCGCACCCAAGAACGTGATGAAGGTGATGATTATGTGTGATGCTCATCATCCTTCTCCCTTATGAGCGCGTGCTTGACAAACACTTCTGTTCTACATGAAATAAGCTAGAATGAGTATCTCCTAGATCTCCTAACCAGAATCTTCGTGGCGTAAGCTAGAATGATGGCGGCATTCAAGAGAATCTGGAAGGTCTAAACCTTGTCTGTGGTATTCCGAGTAGGATTCAATGATTGAATGACTGTGACGAGCTCCTAACTCGCGATTGCAGGGCGTTAGTGACAGACACAAAAGGATAGTAAATCCTATTCCAGCATGATCGAGAACCGACAGATGAATAGCCGTGCCGTGACAGGGTGCATGAGCATATTATTCACTGAGAGGATAAGATGAAGCCATTGACAAGGGTGATGCCTCCAGACAATTAGCCGTGCCGTGACAGGGCATTGGATCATTTTCCCGAGAGATGACCGAAAGTAGCCATTGACAGTGGTGATGTATCACATAAAGCCAGCCATGAAAAGGAGTAAGACTGATTGGATGAAGATAGCAGGAAAGCAGAGGTTCAGAGGAACGAAAAGCATCTCCATTCGCTTATCTGAAATTCCTACCAATGATTTACATAAGTATTTCTATCCCTATTCTATAAATAAATTTCAAAAACCTCATTACTATTTTATATCTGCCTGACTTAGATTTGCAAGGTGACCATTGCTTGCTTCATACCAACAATCTCCGTGGGATTTGATGGGATATTTTCGTGGAAAAACGAATTTCTCCAAAACACCCAAACTTAACCGGCAAGTGCACCGGGTCGCATCATGTAATAATAACTCACGGGAGTGAGGTCGATCCCACAGGGATTGAAGGATTGAGTAATTTTAGTTTAGTGGTTGATTTAGTCAAGCGAATCAAGATTTGGTTGAGAGATTTGTGATTTGCAGAATTTAAATTGCATAGAAAGTAAAGGGAATGGGTAATTGGCATGAAATTAAAGAGAACAGGAATTAAAGTGCTGAATCTTAAAAAACAAGAAATTAAATGGCAGAAACTTAGAACGCAAGAAATGTAAATTGCAAAATCTTAAAGTGCAAGAAATGTAAATGGCTTGAATTGTAAAGGGAATGGGGAGTTGGATTTGCAGAAATTAAACAAGGAAATGTAAAATTGCAACAAGCAGAGAAGTAAAGGATGTCTTGAATCAAACCGGATCTTAAAACAGAAATGTAAATGAGCACGAAAACAGTAAACAGGGAATGGGAAATGGGAAATCCGGATCTCAGGACCCAAGAGACTAGAAAACCAAGTCTAGATCTCAATGCCTTCCTAGATCCAACAAGCACAATTGCAAAGGAAATTGTAAATTGCAAAGAAAGTAGATGAAGAAGCAAGTAACTGAAACTGAAATTCAATTAAGCAGAAAATTAAACAAGATCCCAAGGTGAGACTGAAACAGAATTTCTTCAATTCTCTACCCAAAAATCCAAGACAAGAAAAGTAAAGAGTGCTTGGCAAGAACAAGGAAGAAGAGAGATCAATTCTCCTCCCAAATTCTCTTGAATGAAAACAACAATGCTAAGAAATGTAAAAGTGAGCTCTCAGCAAAAACCGAAAAGAAAGCTGTTCTGAAAAACTAAAAAGGGAAGCTCCCTTAAAACTTAAATTCTAATCTATTTATACACTTTCTTCAAATGGTCTTCAAGCCTTCAATTGGGCCTTTGCTCTTGGTGGAATTGGGTTGAGAGAGGCCTTGGTTGATTGCTCTTGGAGTTTGGAGAAGAACCGAATTGAACCGGGTTGGAATCATGAAAGCTTGAGTAAAAGTTGGAGTAAAAGTTAGGGTCTAACTTTTGCTCCAACTTTTCACATCAGCACCCTTGTTTTGCTGATACCAACGTTGGGGCAAAAGTTAGGGGTCTAACTTTTACTCCAACGTTGGCCTCCCTTTAGTTATTCATGGCGCCAACGTTAGCCAGAAAGTTAGGGGCTAACGTTGGCGCAAACTTTTGCTAGCCCAGGGAGTTTTTCAGGCGCCAACGTTAGCCAAAAAGTTAGGGGCTAACGTTGGCGCAAACTTTTGGTGCATCCAGGGAGTGTTTTTCATGCCAAAAGTTAGCCAAAAAGTTAGGGGCTAACTTTTGGTCCAGCTTTTGCTTCCTGGTTCATAATTAATCCAAGACTCAAGTCATTCCTCCTAGCCATTCCTTCTTGCATCAACCTTTCTCCAAGCTTTCTTCACCTATCATTAATCAACCAAACACATCAAAGATATGCTCAAAATCATGAGATATTCATTCTTTCATAATATATGACAATTATAGCATAAAACCTCATGAAATAGCATGAATTTATACATGGTTGATTAAATCAAAGGAAACATGAAAATCTACCCAATTGGCTTGCTTTTGGCTCAAGAAAGTGCATAATTCAATTGAAAACAAAAGAAAAAGGCTAGTGAAACTAGGCTAAGATGACTTGTCATCACAATACCAAACTTAAAGCTTGCTTGTCCCCAAGCAAGAAATGAATTATGCTCATAGGTTCTTTCACTTAAGACGGATTGAAGAATAAATTGTAAGGTCCTGTGAGTGAAGTGATTAAGTGTCAGTGGGGTGAACTCTAAATCATATGCTCATACAAGGGTTTCAGTGCTCACTAGTCCTCACATATTGGAAGTCTTAGGTCTTAGGATTTTCATCCAAATGGTATCATGGAGATCTCTTTATATGTAGTCACCTTGAAGCAGCTTATAGTTTCTTTGCTTTGGCCTTGACTCTAAGTGTCATGTCTCAAAGCGGCTCTTTAGATAAGCTTTCAACCAATACTCCTAAACCAGTTGGTTTTAAGGTATTAGGTGTTAAAGCACCCCTAAGGATTTACTTGCTCAAGACTCTTTCCTTGACACAACTCAACCACAAGCATTTACTAGGCTAACAACTCTTTGAGTTTTGTTTTGTTTTTTTTTTTCTTTCTTTTTCTGCCTAGTAATTGATGCTTAGAGCCTTGGGCCATATTCTTTTTGTTTTTGTATTTTCTTTTCTTTCTTTTGTTTTGTTTGCTGCTTCTTGGATCAATAAATTTTTGAGAATCTCCACAATACTTCTTTGAACTTCATGTCCCGCCTATGAGCTCCCATGCAAGTTTTCACAAGCATGCAACCTCAATACATAACATTACAACTAGAACCACCACTTCTCCTAATCTTTTGCTTGCCTCAAAATTGTTTAATTCCTCAATCATTCTTTTCAAAGAACTTTCAGGTGATGCATTTTTTGAACATTGAGTGCAAACAAGTTTTGAAGAGAAAAATGTTGTGAATGATTAAGCATCTTGCTTATTGAATTTCAGAAAAGAAACCATGCTAAACAGACAGATAATCAGGGAAACTAAACCACTCTCAATCATAGCAGTGTTTGATGTAAGATAATCACTTAACAATACAACCTTTTGGAGTTCACTTGCTTTCCTTCTTCTCATCATCATCATTGCTGGCCTTTAGGTTCATCTTTTGTTTCTTTGGTCGATGATGCTTAATCCTTCCAAAAGCTTGTATGGACCTCTGCAATGATATTGAAAGTTGCTTGTTCCCCAAGCACTTGAAAACAATGGTTAGTCTGGCTGATTTATTTATGGGCTTTTGAACTTACTTTGGTGTGGGAACACCAAACTTAGTACCTTGCCAATGGTTTTCATGCATCAAATTAACCATGTGTGATAATTTTTTTTTTCTTTTCTTCTTCTTTTTCAAAAGCAATAAAACTGAAAACTAGGAAACAGCAGAATAGTTAACTAGTTTATCCAACATGCTTGAAGCCAGCATTATGCAGAAAGTGAGAATGTGTTTTATAATGGGATTTTGGTGAAACACCAAACTTAGAATCCTGCATTCTCCTTTAGATTGTTTTGGTGTGCAACACCAAACTTAGCTTCTTGCATTATAGATAAAACTAATTAACCTTTTTATTAAAATAGTTATGAACAGAAAACTACCTCAGGTTGGGTTGCCTCCCAACAAGCGCTCTTTTATTGTCACTAGCTTGACATCCTTCATCCTCTGATCATGGAAGTTGAGGTTTCTGTTGCCTTTGGTTTCCTCCTCTCACCGTAGGCTTCTCCTTGATAGTTGTTTCTTTTCCCGTAGCCTTCTCACTGTTTTCCATAACTGCTTTCCCTTTCAACCCAGCAGCTTTTTCACTGTTCTTTGAGTCATCTTCAGTGGCTCTTAGGGACATATCTCCCTCTCTCTCGCCCAGTTTAGCAAGGTTTTGAACCAGTTGTTCCATGTGCCTTTCAATTCTCTTGAGATATGCCTCTTGGTTTTTCCTTATATCCTCCTGATCTATTATTGTCATTTCTTGAATTTTCATAAACCTTTCCATCATCATTTCTAGAACATAGAGTCTTTGGAAGTTTAGGATTGGTTGTGGCTGTGTCAATTGTGGTGATTGATGTAAGTCATTTTGGGCGGGTGGTGAGGTAGGACAGGGCTGGAGGTGTGTATATTGGGGTGGTGTGTAGTGATTTTTGTTGGTATGGTGGTGTTTTTGCAGGTTTGGGAAGTTGGGGTTGTTATAGTTGAAGTCCCTTTGTTCCTGATGCTGAGATTCCCTCATTCTTAGATAAGAATGTAGTTTCCATGGTGGAACTTGTGCATTCACTGTGGCAGAATGTAGAGAATCAATTTGTCTAGCTATTGATTCCAATTGCTGCTGAGTTTGCTGGTATAGCTATTTGTTTTGATTCATGATTGCTCTCACTCCTTTAAGATTCATTGCTTCCTTTTCTGAAATTGCATTCCGTGGTGTCTCAAATGAGTGTTGGTTATTGGCTCTTTTGTCACTGAACTCTGCAGTTCCTTGGATGGTTGCTGTTGCCTTGAGTAGGCCATCTGAGAAGTAATCTACTGCTCTTCTTGTTTCTGAGGTTAATCCTTCATAGAATGCTTGAAAATCCACCTTGTCACTTGCTTTCTTGTATCTTTCCCATGCTTTGAACAATGGTTCTTCCTCTCTTTGTATGAATGGATGTATTCCTTCTTTCATCTTAATGTTTTGTCGGGATGATGAGAATTTGGCTAGGAACTTAGCAACCAAATCATCCCAACTAGTGATACTTCCTTGGGGAAATGTTTCAAGCCATTGTGCCGCTTCATCCTTCAGTGAGAATGGAAATAACAAGAGCTTACAGGTATCATGGTTTACACCATTAAGATTGACAGCACCACAAGTTTTCAGAAAAATGGATAGGTGCTGTTCAGGGTCCTCCAATGGATTTCCACCATAAGAACAATTGTTCTCTATTAGTGTAATGAGTTGTGGCTTCATGTTGTGGTGTTCTTCTTTCTCAGAAACTCCTTCTTCAATGATATCCTTCCCTTTGGCTGCTCTTCTTCCCTATGACATATAAATCAACAACGGAACGCACAGTGATACTTTTGCAAATTGAGTGTAGTCAGTTGAGACAAAACTTCAAACAGTTAGTGGGTTAGTCAAAAATTAAAGAAAAAGTGCTTGATCTAAACTGCCACCTCACTTAATCATTGTCAATCTAATCAATCCCCGGCAACAGCGCCAAAAACTTGATGGGATATTTTCGTGGAAAAACGAATTTCTCCAAAATACCCAAACTTAACCGGCAAGTGCACCGGGTCGCATCAAGTAATAATAACTCACGGGAGTGAGGTCGATCCCACAGGGATTGAAGGATTGAGCAATTTTAGTTTAGTGGTTGATTTAGTCAAGCGAATCAAGATTTGGTTGAGAGATTTGTGATTTCCAGAATTTAAATTGCATAGAAAGTAAAGGGAATGGGTAATTGGCATGAAATTAAAGAGAACAGGAATTAAAGTGCTGAATCTTAAAGAACAAGAAATTAAATGGCAGAAACTTAGAACGCAAGAAATGTAAATTGCAAAATCTTAAAGTGCAAGAAATGTAAATGGCTTGAATTGTAAAGGGAATGGGGAGTTGGATTTGCAGAAATTAAACAAGGAAATGTAAAATTGCAACAAGCAGAGAAGTAAAGGATGTCTTGAATCAAACCGGATCTTAAAACAGAAATGTAAATGAGCACGAAAACAGTAAACAGGGAATGGGAAATGGGAAATCCGGATTTCAGGACCCAAGAGACTAGAAAACCAAGTTTAGATCTCAATGCCTTCCTAGATCCAACAAACACAATTGCAAAGGAAATTGTAAATTGCAAAGAAAGTAGATGAAGAAGCAAGTAACCGAAACTGAAATTCAATTAAGCAGAAAATTAAACAAGATCCCAAGGTGAGATTGAAATAGAATTTCTTCAATTCTCTACCCAAAAATCTAAGACAAGAAAAGTAAAGAGTACTGGGCAAGAACAAGGAAGAAGATAGATCAATTCTCCTCCCAAATTCTCTTGAATTAAAACAACAATGCTAAGAAATGTAAAAGTGAGCTCTCAGCAAAAACCGAAAAGAAAGCTGTTCTGAAAAACTAAAAAGGGAAGCTCCCTTAAAACTTAAATTCTAATCTATTTATACACTTTCTTCAAATGGTCTTCAAGCCTTCAATTGGGCCTTTGCTCTTGGTGGAATTGGGTTGAGAGAGGCCTTGGTTGATTGCTCTTGGAGTTTGGAGAAGAACCGAATTGAACTGGGTTGGAATCATGAAAGCTTGAGTAAAAGTTGGAGTAAAAGTTAGGGTCTAACTTTTGCTCCAACTTTTCACATCAGCACCCTTGTTTTGCTGATACCAACGTTGGGGCAAAAGTTAGGGGTCTAACTTTTGCTCCAACGTTGGCCTCCCTTTAGTTATTCATGGCGCCAACGTTAGCCAGAAAGTTAGGGGCTAACGTTGGCGCAAACTTTTGCTAGCCCAGGGAGTTTTTCAGGCGCCAACGTTAGCCAAAAAGTTAGGGGCTAACGTTGGCACAAACGTTTGGTGCATCCAGGGAGTGTTTTTCATGCAAAAAGTTAGCCAAAAAGTTAGGGGCTAACTTTTGGTCCAGCTTTTGCTTCCTGGTTCATAATTAATCCAAGACTCAAGTCATTCCTCCTAGCCATTCCTTCTTGC
Source organism: Arachis hypogaea (assembly GCF_003086295.3). Classification (NCBI taxonomy): domain Eukaryota; kingdom Viridiplantae; phylum Streptophyta; class Magnoliopsida; order Fabales; family Fabaceae; genus Arachis; species Arachis hypogaea. The sequence goes on from NC_092053.1 coordinate 47,640,923, forward strand.
ATCAACCTTTCTCCAAGCTTTCTTCACCTATTATTAATCAACCAAACACATCAAAGCTATGCTCAAAATCATGAGATATTCATTCTTTCATAATATATGACAATTATAGCATAAAACCTCATGAAATAGCATGAATTCATACATGGTTGATTAAATCAAAGGAAACATGAAAATCTACCCAATTGGCTTGCTTTTGGCTCAAGAAAGTGCATAATTCAATTGAAAACAAAAGAAAAAGGCTAGTGAAACTAGGCTAAGATGACTTGTCATCACAACACCAAACTTAAAGCTTGCTTGTCCCCAAGCAAGAAATGAATTATGCTCATAGGTTCTTTCACTTAAGACGGATTGAAGAATAAATTGTAAGGTCCTGTGAGTGAAGTGATTAAGTGTCAGTGGGGTGAACTCTAAATCATATGCTCATACAAGGGTTTCAGTGCTCACTAGTCCTCACATATTGGAAGTCTTAGGTCTTAGGATTTTCATCCAAATGGTATCATGGAGATCTCTTTATATGTAGTCACCTTGAAGCAGCTTATAGTTTCTTTGCTTTGGCCTTGACTCTAAGTGTCATGTCTCAAAGCGGCTCTTTAGATAAGCTTTCAACCAATACTCCTAAACCAGTTGGTTTTAAGGTATTAGGTGTTAAAGCACCCCTAAGGATTTACTTGCTCAAGACTCTTTCCTTGACACAACTCAACCACAAGCATTTACTAGGCTAACAACTCTTTGAGTTTTGTTTTGTTTTTTTTTTTCTTTCTTTTTCTGCCTAGTAATTGATGCTTAGAGCCTTGGGCCATATTCTTTTTGTTTTTGTATTTTCTTTTCTTTCTTTTGTTTTGTTTGCTGCTTCTTAGATCAATAAATTTTTGAGAATCTCCACAATACTTCTTTGAACTTCATGTCCCGCCTATGAGCTCCCATGCAAGTTTTCACAAGCATGCAACCTCAATACATAATCATACAACTAGAACCACCACTTCTCCTAATCTTTTGCTTGCCTCAAAATTGTTTAATTCCTCAATCATTCTTTTCAAAGAACTTTCAGGTGATGCATTTTTTGAACATTGAGTGCAAACAAGTTTTGAAGAGAAAAATGTTGTGAATGATTAAGCATCTTGCTTATTGAATTTCAGAAAAGAAACCATGCTAAATAGACAGATAATCAGGGAAACTAAACCACTCTCAATCATAGTAGTGTTTGATGTAAGATAATCACTTAACAATACAACCTTTTGGAGTTCACTTGCTTTCCTTCTTCTCATCATCATCATTGCTGGCCTTTAGGTTCATCTTTTGTTTCTTTGGTCGATGATGCTTAATCCTTCCAAAAGCTTGTATGGACCTCTGCAATGATATTGAAAGTTGCTTGTTCCCCAAGCACTTGAAAACAATGGTTAGTCTGGCTGATTTATTTATGGGCTTTTGAACTTACTTTGGTGTGGGAACACCAAACTTAGTACCTTGCCAATGGTTTTCATGCATCAAATTAACCATGTGTGATAAGTTTTTTTTCTTTTCTTCTTCTTTTTCAAAAGCAATAAAACTGAAAACTAGGAAACAGCAGAATAGTTAACTAGTTTATCCAACATGCTTGAAGCCAGCATTATGCAGAAAGTGAGAATGTGTTTTATAATGGGATTTTGGTGAAACACCAAACTTAGAATCCTGCATTCTCCTTTAGATTGTTTTGGTGTGCAACACCAAACTTAGCTTCTTGCATTATAGATAAAACTAATTAACCTTTTTATTAAAATAGTTATGAACAGAAAACTACCTCAGGTTGGGTTGCCTCCCAACAAGCGCTCTTTTATTGTCACTAGCTTGACATCCTTCATCCTCTGATCATGGAAGTTGAGGTTTCTGTTGCCTTTGGTTTCCTCCTCTCACCGTAGGCTTCTCCTTGATAGTTGTTTCTTTTCCCGTAGCCTTCTCACTATTTTCCATAACTGCTTTCCCTTTCAACCCAGCAGCTTTTTCACTATTCTTTGAGTCATCTTCAGTGGCTCTTAGGGACATATCTCCCTCTCTCTCGCCCAGTTTAGCAAGGTTTTGAACCAGTTGTTCCATGTGCCTTTCAATTCTCTTGAGATATGCCTCTTGGTTTTTCCTTATATCCTCCTGATCTATTATTGTCATTTCTTGAATTTTCATAAACCTTTCCATCATCATTTCTAGAACATAGAGACTTTGGAAGTTTAGGATTGGTTGTGGCTGTGTCAATTGTGGTGATTGATGTAAGTCATTTTGGGCGGGTGGTGAGGTAGGACAGGGCTGGAGGTGTGTATATTGGGGTGGTGTGTAGTGATTTTTGTTGGTATGGTGGTGTTTTTGCAGGTTTGGGAAGTTGGGGTTGTTATAGTTGAAGTCCCTTTGTTCCTGATGCTGAGATTCCCTCATTCTTAGATAAGAATGTGGTTTCCATGGTGGAACTTGTGCATTCACTGTGGCAGAATGTAGAGAATCAATTTGTCTAGCTATTGATTCCAATTGCTGCTGAGTTTGCTGGTATAGCTATTTGTTTTTATTCATGATTGCTCTCACTCCTTTAAGATTCATTGCTTCCTTTTCTGAAATTGCATTCCGTGGTGTCTCAAATGAGTGTTGGTTATTGGCTCTTTTGTCACTGAACTCTGCAGTTCCTTGGATGGTTGCTGTTGCCTTGAGTAGGCCATCTGAGAAGTAATCTACTACTCTTCTTGTTTCTGAGGTTAATCCTTCATAGAATGCTTGAAAATCCACCTTGTCACTTGCTTTCTTGTATCTTTCCCATGCTTTGAACAATGGTTCTTCCTTTCTTTGTATGAATGGATGTATTCCTTCTTTCATCTTAAAATTTTGTCGGGATGATGAGAATTTGGCTAGGAACTTAGCAATCAAATCATCCCAACTAGTGATACTTCCTTGGGGAAAGGTTTCAAGCCATTGTGCCGCTTCATCCTTCAGTGAGAAAGGAAATAACAAGAGCTTACAGGTATCATGGTTTACACCATTGAGATTGACAGCACCACAAGTTTTCAGAAAAATGGATAGGTGCTGTTCAGGGTCCTCCAATGGATTTCCACCATAAGAACAATTGTTCTCTATTAGTGTAATGAGTTGTGGCTTCATGTTGTGGTGTTCTTCTTTCTCAGAAACTCCTTCTTCAATGATATCCTTCCCTTTGGCTGCTCTTCTTCCCTATGACATATAAATCAACAACGGAACACACAGTGATACTTTTGCAAATTGAGTGTAGTCAGTTGAGACAAAACTTCAAATAGTTAGTGGGTTAGTCAAAAATTAAAGAAAAAGTGCTTGATCTAAACTGCCACCTCACTTAATCTTTGTCAATTTAATCAATCCCCGGCAACAGCGCCAAAAACTTGATGGGATATTTTCGTGGAAAAACGAATTTCTCCAAAATACCCAAACTTAACCGGCAAGTGCACCGGGTCGCATCAAGTAATAATAACTCACGGGAGTGAGGTCGATCCCACAGGGATTGAAGGATTGAGCAATTTTAGTTTAGTGGTTGATTTAGTCAAGCGAATCAAGATTTGGTTGAGAGATTTGTGATTTCCAGAATTTAAATTGCATAGAAAGTAAAGGGAATGGGTAATTGGCATGAAATTAAAGAGAACAGGAATTAAAGTGCTGAATCTTAAAGAACAAGAAATTAAATGGCAGAAACTTAGAACGCAAGAAATGTAAATTGCAAAATCTTAAAGTGCAAGAAATGTAAATGGATTGAATTGTAAAGGGAATGGGGAGTTGGATTTGCAGAAATTAAACAAGGAAATGTAAAATTGCAACAAGCAGAGAAGTAAAGGATGTCTTGAATCAAACCGGATCTTAAAACAGAAATGTAAATGAGCACGAAAACAGTAAACAGGGAATGGGAAATGGGAAATCCGGATTTCAGGACCCAAGAGACTAGAAAACCAAGTCTAGATCTCAATGCCTTCCTAGATCCAACAAACACAATTGCAAAGGAAATTGTAAATTGCAAAGAAAGTAGATGAAGAAGCAAGTAACCGAAACTGAAATTCAATTAAGCAGAAAATTAAACAAGATCCCAAGGTGAGATTGAAATAGAATTTCTTCAATTCTCTACCCAAAAATCTAAGACAAGAAAAGTAAAGAGTGCTGGGCAAGAACAAGGAAGAAGATAGATCAATTCTCCTCCCAAATTCTCTTGAATTAAAACAACAATGCTAAGAAATGTAAAAGTGAGCTCTCAGCAAAAACCGAAAAGAAAGCTGTTCTGAAAAACTAAAAAGGGAAGCTCCCTTAAAACTTAAATTCTAATCTATTTATACACTTTCTTCAAATGGTCTTCAAGCCTTCAATTGGGCCTTTGCTCTTGGTGGAATTGGGTTGAGAGAGGCCTTGGTTGATTGCTCTTGGAGTTTGGAGAAGAACCGAATTGAACCGGGTTGGAATCATGAAAGCTTGAGTAAAAGTTGGAGTAAAAGTTAGGGTCTAACTTTTGCTCCAACTTTTCACATCAGCACCCTTGTTTTGCTGATACCAACGTTGGGGCAAAAGTTAGGGGTCTAACTTTTACTCCAACGTTGGCCTCCCTTTAGTTATTCATGGCGCCAACGTTAGCCAGAAAGTTAGGGGCTAACGTTGGCGCAAACTTTTGCTAGCCCAGGGAGTTTTTCAAGCGCCAACGTTAGCCAAAAAGTTAGGGGCTAACGTTGGCACAAACTTTTGGTGCATCCAGGGAGTGTTTTTCATGCCAAAAGTTAGCCAAAAAGTTAGGGGCTAACTTTTGGTCCAGCTTTTGCCCAAAAGTTAGCCAAAAAGTTAGGGGCTAACTTTTGGTCCAGCTTTTGCTTCCTGGTTCATAATTAATCCAAGACTCAAGTCATTCCTCCTAGCCATTCCTTCTTGCATCAACCTTTCTCCAAGCTTTCTTCACCTATCATTAATCAACCAAACACATCAAAGCTATGCTCAAAATCATGAGATATTCATTCTTTCATAATATATGACAATTATAGCATAAAACCTCATGAAATAGCATGAATTCATACATGGTTGTTTAAATCAAAGGAAACATGAAAATCTACCCAATTGGCTTGCTTTTGGCTCAAGAAAGTGCATAATTCAATTGAAAACAAAAGAAAAAGGCTAGTGAAACTAGGCTAAGATGACTTGTCATCAGGATTCGACCCTTACTCACGTAAGGTATTACTTGGACGACCCAGTGCACTTGCTGGTTAGTTGTATCGAAGTTGTGACAAATTATGAATGTGTAATCACGATTACGCGTACCAAGTAGCTCACGTGCCAGGTATTGTTTGAACCTGGATATCACAATTTCGTGCACCAAGTTTTTGGCGCCGTTGCCGGGGATTGTTTGAGTTTTCGGCAAGCTTTTGGTCCGGTAACATCAGTGCCAAGTTTGGATCCGGCAACAGCACCAAGTTTTTGGCGCCGTTGCCGGGGATTGTTCGAGTTTGGACAACTGACGGTTCATCTTGTTGCTCAGATTAGGTAATTTTCTTTTTGTTTTCTTTTCAAAAATTTTTCAAAAATTTTTCAAAATTTTCTCACCTGTTTTCGAAAAAAAAATGTTTTAAAAAAAAATATATTTTTATTCAAAATTTTTAAGAATGAATTCTAGTGTTTCATGAAGCATGTAAAGCCTGGCTGGCTGTAAAGCCATGTCTAAATTTATTTGGACTGAGGCTTGCAATTTGTTATCAAGAGCAATATACTCTGGTGTTATATGCTGAAGCTTGGCTGGCCATTGGCCATGTCTAGTGTTTTGGACTGAAGCTTTCTTTGAAAGCTTGGCTGGCTAGTGAGCCATGTCTAATTCCTGGACTGAAGCTTTAGACTAAGAATGCAAGATTCCTGGAATTCATGTTAAAAATTTTGGAATCCTTACTTTTTCTTTTTCATATAATTTTCGAAAAATACCAAAAAAATTAGAAAATCATAAAAATAAAAAATATTTTTGTGTTTCTTGTTTGAGTCTTGAGTCATATCATAAGTTTGGTGTCAATTGCATATGCATCTTGCATTTGTCAAAAATATCATGCATTCATAGTGTTCTTCATGATCTTCAAGTTGTTCTTGGTAAGTCTTCTTGTTTGATCTTGATGATTTTTTGTTTTGTGTCTTTTCATGTTTATCATATGCATTCTTGAATTCTTAGTGCGTAAGCATTAAAGAATTCTAAGTTTGGTGTCTTGCATGTTTTCTTTGCATTAAAAATTTTTCAAAATTATGTTCTTGATGTTCATCTTGACATTCATAGTGTTCTTGGTGTTCATCTTGACATTCATATCATTCATGCATGCATTCATTGTTTTGATCTAAAAATTTCATGCATTGCATAATTTTCATGTTTTTCATAAAAATTTCAAAAATAAAAAAAAAATATCTTTCCCTTTTTCTCTCATCAAATTCGAAAATTTGGATTGACTTTTTCGAAAATTTTTAAAATCAAGTTGTTTCTGATGAGTCAAATCAAATTTTCAATGTGAAAATCTTATCTTTTTCAAAAATCAAATCTTTTTCAAAATTCTTAGTTATTTTCGAAAATTCCAAAAATATTTTTCAAAAATCTTTTTCTTATTTTTATACCAAATTTTCGAAAATAACATAATCAATTAATGTTTTGATTCAAAAATTTCAAGTTTGTTACTTACTTGTTAAGAAAGATTCAAACTTTAAGTTCTAGAATCATATCTTGTGATTTCTTGTGAATCAAGTCATTAATTGAGATTTTAAAAATCCAATCTTTTTCAAAAAACTAATTCCTATCATATATTTTCAAAAATATCTTCTTATCTTTTTCAAAAATTTGATTTCAAAATATCTTCTCTAACTTCCTAACTTCTTATCTTTTCAAAATTGGTTTTCAAAATTTGTTTCAACTAACTAACTAACTTTTTGTTTGTTTCTTAACTTTTTCAAAACTACCTAACTAACTCTCTCTCTCTCTCTAATTTTCGAAAATATCTTCCCTCTTTTTCAAAAATTTCTTTTTAATTAACTAATTATTCTTATTTTTATTTAAAAAAAATTTTCAAAAAAAATACTAACAATTTTCAAAAACCATTTTCGAAAATCACTAACTCTTTTTCAAAATAATTTTCGAAAATTATCCCTCCCCCATCTTATTCTATTTATTCATTCATATCCTAACATCTCACCTCACATCTCTGCCATCCTCACAGTTGTGTTTCTTCCATTATATTACATTCTTTGTCTCCCCCTCTTCTTCTACTCACACAGGGATCCCTATACTGTGGTATAAAGGATCTTTATTATTATTATTATTTTTCTGTGCCTTCTTCTTTGTCATATGTGCAGGAGCAAGGATAAGAATATTCTTGTGGAAGCAGATCCAGAACCTGAAAGGACTCTAAAAAGGAAACTAAGAGAAGCTAAAATACAACAATCCAGAGATAACCTTTCAGAAATTTTCGAACAGGCAGAGGAGATGGCAGCCGAAAATAATAATAATGTAAGGAAGATGCTTGGTGACTTTACTGCACCTAATTCCAATTTACATGGAAGAAGCATCTCCATTCCTGCCATTGGAGCAAACAACTTTGAGCTGAAACCTCAATTAGTTTCTCTGATGCAGCAGAACTGCAAGTTTCATGGACTTCCATCTGAAGATCCTTTTTAGTTCTTAACTGAATTCTTGCAGATATGTGATACTGTTAAGACTAATGGAGTAGATCCTGAAGTCTACAGGCTCATGCTTTTCCCTTTTGCTGTAAGAGACAGAGCTAGATTATGGTTGGATTCTCAACCCAAAAACAGCCTGCTTGGGATAAGCTGGTCACGGCTTTCTTAGCCAAGTACTTTCCTCCTCAAAAGCTGAGCAAGCTTAGAGCTATGTTCAAACCTTCAGACAGAAAGAAGGTGAATCCCTCTATCAAGCTTGGGAAAGATACAAACAGTTGACCAAAAAGTGTCCTTCTGACATGCTTTCAGAATGGACCATCCTGGATATATTCTATGATGGTTTATCTGAGCTATCAAAGATGTCACTGGACACTTCTGCAGGTGGATCCATTCACCTAAAGAAAACGCCTGCAGAAGCTCAAGAACTCATTGACATGGTTGCTAATAACCAGTTCATGTACACTTCTGAAAGGAATCCTGTGAGTAATGGGATGCCTATGAAGAAGGGAGTTCTTGAAGTTGATACTCTGAATGCCATATTGGCTCAGAATAAAATATTGACTCAGCAAGTCAATATGATCTCTCAGAGTCTGCATGGAATGCAAGCTGCATCTAACAGTACTCAAGAGGCATCTTCTGAAGAAGAAGCTTATGATCCTGAGAACCCTGCAATAGCAGAGGTAAATTACTTAGGTGAACCTTATGGAAACACCTATAACTCAACATGGAGAAATCATCCAAATTTCTCATGGAAGGATCAAAAGCCCCAACAAGGCTTTAATAATGGTGGAAGAAACAGGTTTAGCAATAGCAAGCCTTTTCCATCATCAACTCAGCAACAGACAGAAAAATCCGAACAAAATGCTTTTAATTTAGCAAACTTAGTCTCTGATCTGTCTAAGGCCACTGCAAGTTTCATGAATGAAACAAGATCTTCCATTAGAAATCTGGAAGCACAAGTGGGCCAGCTGAGTAAAAGGATCATTGAAATCCCTCCTAGTACTCTCCCAAGCAATACAGAAGATAATCCAAAAGGAGAGTGCAAGGCCATTGACATAAGCGCCATGGCCGAACCCAATAAGGGAGAGGAGGACGTGAACCCCAAGGAGGAAGACCTCCTGGGACGTCCAGTGACCAATAAGGAGCTTCCCTCTGAGGAACCAAAGGAATCTGAGACTCATCTAGAGACCATAGTGATTCCATTGAACCTCCTTATGCCCTTCATGAGCTCTGATGAGTATTCCTCTTTTAAAGAGAATGAGGATGTTACTGAAGAGCAAACTGCCAAGTTTTTTGGTGCAATCATGAAGCTAAATGCCAAATTATTTGGCATTGATACTTGGGAAGTTGAACCTCCCTTGTTCATCAATGAACTAAGTGATCTGGATCAACTGACATTGCCTCAGAAGAGACAGGATCGTGGAAAGTTCATAATACCCTGTACCATAGGCACCATGATCTTTAAGGCTCTGTGTGACCTTGGTTCAGGGATAATCCTCATGCCCCTCTCTGTAATAGAGAAACTGGGAATCTATGGGGTGCAAGCTGTTAAAATCTCATTAGAGATGGCAGACAGTTCAAAAAAATAGGCTTATGGACAAGTAGAGGACGTGTTAGTAAAGGTTGAAGGTCTTTACATCCCTGCTAATTTCATAGTCCTGGATACTGGAAAGGAAGAGGATGAATCCATCATCCTAGGATGACCTTTCCTGGACACAGCAAGAGCTGTGATTGATGTTGACAGAGGTGAACTAGTCCTTCAATGGAATGAGGACTCCCTTGTGTTTAAAACTCAAGGATCTCCCTCTGCAACCATGGAGAGGAAGCATGAAAAGCTTCTCTCAAAGCAGAGTCAACCCAAGCCCCCACAGTCAAACTCTAAGTTTGGTGTTGGGAGGCCTCAACCAAACTCTAAGTTTGGTGTTGAACTCCCATATCCAAACTCTAAGTTTGGTGTTGGAGAGTCTCAACAAAGCTCTGCACATCTGTGAGGCTCCATGAGAGCCCACTGTCAAGCTATTGACACTAAAGAAGCGCTTGTTGGGAGGCAACCCAATTTTTATTTATCTAACTATATTTTCCTTAGTTATAAGTCTTTGTAGGTTCATGATCATGTGGAGTCACAAAATAAATATAAAAATTGAAAACGGAATCAAAAACAGCAGAAGAAAAATCACACCCTGGAGGAGCATCTGTCTGGCGTTCAGCGCTAGAAATGGCACACAAATGGGCGTTGAACGCCCAAAATGGCCACCAACCTGGCGCTGAACGCCCAGAGTTGGGTACAAAGGCATTTTTACATGCCTAATGGGTGCAGGGATGTAAATCCTTGAACACCTCAGGATCTGTGGACCCCACAGGATCCACTCAGGATCTGTGGACCCCACAGGATCCCCACCTACCTCCACTCACTTCTTCTCACCACTTTCTTTCACACAACCCCATAAACACTCTTCCCCAAAAACCCTTCACCAATCACCTCAAACTCTCTTCCCCATCACCTCTTCACCACTCACATCCATCCACTCTTCCCCATAAACCTACCTCATAAACTCCACCTACCTTCAAAATTCAAAACCAATTTCCCACCCAAACCCACCCATATGGCCGAACCTTAACCCCCCCTCCCTTCCCTATATAAAGCCCTCCATTCTTCTTCAAACTCACACAACACAACCCCTCTATACCCTTCTTGGCCGAACCACATCACCCTCTCCCTCTCCTCCATTTTTTCTTCTTCTTCATCTATTCTTTTGTTTATTGCTCGAGGGTGAGCAATATTCTAAGTTTGGTGTGGTAAAAGCATAGCTTTTTTGTTTTTCCATTACCATTGATGGCATCTAAGACCGGAGAATCCTCTAGAAGAGGGAAAGGGATGACAAAAGCTTCCATATCCGAGTCATGGGAGATGGAAAGGTTCATCTCCAAAGCCCATCAAGACCACTTCTATGATGTTGTGGCCAAGAAGAAGGTGATCCCTGAGGTCCCTTTCAAACTCAAAAGAAATGAGTATCCGGAGATCCGACATGAAATTCAAAGAAGAGGTTGGGAAGTTCTAACAAATCCCATCCAACAAGTCGGCATCCTAATGGTTCAAGAGTTCTATGCCAATGCATGGATCACCAAGAACCATGATCAAAGTAAGAACCTGGATCCAAAGAACTATGTTACAATGGTTTGGGGGAAATACTTAGATTTTAGTCCGGAAAATGTGAGGTTGGCGTTCAACTTGCCATACATGGAAGAGAACGCACGCCCCTACACAAGGAGAGTCAACTTTGATAAAAGGTTGGACCAAGTCCTTATGGACATATGTGTAGAAGGAGCTCAATGGAAGATTGACTCCAAAGGCAAGCCGGTTCAACTAAGAAGATTGGACCTCAAGCCTGTAGCTAGAGGATGGTTGGAGTTCATTCAATGCTCAATCATTCCCACTAGCAACCGGTCTGAAGTTACTATAGACCAGGCCATCATGATTCATAGCATCATGATTGGAGAAGAGGTGGAAGTTCATGAGATTATACCTCAAGAACTCTACAAGGTGGCTGACAAGGCTTCCACTATGGCAAGGTTAGCCTTTCCTCACCTCATTTGCCACCTATGCAATTCGGTTGGGATTGACATAGAGGGAGATATCCTCATCAAAGAGGACAAGCCCATCACTAAGAAAAAGATGGAGCAAGCAAAAGAGCCCAGTCATAGAGCTCAAGAGGCGCAAGAAGCTCATTTCTATGAGATCCTGGAGATGCCTCAAATGCACTTTCCTCCACAAAATTTTTGGGAGCAAATCAACACCTCCCTAGGAGAATTGAGTTCCAATATGGGACAACTAAGGGTGGAACATCAAGAGCACTCCATCATGCTTCATGAAATAAGAGAAGATCAAAAAGCAATGAGGGAGGAGCAACAAAGACAAGGAAGAGACATAGAAGAGCTCAAGGACATCATTGGTTCCTCAAGAAGGAAACGCCACCATCACTAAGGTGGATTCATTCCTTGTTCTTCTTTCTTCTGTTTTTCGTTTTCTATGTTATATGCCTATCTATGTTTGTGTCTTCATTACATGATCATTAGTAGTTAGTGACTTTGTCTTAAAGTTATAAATGTCCTATGAATCCATCACCTCTCTTAAAGGAAAAATGTTTTAATTCAAAAGAACAAGAAGTACATGAGTTTTGAATTTATCCTTGAACTTAGCTTAATTATATTGATGTGGTGACAATGCTTCTTGTTTTCTGAATGAATGCTTGAACAGTGCATATGTCTTTTGAAGTTGTTGTTTAAGAATGTTAAATATGTTGGCTCTTGAAAGAATGATGACTAGGAGACATGTTATTTGATAATCTGAAAAATCATAAAAATAATTTATGAAGCAAGAAAAAGCAGCAAAGAACAAAACTTGCAAAAAAAAAAAATATATAGGCGAAAAAAAAAATAGAAAGAAAAAGAAAAAGCAAGTAGAAAAAGCCAAAAGCTCTTAAAACCTAGAGGCAAGAGCAAAAAGCCAATAACCCTTAAAACCAAAAGGCAAGGGCAAATAAAAAGGATCCCAAGGCTTTGAGCATCAGTGGATAGGAGGGCCTAAAGGAATAAAATCCTGGTCTAAGCGGCTAAACCAAGCTGTCCCTAACCATGTGCTTGTGGCGTGTAGGTGTCAAGTGAAAACTTGAGACTGAGCGGTTAAAGTCAAGGTCCAAAGCAAAAAAAGAGTGTGCTTAAGAACCCTGGACACCTCTAATTGGGGACTTTAGCAAAGCTGAGTCACAATCTGAAAAGGTTCACCCAATTATGTGTCTGTGGCATTTATGTATCCGGTGGTAATACTGGAAAACAAAGTGCTTAGGGCCACGGCCAAGACTCATAAAGAAGCTGTGTTCAAGAATCATCATACTGAACTAGGAGAGTCAATAACACTATTCGAAATCTGAAGTTCCTATAGATGCCAATCATTCTGAACCTCAATGGATAAAGTGAGATGCCAAAACTATTCAAGAGGCAAAAAGCTATAAGTCCCGCTCATTTGATTGAAGCTCTGTTTAATTGATAGTTTGGAATTTATAGTATATTCTTTTCTTTTTATCCTATTGGATTTTCAGTTGCTTGGGGACAAGCAACAATTTAAGTTTGGTGTTGTGATGAGCGGATAATTTATACGCTTTTTGGCATTGTTTTTAGTATGTTTTTAGTAGGATCTAGTTACTTTTAGGGATGTTTTCATTAGTTTTTATGTTAAATTCACATTTCTAGACTTTACTATGAGTTTGTGTGTTTTTCTGTGATTTCAGGTATTTTCTGGCTGAAATTGAGGGACTTGAACAGAAATCAGATTCAGAGGTTGAAGAAGGACTGCTGATGCTGTTGGATTCTGACCTCCCTGCACTCAAAGTGGGTTTTCTGGAGCTACAGAACTCGAAATGGCACGCTTCTAATTGCGTTGGAAAGTAGACATCCAGGGCTTTCCAGAAATATATAATAGTCTATACTTTGGCCAATAATTGACGACGTAAACTGGCGTTCAACGCCAGCTTTCTACCCAAATCTGGCGTCCAGCGCCAGAAAAGGAGCCAAAACCAGAGTTGAACGCCCAAACTGGCACAAAAGCTGGCGTTCAACTCCAAGAAGGACCTCTACACGTGAAACACTCAGGCTCAGCCCAAACACACACCAAGTGGGCCCAGGAAGTGGATTTATGCATCAATTACTTACTCATGTAAACCCTAGTAGCTAGTTTATTATAAATAGGACCTTTTACTATTGTATTAGGCATCTTTGGATTACCTTATGATCCTTTGATCACATTTTAGGGGGCTGGCCATCTCGGCCATGCCTGGACCTTCACTTATGTATTTTTAACGGTAGAGTTTCTACACTCCATAGATTAAGGTGTGGAGCTCTACTGTTCCTCAAAGATTAATGCAAAGTACTACTGTTTTCTATTCAATTCTTCTTATTTCGCTTCTAAGATATCCATTCACACCCAAGAACGTGATGAAGGTGATGATTATGTGTGACGCTCATCATCCTTCTCCCTTATGAACGCGTGCCTGACAAACACTTCTGTTCTACATGAAATAAGCTAGAATGAGTATCTCCTAGATCTCCTAACCAGAATCTTCGTGGCGTAAGCTAGAATGATGGCGGCATTCAAGAGAATCCGGAAGGTCTAAACCTTGTCTGTGGTATTCCGAGTAGGATTCAATGATTGAATGACTGTGACGAGCTCCTAACTCACGATTGCAGGGCGTTAGTGACAGACGCAAAAGGATAGTAAATGCTATTCCAGCATGATCGAGAACCGACAGATGAATAGCCGTGCCGTGACAGGGTTCGTAAGCATATTATTCACTGAGAGGATAAGATGAAGCCATTGACAAGGGTGATGCCTTCGGACGATTAGCCGTGCCGTGACAGGGCATTGGATCATTTTCCCGAGAGATGACCGAAAGTAGCCATTGACAGTGGTGATGTATCACATAAAGCCAGCCATGGAAAGGAGTAAGACTGATTGGATGAAGATAGCAGGAAAGCAGAGTTTCAGAGGAACGAAAAGCATCTCCATTCGCTTATCTGAAATTCCTACCAATGATTTACATAAGTATTTCTATCCCTATTCTATAAATAAATTTCGAAAACCTCATTACTATTTTATATCTGTCTGACTGAGATTTGCAAGGTGACCATAGCTTGCTTCATACCAACAATCTCCGTGGGATTCGATCCTTACTCACGTAAGGTATTACTTGGACGACCCAGTGCACTTGCTGGTTAGTTGTATCGAAGTTGTGACAAATTATGAATGTGTAATCACGATTACGCATACCAAGTAGCTCACGTGCCAGGTATTGTTTGAACCTGGATATCACAATTTCGTGCACCATAACACCATTTCTTTTAGTTAGTTAGTTAGTTTAATTTTTGTTTAACTTTTGTTTTCTATTATAAGTGTTGGATTACCAATCTTGTTTACTGTTTACTGCTGCTGATTACTAATAAGATGTTATCTTAACATCAATTTGGTTTATATTCCGTGTTGGATTCTTTGTTGAGGTTATATTTCGTTACTTGGTTTGGAACTTTTTATGCTTAATGTTTTTGAATACCAAGTACATGTTACATTGCCTTTATGCATCTTAACTCTTTGAATTACATGTTTTGGCCACCATGCATTCATCATCGATTGTTAGGCAAATATATATTATTGATGCATTGTTTCTTAGGTATTGCTTATTCATGATTGACCCTTATCCATATCACCTATTTCATGCATTGAGATTTTGGGAATTGTGAAATCGGATCAAGTGCTTACCTAGTGACATATTTTTGAGCTTGTAAAGCTTTGTGGACCATGCTTGCTATGTGATTGATTTTAACTCTTATTTCACTTTTTTTAAGTTCCATAACATCCATGTCTTCCACCTCTATGTCACCTAGGTGTTGCAATAACTTCAAAATGTGTCATTGATTGTTGTGTAAGTTTCATATACCATTTTGTTCAGTAAGTTTACTTACACATTAATCAATATCCATTCCTTATCCATTTCACAATTGCTTGACTTTTGGCTTGAATGCTTTCAGCTTCTTTATCGCTTGTTGGGTTGTCTTAACCTACAAGTTTAAAGCATCTCAAGCACACTAGAACGAGTGAAGTGTATGCTTTCTTTTGTGTAATTGTGGCATAGCTTTTTATGCTAGTGTGTATGTGTTCTAAACCGCATGCAACTTAGAACCCACACACTATTCTCTAATGTCACATTAATTCACTCACTCCATTCTAGTGATTTACCTCATTCCAATAATTTATGCTTCCTTGCTTTTGTATTTTCTCATCTTACGATGTTATTTTCTATTTTTCATGACTAATGCACCATAAGCAAAAATAGAAGCGGGAGGAAGAACACGTAGCATCGGTTGATCCGCCAGCTGAGGTTGGCAACTCAGAAAGTCGCCGTACCCTTTGCTCATATTTGAGTGCACCGAGGATGGTGCAAACTTTAAGTGTGGGGAAGTCGTCCAACCGATCGGCATTTTTGGGGTGACGAGTTTTTAACCCCAACACTTTTGCATTTCATTTTTTAGGTCTTTTAGGATTTTTAGTTACATTTTCTTATTTTGCATATATAATATAATAAGCTTAGTTAAAATAATGAAAAATTTCAAGAAGTTTATCTATAGGGTACCCCAATTGATTGAATATTTTTGTGGGACTTGCTTGAATCACATACATATTGTGGAACATAATTTTTGAGCTAAGAACACAAGCATATGAGTTTTGAGCCTTAATTGTATGGTTACATCGTATAACCAATTATTTTCATTCTTGTGTGCATTATTCTCTTCCTATGATTGTAATCTTTGATTTGTTTGATTCTTTATGTCCATTATTTTGTGTATGAATGCACTTATATGATTGAGGCCATTGTTTCAAATAGCTCACTTACCCAAATAGCCTACCTTTTATCTTCCGTTGTTAGCCAATTTTGAGCCTATGCTTAACCCATTTGTTCTTAATTGTAGCACATTACAAGCCTAAGCAAAAAATAATAAATGTCCTTAATTTAGATCTTTGATTAGCTTAGGCTAGTGAGAGTATTTATCATTTGATTTTGGGAGAATTAGGAACATTGGGTAGAGATAAAAGGGTATTTGTGTTGAAAATCATGGGAATCGGATGCATACTCATGCATTAAATATAAAACCTTATGCATTGGCACTTGTATATATACTTTATTGAAAAAAAAAGAAGCCATAAAAAGGGGAACAAAATGCCCCAAAGTTCAAAGTTCAATAAAAAAAATCAATGCATATGTGTGGTGATCAAAAGAGAATGCATGAGTGTGTGAAAAGTGAAGAATGGGTAGTTAGGTTAGCTTTGAAATTGTATAGGTTGTCATAGGTTAGGTGGGAAGTTTAAGTTAATCAAAGATTCAAATTCTAGTCCACTTGACCATATGCATCCTTACCTTGACCCTAGCCCCATTACAACCTATGGGAAAGACCTTATGATATTTGTATGCATGCATGAAATAATTCTTGATTGTTAGATGAAAAATAAATCTTAGAAAGCATGATTAGGGGAAAATTGAGTGAATCAATCCCATACACTTGAGCGCCTAGAGCGGATACACATCCGGTGAGGGTTCGATTGCTCAAGTACATGTTTCCACCCATGATCATCTTTTCTTGCAAGTTTTTAAAATCTTTCAATGATCCAATTCAATTGTTGGTTTGCTTTGATTGCTATTACTTTAGCCCTTGTACTTGTATATGCTTTCTTGGGAATTGATCTATTTTGACCAAGTACTTGCATTCATTTAGATAGATTGCATATAGATGGATTGCATATAGTTAGTTTACATTGAATAAATATTGATACCCATTGCTTCTTTCTTGATTTTAGCATGAGGACATGCTTGGATTAAGTGTGGGGAGGTTTGATAAACCCCAATTTTGTGGTTTATCTTGTGATTAATTTGGGAGATTTTATCACCCTTTCTCACATTTATTCAATGAAATAGCATGATTTTGTAATTCTCCCTTAATTTGTGCTTAAGTGTAAAAATATGCTTTTCAGACCCTTAAATTGGTGATTTTAATTCACTTTAATCACATTCGATGCTTTGATGTGTTTGTTGAGTGATTTCAGGTTTATAAGGTAAGTATTGGATGGAAGAAATGAAGAGGAAAGCATGCAAGTGGAGAATTCATTAAGAAATGAGCAAAATGGAGAATTGAGGGCCACGCGCACGCATCATGCACGCGTACGCATGAGTAGAGGTTTTGCCAGCGATGCGCACGGATCAAGCACGCGCACGCGTGACGTTCAGCACGTGACCCACTTAAAGTGAAATCGCTGGGGGCGATTTCTGAGATGCCCAGGCCCAATTCCAACTCGTTTCTGAGGGTATTTGATGCAGAATTGAAGATTGAGCAAATGGGGGGAGCACTTAGTTAATCATGATGAGCCTTTAGTTAGTATTCTAGAGAGAGAAGCTCCCTCTTCTCTCTAGAATTAGGTTAGGATTAGGTAAATTTTTCTTAGATCTAGATTTGATTACTTGATTTCATCTTGTTTTCTTTATGAATTCTTGCTTCTACACCTTTATTCTCTTAGTTTGTGATGTTAATTTTACTTTTATGCCTCTTTTATGTTCATCACTCATGCTGGATTTTGATCTCTTTTAATGAAATTTGATGTTGATGTTCTTTTATTGTTAATTTGAGTTGTGAATTTTACCTTCTTTGCAATTGGTAGTTGGTAGATTTATATTTCTTGCATTTTTACTATGCTTCACTTTTATTGCACATTAGGTGTTTGATAGAATGTTTCCTCTAGTTTTTGAGTAGTTTTCTTTAATCTTGGTCTAGGCTAAGGGAATTAAGTGACCTTGAGTCATTGGGTCTCATTAAATTGGTGATTTAAGAACCCTTAGTGGTCAATTTGATAACGATTGACTCTAGCCTACTACTAAGTCAATTAGTAGCTAGGTTAGGACTTATGGATTGATGTTGATCAAACCATTTGACGTACTTCAAGCCTAGGAGTAGATATTACGTACTTAAGGCTTTTGTAAGTAAACTTAATGAGCTTGGTTCCTCATAATTATCAATACATAGTTTGTAGACAAGGATGGTGATCTCAATTACCTATGTCTAGCCAAGAGTTCTTTTCCTTGCCTTTATTAATTCTTGATTTACTTTTCTTGTCATTTATTTCCTTGCCCTTTTATAAACCAAACCCATTGTTCCTTCATAGCCAATAATTGATCACTTCATTGTAATTCCTTGTGAGACAACCCGCAGTCTAAATACTTCGGTTAATTTTCATTGGGGTTTGTACTTGTTACAAAACCAATATTTTTGCATGTGAAGATTCTTTGCCGGTTTAGAACTATACTTGCAACGAGATTTTATTTGTGAAATTTTAAATCGTACAAGAAATCAAACATTAGTGGGAGACACCCCACCATGGTAACTTCTTTCCATTCTCTTGTAGATATAATCAATGAATGAATTGAGTTACCATTGTAGGTAGTTTTTCTTATTTCTATACTCTTTACATTGCTTTGATTGGTAGGTTGTTTGTTAGATTTATGTTTTGATTAGATTAGTTGTTGTTAAATTGTGTTTTGCTTGGAGTGTAAGTTGTATTTGTTTTGTGTTGAAAATTTTTAAAAAACTAAAAGATTTGTTGTTATATTTGAATTTTAGTTACTTTAGACTGCTTATAGTCCTTTTCTTTTACTCTTTTGTATGTTTTGTTTTGGTTTCTAAGTTATTTGTTGGTTTTATACTTGGAATAAGGATGATTTTTTGAATTTGAGTTTTTGCTTATGTTGCACGTTTTTTCAAATATTGTGGAAAGTCCTCAAAAAAAAAAAAAAACTCAAAAATGTTGTTAATTTGTATTTTGGTTAGTTGGAGTTGTAAATAGTGTTAGGAGAATTTTTAAGCCCTGTTTTTGTTATTTAAAAAAAATGTATGCGCAGTCACATGTACGCGTGACCGACGCATACGCGTCGATGCGTCAGCGCAAGCCTCATACATTTTCTAGAGAGTTATGCGAAACTGGCACTAGAACTGTGCGTTTAGCACAACTTCAGCCCACGCGTGCGCATACCTCACGTGTACGCGTCACCTTGCACTCTCTACCTTCACGCGTTTGTGTCGACAATGCATACGCATCGATGCGTCTTTTGACCTATCCACGCTCACGCATGAGTGATGCCTACGCATCGATTCCCTTTCTCTCCACCCACGCGCACGCGTCAGCGACACGTACGCGTGGATTTGAATGTGGTAATAGCCCAGACGCGTGAGCCCAAGCCAGTCGTGTCAATCACCCATTCTTTCCAACGTCTCTTTCTCTTCTCCCTCCAAAGTACAGAACCACCATAGCCACCACCCTCAAGCTTCTGCAACCACCACCGGCCACCACTCTAGTGACCAAACTGCCGCCGGTCATCTTCTCTTTTCTCCTTCTATCCTTCTCTTCCCTTTTCTCTTCTTCTTTCCCCTTCCTTCTTTCTCGGCCATTTCCCTTCCCGCCTCCAACCAGCAACTGCCGCGGCCACATCTTCGCCGCTAGTGTCCCTTCTGACCGCCGCTACTACCTGATAAACCCCAATTTTGTGGTTTATCTTGTGCGTAATTTAGGGAATTTTATCAACTTTTCTCACACTTATTCAATGAAATAGCATGGTTTTGTAATTCTCCCTTAATTTGTGCTTAAATGTAAAAATATGCTTTTAGGCCTTTAATTTGCTAATTTTAATTCATCTTTGATTCCACTAGATGCCTTGATATGTTTGTTAGTAAATTCAGGTTGAAAAGGCTAGGAATGGATCAAAGGAGTGGAGAGAAAAGCATGCAAAGTAGATAATTCATGGAAAAACAAGGATTTGGAGTGCATTCATCGACCTTCATGCGTGGAGATGAGGTCGCCAGGCGACGCATACGCGTGACATGACGCGTACGCGTGAAAAGAAAAACGCCAAGCCACGCGTACGCGTGACCTATGCGTACGCGTCACAGCTCGCACGTGACCTCATTAAAGTGAAAACGCTGGGGGCAATTTCTGAGCTTTCCAGGCCAAAATCTAACTGATTTCAGAGACTATTTCATGCAGAATTGAAGATTGGACAAGGGGGAGCACTTAGATTAGTTATGATGAGCCTTTAGTTAGTTTTCTAGAGAGAGAAGCTCCCTCTTCTCTCTAGAATTAGGTTAGGATTAGGTTAAATTCTCCTAGATCTAGGGTTAATTTCTTGTTTCATCTTGTTTTCTATACAATTCCTTGTTGTGATGTCTTGATTTTCCTATGTCTTCTTGTTAATTTCTCATTTTGGTCATTTTTATGTTGTGAACATTCTTGTCAATTTAAATTTTCTTTAATGCAATTTGAGGTATTTCATGTTAATTTTGCTTCCTTTAGTTGTTGTTGTTGATTTCTTGTATTGGGTAGTAGTAGATTTCATTAATTCTTGCAATTTATAATGCTTTCCTTTTATGTCTTCCAAGTGTTTGATAAAATACTTGGTTAGATGTTAGAGTAGCTTTTTGAGCATTCTTGGCTTGGAAAGAGAATTTAGGCAATCTTGAGTCATTAATACCCAATTTAGATTGGTGATCTAGGGTTGTTAGTTAATATTGTCTCCATTGACTCTAATCTCTTGCTAATTTAATTAGTAGGTTGACTAGGACTTTTGGATTGAGATTAACTAGTCTTATTTGACTTTCTCTCATGTGAAGATAATTTTGTAACTTCTTCCATTGTTAGAGATGACTAAATAAGATAAGCTCTTGATAAATATTGTATGATCATTAATGACTAGGATAGAAAGCTTAATTCTCAACCCTTGCCATGAATGCCTCTCTTTATTAATTGCTTTCTTTGATTGTTGCTTGGTTTATTTTCTTGTCCTTCTATCAATCCAATCCCCTTTCTTGATACCATAACCAATAATACGCATACCTCACTGCAACTCCTTGAGAAGACGACCCGAGGTTTAAATACTTCGGTTACTTTTATATTGGGGTTGGACTTGTGACAACCAAAACACTTTTTAAACTTTGATGGAGGATTATTTGTTGGTTTACAACTATACTTGCAACGAGATTTCATTGAGAAATTCTTTACCAACAACTTTCTTCCTATAAAGTTTTTGGTGCCGTTGCCGGAGAGTTGTAATGTGTGCTTGTTATTGGTTATTGTACATATGTTAATATTGTGAATAATGTGCTCTTTTGTTGGTTTAGGTGTTTGAGTTAGTAGTTAGATTTTATCCCTTTGTTTTTGTGTTTTTTGTTTTGTTTCTCTACCATGAATTCTCACTCCTTTGGCTATGAGTTTGGTTAAAATTATGTTGTAAGAAATGGAAGCTACAATAATAACATGCATCAAGGATGGAACAACCAAAGATGGGAGGAGCCTTAAGGAATTGATCACTCCTCTTGGCAACAACCTCCTCCGGTTTCTTATAGGTATAACTCCACCCCTAATGCATACCAATCTAATGGATATGGTGATCCTTATTGTGGTTGTCAACAAACAACCACCACCATATGCCCATGAACCACCTCCTCAACCTAATTTTGAACCACCATACTCACAAGCCCCTTACCACCAAACACCCCCATATGGCCATAATTCTTATCCACGATACCAACCACCTTATGAGCCATATGAACCATACTTAGAACCACCACATTTCCAATACAATTACTCCCAAGAATCGTAAATTTGATACACTCCACCTCAAGATTTTCAACAATATGAACCACCTTCCGATTATGAACCCTTTCTTCTAAACAATGAATCCTCTCTTCCCACACCACCTCCAATAGATGAGTCTCTCCATGCCTTCAAGCTAGCACAATAAAGAGATATTAGCTCTTACCTCCAAAGACAAGAAGAGACACAAGAGTAGTTCAAGAAGATAGAAGCCGTGATTGCTACCATAGCGGAGACCGTTACCAACATGGTCTCCTCCCGCCTAAGCTTACACAATCAAGTTACTCCTATTGTTGAATGTGGAGAAGCAACCAAGGAGCATAGTGAGGGAGTGAGTTTGGTGCTTCTAGGGGAAGAAGAGGAACTAAAGCATGATTTGTCTCAAGAGGAGGAAGTTGAAATTATTGATGTTAAGGAAGTGGATGAAGAGTTGAGGGAGATTGATCAAGAAGTGGATTCTATCATTAGTAATTTTTTGTCCACATTGAACAATCCCCTTGATGATCTTGTTGAGCCTTTTTCCATTAGACTAGAAAGCGATGTTAAGGAGGATATGCAACCTCCAAGGCAAATGTTAAGTAATGAAGGATTGGAAGAAATGGAGCAAGTGACAAGTCTTGTTATTGAAGATAATTCCGCACCAACCGACGTGTCATTGAAGATTGTTGAATCCATCCTCATTGTGTTGTGAATTTGATGTTAAGGAGGCTAATGCACAGCCTCCAACATGTGACTTAAGCAATGAGGAATGTGGAGAAGAGGTTAGTGAACAAGGAATTGAAAGTGAAGATGCTTGTCAAGAGGTGGAGGAATTTAAAGAAGAGCACAAGGGAGAAGACCTTGCATTGTCAAAGTGTAGGGAAGTCCCCCTTCCTAAGTCACCATCTATTCTTTCATTCAAGTGGGTAAATCTCGCATCTCTATGCTTTATTATCCCACTTGAATATAGTTTGCTTAAGACAGATGCGTAATTTAGAGCTCTTTGTGGCTTTGAGAGCAAAAAGGAGATGGTTAGTGGTTGGAAACATCACTCTAGGTTCATTATGGTTGGAAGCTCAAGGTTTAAGAGCAATGGTTGGTGTAGAGCTAGATCGCTTGGGCCTAGGAGAGTGTTTGGGTGCTCAATTGAGAATTCAGATCGCCTACCACCCGGATAGAATCATGATGATCAATTAGAAGATGAGTGTGAAAACAAGGTGTGGGATCCCGGACTACAATATGAGAATCAACATTGGGAGCTGATGAGCGGATAATTTATACGCTTTTTGGCATTGTTTTAGTATGTTTTTAGTAGAATCTAGTTACTTTTAGGGATGTTTTCATTAGTTTTTATGTTAAATTCACATTTCTGGACTTTACTATGAGTTTGTGTGTTTTTCTGTGATTTCAGGTACTTTCTGGCTGAAATTGAGGGACTTGAGCAAAAATCAGATTCAGAGGTTGAAGAAGGACTGCTGATGCTGTTGGATTCTGACCTCCCTGCACTCAAAGTGGATTTTCTGGAGCTACAGAACAAAATGGTGCGCTTCCAATTGCGTTGGAAAGTAGACATCCAGGGCTTTCCAGCAAAAGGGCGTTGAATGCCAGTTCTATGCTGCTGTCTGGAGTTAAACGCCAGAAACACGTCACAAGCCAGAGTTGAACGCCAGAAATACATTACAAACTGGCGTTCAACTCCAAGATTGACCTCTACACGTGTAACATTCAAGCTCAGCCCAAGCACACACCAAGTGGGCCCCGGAAGTAGATTTATGCATCAATTACTTACTTCTGTAAACCCTAGTAACTAGTTTAGTATAAATAGGACTTTTTACTATTGTATTAGACATAATCTTTTGATCAATTTTAGATCTCTAGACCTCCATGGGAGGCTGGCCACTCGGCCATGCTTACCCTCTATTCACTTATGTATTTTTCAACCGTAGAGTTTCTGCACTCCATAGATTAAGGTGTGGAGCTCTGCTGTTCCTCAAAGATTAATGCAAAGTACTACTATTTTTCTATTCAATTCAACTTATTCCACTTCTAAGATATTCATTCGCACTTCAACATGAATGTGATGAACGTGACAATCATCATCATTCCCTATGAACGCGTGCCTGACAACCACTTCCGTTCTACCCTAGATTGAATGAGTATCTCTTGGATCTCTTAACCAGAATCTTCGTGGTATAAGCTAGATTGATGGCGGCATTCTTGAGAATCCAGAAAGTCTAAACCTTGTCTGTGGTATTCCGAGTAGGATTCTGGGATTGAATGACTGTGACGAACATCAAACTCGCGAGTGCTGGGCGTAGTGACAGACGCAAAAGGAGGGTGAATCCTATTCCAGTATGATCGAGAACCTCAGATGATTAGCCGTGCTGTGATAGAGCATTTGGACCATTTTCACAAGAGGATGGGATGCAGCCATTGACAAGGGTGATGCCTCCAAACGATTAGCCATGCAGTGACAGCGCATCGGACCATTTTCCAGAGAGGATAAAAAGTAGCCATTGACAATGGTGATGTCCTTACATAAAGCCAGCCATGGAAAGGAGTAAGATTGATTGGATGAAGATAGTAGGAAAGCAGAGGTTCAGAGGAACGAAAGCATCTCTATATACTTATCTAAAATTCTCACCAATGATATACATAAGTGTTTCTATCCTTATTTTCTATCTCTTTATTATTTATGTTCGAAAACTCCATAACTATTTTATATCCGCCTGACTGAGATTTACAAGGTGACCATAGCTTGCTTCATACCAACAATCTCTGTGGGATCGACCCTTACTCACGTAAGGTTTATTACTTGGACGACCTAGTGCACTTGCTGGTTAGTTGTATCGAAGTTGTGAATGAAAAACAATTTATTAAGACATGCGTACAGAGTTTTTGGCGCCGTTGCCTGAGATCACAATTTCGTGCACCAAGTTTTTGGCGCCGTTTCCTGGGATTGTTCGAGTTTGGACAACTGACGGTTCATCTTGTTGCTCAGATTAGGTGATTTTCTTTTTGTTTTATTTTCAAAAAAAAAAATTCAAAAATCTTTCAAAAATTTTCTCCTTTGTTTTCGAAAAAAAATTTAAAAAAAATGTTTTAAAAAAAATATATTTTCTTCAGAATTTTTAAGAATGAATTCTAGTGTTTCATGATGATTCGTTGAATCCTGGATGGCTGTGAAGCCATGTCCAAATTCCTTTGGACTGAGGATTGAACTAATCACTTCAATGCATGTAATAGCATACTAAAGCTTGTTTGGCTATTAAGCCATGCCTAACCCTCAGATTGGAGCTTTAGACTAAAGAGCACAAGATTCCTGGAATTCATATTAAAAATTTTGGAATCCTTATTTTTCTTTTTTTTCAAATAATTTTCGAAAAATCCAAAAAATTCATAAAATCATAAAAATAAAAAATATTTCATGTTTCTTGTTTGAGTCTTGAGTCAAGTTGAAAGTTTGGTGTCAATTGCATATTCATCTTGCATTTTTCGAAAAAATTCATGCATTCATAGTGTTCTTCATGATCTTCAAGTTGTTCTTGGTAAGTCTTCTTGTTTGATCTTGATGTTTTCTTGTTTTGTGTCTTTTCTTATTTTTCATATGCATTCTTGCATCCATAGATTCTAAACATGAAAAATTTCTAAGTTTGGTGTCTTGCATGTTTTCTTTGCATTAAAAATTTTTCAAAAATAAGTTCTTGATGTTCATCTTGACATTCAAAGTGTTCTTGGTGTTCATCTTGACATTCATAGCATTCTTGCATGCATTCATTGTTTTGATCCAAAATTTTCATGCATTGAGTCTTTTTCATGTTTTTCCCTCTCATCATTAAAAATTCAAAAATAAAATAAAATATCTTTCCCTTTTACACTCATAAATTTCGAAAATTTGAGTTGACTTTTTCAAAACATTTTAAAATCTAGTTGTTTTTATGAGTCAAATCAAATTTTCAATTTAAAAATCTTATCTTTTCAAAATATTTTTCAAAAATCAAATCTTTTTCATTTTTCTTAGTTATTTTCGAAAATTTTAAAAATATTTTTCAAAAATCTTTTTCTTATCTTTATCTCCTAATTTTCAAAAATAACATCATCAATTAATGTTTTGATTCAAAAATTTCAAGTTTGTTACTTGCTTGTTAAGAAAAATTCAAACTTTGAGTTCTAGAATCATATCTTATGATTTCTTGTGAATCAAGTCATTAATTGTGATTTTAAAAATCAAATCTTTTTCAAAACTAATTTCAATCATATCTTTTCAAAAATATCTCTTTATCTTATCTTTTTCAAAATTTGATTTTAAAATATCTTTTCTAACTTCTTATCTTTTTATCTTTTCAAAATTGATTTTCAAATTTGTTTCTACTAACTAACTAACTTTTTGTTTGTTTCTTATCTTTTTCAAAACCACCTAACTAACTCCCTCTCTCTCTAATTTTCGAAAATATCTTCCCTCTTTTTCAAAATTTCTTTTTAATTAACTAATTATTTTAATTTTTGATTTTAATTCTTGAAAATTACTAACCTTTTTCAAAAACTATTTTCGAAAATCACTAACTCTTTTTTAAAAATAATTTTCGAAAATTCTCCTTCTCTCTCATCTCCTTCTATTTATTTATTCATCTACTAACACCTCTCTTCATCCCACATCTCTGCTCTTCTTACCCTTGTGTTTCTTTCTTTACATTATATTCTTTTCTTCTTCTACTCACACAGGGGAACCTCTATACCTGTGGTAAAAAGGATCCCTATTATTATTTTTCTGTCCCTCTTTTTCATATGAGCAGGAGCAAGGACAAGAACATTCTTGTTGAAGCAGATCCAGAACCTGAAAGGACTCTGAAGAGGAAACTAAGAGAAGCTAAATTAGAACAATCCAGCAAGCACCTTTCAGAAATTTTCGAACAAGAAGAGGAGATGGCAGCCGAAAATAATAATAATGCAAGGAGGATGCTTGGTGACTTTACTGCACCTAATTCCAATTTACATGGAAGAAGCATCTCCATTCCTGCCATTGGAGCAAACAATTTTGAGCTTAAACCTCAATTAGTTTCTCTGATGCAGCAGAACTGCAAGTTTCATGGACTTCCATCTGAAGATCTTTTTCAGTTCTTAACTGAATTCTTGCAGATATGTGATACTGTTAAGACTAATAGAGTAGATCCTGAAGTCTACAGGCTCATGCTTTTCCCTTTTGCTGTAAGAGACAGAGCTAGAATATGGTTGGACTCTCAACCTAAGGATAGCCTGAACTCTTGGGATAAGCTGGTCAAGGCTTTCTTAGCCAAGTTCTTTCCTCCTCAAAAGCTGAGTAAGCTTAGAGTGGATGTTCAGACCTTCAGACAGAAAGAAGGTGAATCCCTCTATGAAGCTTGGGAGAGATACAAAGAACTGACCAAAAAGTGTCCTTCTGACATGCTTTCAGAATGGACCATCCTGGATATATTCTATGATGGTCTATCTGAATTGGCTAAAATGTCATTGGATACTTCTACAGGTGGATCCATTCACCTAAAGAAAACGCCTGCAGAAGCTCAAGAACTCATTGACATGGTTGCTAATAACCAATTCATGTACACTTTTGAGAGGAATCCTGTGAGTAATGGGACGCCTATGAAGAAGGGAGTTCTTGAAATTGATACTCTGAATGCCATACTGGCTCAGAATAAAATATTGACTCAGCAAGTCAATATGATTTCTCAGAGTCTGAATGGAATGCAAGCTGCATCCAACAGTACTCAAGAGGCATCTTCTGAAGAAGAAGCTTATGATCCTGAAAACCCTGCAATAGCAGAGGTGAATTACATGGGTGAACCTTATGGAAACACCTATAACCCTTCATAGAGAAATCACCCAAATCTCTCATGGAAGGATCAACAGAAGCCTCAACAAGGCTTTAATAATGGTGGAAGAAATAGGTTTAACAATAGTAAACCTTTTCCATCATCCACTCAGCAACAGACAGAGAACTCTGAACAAAACATCTCTAATTTAGCAAACTTAGTCTCTGATCTATCTAAGGCCACTGTAAGTTTCATGAATGAAACAAGGTCCTCCATTAGAAATTTAGAGGCACAAGTGGGCCAGCTGAGTAAAAGGATCACTGAAATCCTTCCTAGTACTCTCCCAAGCAATACAGAAGAAAATCCAAAAGGAGAGTGCAAGGCCATTGACATAGTCAACACGGCCGAACCTGGAGAGGAAGAGGAAGACGTAAATCCCAGTGAGGAAGACCTCCTGGGACGTTCAGTGATCAATAAGGAGTTTCCCTTTGAGGAACCAAAGGAATCTGAGACAAATCTAGAGACCATAGAGATTCCATTGAACCTCCTTATGCCCTTCATGAGCTCTGACGAGTATTCATCCTCTGAAGAGAATGAGGATGTTACTGAAGAGCAAGTTACCAAGTACCTTGGTGCAATCATGAAGCTGAATGCCAAATTATTTGGTATTGAGACTTGGGAAGATGAACCTCCCTTGTTCACCAATGAACTAAGAGATCTGGATCAACTGACATTGCCTCAGAAGAAACAGGATCCTGGAAAGTTCGTAATACATTGTACCATAGGCAACATGATCATTGAAAAGGCTCTGTGTGACCTTAGTTCAGGGATAAACCTCATGCCCCTCTCTGTAATAGAGAAACTGGGAATCTTTGGGGTGCAAGCTACTAAAATCTCATTAGAGATGGCAGACAATTCAAGAAAACAGGCTTATGGACAAGTAGAGGACGTGTTAGTAAAGGTTGAAGGCCTTTACATCCCTGCTGATTTCATAATCCTTGATACTGGGAAGGATGAGGATGAATCCATCATCCTTGAAAGACCTTTCCTAGCCACAGCAAGAGCTGTGATTGATGTTGACAGAGGTGAATTAGTCCTTCAATTGAATGAGGACTCCCTTGTGTTTACAACTCAAGGTTACCCTTCTGTAAACATGGAAAAGAGGCACAGTAAGCTTCTCTCAAAACAGAGTCAACCAGAGCCCCCACAGTCAAACTCTAAGTTTGGTGTTGGGAGGCCACAACCAAACTCTAAGTTTGGTGTTGAACTCCCATATCCAAACTCTAAGTTTGGTGTTGGGAAGTCTCAACAATGCTCTGAACATCTGTGAGGCTCCATGAGACCCCACTGTCAAGCTATTGACATTAAAGAAGCGCTTGTTGGGAGGCAACCCAATTTTTATTTATCTAATTTTATTTTTTCTTGTTCTTTCATGTTTTATTAGGTTCATGATGATGTGGAGTCACAAAATAAATATAAAAATTGAAAATGGAATCAAAAACAGCAGAAGAAAAATCACTCCCTGGAGGAAGACCTTACTGGCGTTTAAACACCAGTAAGAAGCATCTGGCTGGCGTTCAACGCCAGAACAGACTATGGTTCTGGCGCTGAACGCCCAAAATGGGCAGCATCTGGGCGTTTGAACGCTAGAATTGCACCCTGGAGAAGAGCTGGCGCTGAACGCCCAGAACAAGCATGGTTCTGGCGTTCAACGCCAGAAATGGGCAACAAATGGGCGTTCAACACCCAGAACAAGCACCAATCTGGCGCTGAACGCCCAGAGTTGTGTGCAAGGGCATTTTGCATGCCTAATTTGGTGCAAGGTTGTAAATCCTTGAACACCTCAGGATCTGTGGACCCCACAGGATCCCCACCTACCTCCACTCAGTTCTTCTCACCCCTCTTTTACACAATCCCATACACACTCTTCCCCAAAACTCTTCACCAATCACCTCAATCTCTTTTCCCTATAACCACTTCACCACTCACATCCATCCACTCTTCCCTATAAACCTACCTCATAAACCCCACCTACCTTCAAAATTCAAAATCAATTTCCCACCCAAAACCCACCCTTATGGCCGAACCTTACCCCCCCTCCCTTCCCTATATAAAGCCCTCCATTCTTCTTCATTTTCACACAACACAACCCTCTCTTCCCCTTCTTGGCCGAATACACCCCTCCCCCCTCTCCTCCATATTTTCTTCTTCTTCTTCATCTATTCTTTCTTCTCTTGCTCGAGGGCGAGCAATATTCTAAGTTTGGTGTGGTAAAAACATAAGCTTTTTGTTTTTCCATTACCATTGATGGCACCCAAGACCGGAGAATCCTCTAGAAAAGGGAAAGGGAAGACAAAAGCTTCCACCTCCGAGTCATGGAAGATGGAAAGATTCATCTCCAAAGCTCATCAAGACTACTTCTATGATGTTGTGGTCAAGAAGAAGGTGATCCCCGAGGTCCCTTTCAAGCTCAAGAAGAACAAGTATCAGGAGATCCGACATGAAATCCAAAGAAGAGGTTGGGAAGTTCTAAGAAACCCCATCCAACAAGTCGGCATCCTAATGGTTCAAGAGTTCTATGCCAATGTATGGATCACTAGGAACCATGATCAAAGTAAGAACCCAAACCCAAAGAATTATATTACAATGGTTCGGGGAAAATACTTAGATTTTAGTCCGGAAAATGTGAGGTTGGCGTTTAACTTGCCTATGATGCAAGGAGATGCACGCCCCTACACTAGAAGGGTCAACTTTAATCAAAGGTTTGACCAAGTCCTCATGGACATATGTGTGGAAGGAGCTCAATGG
The DNA here is from genome assembly GCF_003086295.3 of Arachis hypogaea. Classification (NCBI taxonomy): domain Eukaryota; kingdom Viridiplantae; phylum Streptophyta; class Magnoliopsida; order Fabales; family Fabaceae; genus Arachis; species Arachis hypogaea. The sequence continues at coordinate 47,671,370 of NC_092053.1, forward strand.
AAGATTGACTCCAAAGGCAAGCCGGTTCAATTAAGAAGACTGGACCTCAAGCCTGTGGCTAGAGGATGGTTGGAGTTCATCCAACGCTCCATCATCCCCATTAGCAACCGATCTGAAGTTACTGTAGATCAGGCCATCATGATTCATAGCATCATGATTGGAGAGGAAGTAGAAGTTCATGAAGTCATCTCCCTTGAATTCTACAAAATAGCCGAAAAGCCCTCTCCTGGGGCAAGGCTAGCTTTTCTTCATCTTATTTGCCATCTATGTTACTCAGCTGGAGCTTTCATAGAAGGAGACATTCCCATTGAGGAAGAGAAGCCCATCACTAAGAAAAGGATGGAGCAAGCAAGAGAGCCCATTCATGGATCTCAAGAGACGCATGAAGCTCATGACCATGAGATCCCGGAGATGCCTCAAATGCATTTTCCTCCACAAAACTATTGGGAGCAAATCAACACCTCCCTAGGAGAATTAAGTTCCAACATGGGACAATTAAGGGTGGAACATCAAGAGCACTCCATCATCCTTCATGAAATAAGAGAAGATCAAAAAGCAATGAGGGAGGAGCAACAAAGACAAGGAAGAGACATAGAAGAGCTCAAGGACATCATTGGTTCCTCAAGAAGGAAACGCCACCATCACTAAGCTGGACTCATTCCTTGTTCTTATTTTCTGTTTTTCGTTTTCTTAATGTTAAGTGCTTATCCATGTTTGTGTCTTATTACATGATCATTAGTAGTTAGTAACTATGTCTTAAAGTTATGAATGTCCTATGAACCCATCACCTCTCTTAAATGAAAACTGTTTTAATTCAAAAGAACAAGAAGTACATGAGTTTCGAATTTATCCTTGAACTTAGTTTAATTATATTGATGTGGTGACAATACTTTTTGTTTTCTGAATGAATGCTTGAACAGTGTATATGTCTTTTGAAGTTGTTGTTTAAGAATGTTAAATATGTTGGCTCTTGAGAGAATGATGACAAGGAAACATGTTATTTGATAATCTGAAAAAATCATAAAAATGATTCTTGAAGCAAGAAAAAGCAGCAAAGAACAAAGCTTGCAGAAAAAAAAATAGCGAAAAAATAGAAAGAAAAAAAAAGAGAAAAAGCAAGCAGAAAAAGCCAAAAGCTCTTAAAACCAAGAGGCAAGAGCAAAAAGCCAATAACCCTTAAAACCAAAAGGCAAGGGTAAATAAAAAGGATCCCAAGGCTTTGAGCATCAGTGGATAGGAGGGCCTAAAGGAATAAAATCCTGGCCTAAGCGGCTAAACCAAGCTGTCCCTAACCATGTGCTTGTGGCGTGAAGGTGTCAAGTGAAAACTTGAGACTGAGCGGTTAAAGTCAAGGTCCAAAGCAAAAGAAGAGTGTGCTTAAGAACCCTGGACACCTCTAATTGGAGACTTTAGCAAAGCTGAGTCACAATCTGAAAAGGTTCACCCAATTATGTGTCTGTGGCATTTATGTATCCGGTGGTAATACTGGAAAACAAAGTGCTTAGGGCCACGGCCAAGACTCATAAAATAGCTGTGTTCAAGAATCATCATACTGAACTAGGAGAATCAATAACACTATCTGAACTCTGAGTTCCTATAGATGCCAATCATTCTGAACTTCAATGGATAAAGTGAGATGCCAAAACTATTCAAGAGGCAAAAAGCTACAAGTCCCGCTCATTTAATTGGAGCTATGTTTCATTGATAGTTTGGAATTTATAGTATATTCTCTTCTTTTTATCCTATTTGATTTTCAGTTTCTTGGGAACAAGCAACAATTTAAGTTTGGTGTTGTGATGAGCGGATAATTTATACGCTTTTTGGCATTGTTTTAGTATGTTTTTAGTAGAATCTAGTTACTTTTAGGGATGTTTTCATTATTTTTTATGTTAAATTAACATTTCTGGACTTTACTATGAGTTTGTGTATTTTTCTGTGATTTCAGGTATTTTCTGGCTGAAATTGAGGGACTTGAGCAAAAATCAGATTCAGAGGTTGAAGAAGGGCTGCTGATGCTGTTAGATTCTGACCTCCCTGCACTCAAAGTGAATTTTCTAGAGCTACAGAACTCAAAATGGCGCGCTTCCAATTGCGTTGGAAAGTAGACATCTAGGGATTTCCAGAAATATATAATAGTCCATACTTTGGCCGAGTTTAGACGACATAAAAGGGCGTTGAACGCCAGTTCTACGCTGCTGTTTGGAGTTAAACGCCAGAAACACGTCACAAGCAAGAGTTGAATGCCAGAAATACGTTACAAACTGGCGTTCAACTCCAAGATTGACCTCTACACGTGTAACATTCAAGATCAGCCCAAGCACACACCAAGTGGGCCCCGGAAGTGGATTTATGCATCAATTACTTACTTCTGTAAACCCTAGTAACTAGTTTAGTATAAATAGGACTTTTTACTATTGTATTAGACATAATCTTTTGATCAATTTTAGATCTCTAGACCTCCATGGGAGGCTGGCCACTCGGCCATGCTTACCCTCTATTCACTTATGTATTTTTCAACGGTAGAGTTTCTGCACTCCATAGATTAAGGTGTGGAGCTCTGCTGTTCCTCAAAGATTAATGCAAAGTACTACTGTTTTTCTATTCAATTCGACTTATTCCGCTTCTAAGATATTCATTCGCACTTCAACATGAATGTGATGAACGTGACAATCATCATCATTCCCTATGAACGCGTGCCTGACAACCACTTCCGTTCTACCCTAGATTGAATAAGTATCTCTTGGATCTCTTAACCAGAATCTTCGTGGTATAAGCTAGATTGATGGCGGCATTCATGAGAATCCGGAAAGTCTAAACCTTATCTGTGGTATTCCGAGTAGGATTCTGGGATTGAATGACTGTGACGAACTTCAAACTCGCGAGTGCTGGGCGTAGTGACAGACGCAAAAGGAGGGTGAATCCTATTCCAGTATGATCGAGAACCTCAGATGATTAGCCGTGCTGTGACAGAGCATTTGGACCATTTTCACAAGAGGATGGGATGCAGCCATTGACAAGGGTGATGCCTCCAGACGATTAGCCATGCAGTGACAGCGCATCAGACCATTTTCCAGAGAGGATAAAAAGTATCCATTGACAACGGTGATGTCCTTACATAAGGCCAGCCATGGAAAGGAGTAAGATTGATTGGATGAAGATAGCAGGAAAGCAGAGGTTCAGAGGAACGAAAGCATCTCTATACACTTATCTGAAATTCTCACCAATGATATACATAAATGTTTCTATCCTTATTTTCTATCTCTTTATTATTTATGTTCGAAAACTCCATAACTATTTTATATCCGCCTGACTGAGATTTACAAGGTGACCATAGCTTACTTCATACCAACAATCTCCGTGGGATCGACCCTTACTCATGTAAGGTTTATTACTTGGACGACCCAGTGCACTTGCTGGTTAGTTGTATCGAAGTTGTGAATGAAAAACAATTTATTAAGATGTGCGTACAGAGTTTTTGGCGCCGTTGCCTGAGATCACAATTTCGTGCACCAAGAGCTCCAAGCTTGTGAAGGACTCCATCAAGACTTGGTGCAACTCATTGGAATCCTTGGAGCACAATGGAGAACCAAGCATTGGTGGAAGCTCCAAGAAGAATTCAAGCACAGGCCACCTTGATAAGGAGCCTCCCAAATGTCCAACTTAAGGACTTAAACTAAAAGTGCTAGGTGGGAGATACCCCACCGTGGTAAACTCTTTCCGTTCTCTTGTATATATAATCCATGTATGCATTGAGTTGCCATTGTTAGGTAGTATCTTTCTTTGCATATTCTTGTTTATTTGGTGTTTCGAATGTTAGCTTGTTTGATTAAATTTGTGCCTTTAGTGGTAGGTTAGTTGTTGTTGAATTGTGTTTTGCTTGGAGTGTAAGTTGTATTATTTTGTGTTGAAAATTTTCAAAAAACCAAAAGATTTGTTGTTATATTTGAATTTTAGTTACTTTAGACTGCTTATAGTCCTTTTCTTTTACTCTTTTGTATGTTTTGTTTTGGTTGCTAGGTTGTTTGTTGGTTTTATACTTGGAATAAGGATGATTCTTTGAATTTGAGTTTTTGCTTGAGTTGCAAGTTTTCTCAAATTTTGTGAAAAGTCCTCAAAAACCTAAAAATGTTGTTAATTTGTATTTTGGTTAGTTGGAGTTGTAAATAGTGTTAGGAGAATTTTTAAGCCCTGTTTTTGTTATTTGAAAAAAAAAAGTATGGGCAGTCACGCATACGCGTGACCGACGCGTACGCATCGATGCGTCAGCGCAAGCCCCATACATTTTCCAGAGAGTTATGCGAAACTGGCGCTGGAATTGTGCGTTTAGCACAACTTCAGCCCACGCGTGCGCGTACCTCACGCGTACGCGTCACCTCGCTCTCTCTACCTTCATGCGTTTGCGTCAACGAGGCATACGCGTCGTTCTTCTTTTAACCCATCCTCGCTCGAGCGTGAGCTAAGCCTCCGCATCGACCCCCTTTCTGTCCACCCACGCGCACGCGTCAGTGACGCGTACGCGTGGATTCGAATGTGCCAATACCCCAGACGCTTGAGACCTAGCCATTCGTGTCGCCCTACTCTATTCTTCTCAACGTCTCTTTCTCTTCTCCCACCAAAGCACATAAACTCCATAACTACTACCATCAACTTCTGCAACCACCACCGGCCATCACTCCGGCGACCTAACCACCGCCGGCCACTTCTCTCACTCCCTTTTCTTCCCTTCTTTTTCCTTCCTCTTCCCTCTCTTTTCCCTTTTTGCTGTTTCTCCTTCCTGCCACCACCAGCAACCGTCATGGTCACCCATTGCCGTCGGTGAGCCACCAACCACCACCACCAACTCTTTTCTTCTTCCATTTGACTTCTTCTCCCATCTCCTTACCAGAATAGACTCTAGTGTTGCTCCCCTGCTCCCTGAGTTCCGCGTTCTTCTCTGCCGCCACTGGACCACCGTGGCAGCGTCGCTTCTGCACCAGTAGCCGCTGTCTCTAGGTCGACACTGTCCTCTTCCCTTCCTTTTCCATTTCTGCTTCTGCTTTTTCCAGGTTTCCCCTATTCTTCCCATGTTTTACTTTCTATCTCTATTTCTAATTTTCTTTTAATTAATATCATGTTAGTTTTAGCTGTCGATTTAGTTTCTGTTTAGTTTAGTTAGAATAGAATGCATGTGGTTAGAGAATCTGCGTGGATAGTGGATTTAGGGATGATTGTTTGCTGTTCATGCTGTCTGAAATGGCTGATTTTAAGCTACTTCATTGGGTGATGATGATGTCGATGCTCTGTGATTTTTACATATTGTTATTGCTACCAATTTTGGGTACTACTGCTGTTTGCTGTTGATCTGATTCATAATGGCAATTCACATGAGTTTATTGTGTTTAGCTCCTGTTTAATTCTAACTTAGGTTCATATGACATTTTGATTGCTGAGTTTGTTTGAATTGTTGTGAGTTCATATGGATTGAGTTTTGCTGCTTGTTTATATTCGGGAATTTTTAATTCACTGCCGGAATGCTGCCAAAATTTTTTGAAAACCCTATGCTATAAATTTCCAATTATGAACAGAATTTGTCACATTTTGACTTAAGCCCTATTTGATTATTGCCAAATTCACTTCATGAATAGGCTGGCTAGCATTTTTGCATTTATTTTAGTTCCCTTTCATGTGTATGTGTGATTGGCAGAATCAAGGAACTATTTGACGGATTTCTGTGTCAAATAGAACCTTGATTAACTAAGTCAATGCGAACCTTTTTTGTGCTTTCAATATTTCAGATTTAAATCAAAATTTTTATAGCTTCTTGGTTCAAGTCAAATTTTCACCTTATTTAACCAATGAAGTTACTTCCATAATTTACCATTAGATTTAAATCTGTTTCCTATTTTGATTAACATTCTTACATTTGTAATAAATTGGTGCTTTCCACTAGTGTAAATGTTTTTAAACGGGTATTTTCAATCTTCTTTCGGTTACACCAAGTGCTTATCCCAATTCTTTCAACACCAATCGTTACAAAGTTAGTGACCAACCACATTGATGATGACTTGCATTCCTCTTCTATGCTTTTATGCATAACATATTTAATCATCAATGACTTGCATCATCCCCATAAATGTGAGTGTGCTTATTTCCTAAATTCTTTTGAGTTTCTCTTGGTTAAGTTCAATAATTGTCATGCCACTGATTTCTAACCACTCTTCTAACTTTTGACTTAGTTGACTCTCTAATTCTTCTTTTTAGTTTTCAAATTAACCCTTTTGTTTTCTTTTGGCATGGTAATTGTTGTTGCTTAACAAACAAGCATTCTTTACTGTCATTGCATGAATTCTTAGTTTGTGTTATGATTGATGTCTAAATTCTATTTTCTTGCATTCCAAGAGTTTATTTATTTAACTCACTTCATGAATGTGTCTTAATTTCCCTCTGTTACCTGTTTTCTATCTTTTGCTTATATCCTTGCTTTCCACTCCTTTGCTTTGCTTAATATTCTGTATCCTGTGATTTCTCTTTTTCAGAATGTCTAACAGAGGTAAGGGAAAAGCAAAGGCTACCTCCAAGAAAAGGAAGAGATCTCAGTCTTCCGCTGATTCAGCGACCGCTGGCTATTCTGTATTACATCTCTCTGACAAGGAGAAGGCAGATCAGCTCCTGCCTCCTGCCAACTCAGAGAAGTTTCCTAATCTATACTGTGAGCTTCGGTTTCTGCTTTTTCAGCGATGACATCTCAACTTAGAGAAGAAGCTAGATATCCCCTCCGACCTGAGGTGGTTTACTGAGCCTCAAATTAAGGATCAGGGCTGGTCTTTCTTGGACAGAGAGCTAGCATGAGTGAATGAGTCTTGGGTTCACGAGTTTTACTGCAACTTTTTTAGGCTGACCATTGACTCAGTTTAACTTAGAGGTGGAAAAATTTTGGTTACGGAGGCGGACATTGAGGAGATCCTCCACTGTCAGCCCAAGGTCAGTGACAGAGACGCTTTTCAGCAGGCTGAGGTGGAGATGCATTGCCTCACCTTTGATTATGATTTACTTAGGAGTGTAGTTGCCGAGCCGAACGCCCCTTGGGAGATGGATGCCAACACACTGAAGCCCAAGGAGATGAGATTTGAGTATTTGAGGAATGAGGCTAAGGTGTGGTAGTAGATTCTTGCTCACTACCTCATGCTTAGCACTCACTTCACTGAGATCCCAGTGGACATGTTAGTGCTGATTGGGTGCATCCTCGAAGGGAAGGAGTTGTACTTTCCCCAATGATAAACCTCATTTTTAGGGTTTATCTTGTACTTAATTTAGGGGATCTTAGGACCTTTTACCCACATTTACTCAATGAAATAGCTTGGTTTCATGATTGTCTCCTAATTTGTGCTTGAGTGTTAAAACATGCTTTTTAGGCCCTTAATTGCCAATTTTGATTCACCTTTGATTCCACTAAATGCCTTGATATGTTTGTTAGTGAATTCAGATTGGAAAGGCTAGGAATGGATCAAAGGGATGGAGAGGAAAAGCATACAAGTGGAGAACTCATGAAGAAACAAGGATTTGGGATGCTGAGATTGACGCGCACGCACAGCAGACGCGCACGCATGGAAAGTGACGTCGCAAGGTGATGCGTACGCGTACATGACGCATACGCGTGGATAGCAATTTGTCAAGCGACGCGTATGCGTGACCCACGCGCACGTGTCGGTGCTCGCACGTGATCCACTTAAACTGAATCCGCTGGGGGCAATTTCTGGGCTTTCCAGGCCCAGATCCAATTCATTTATGATGCTATTTAACCCAAGGAATGAAGAGGGATCAACAAACTAGTCAACTAGTTAGTTTAGTTTTAGTTTTGGAGGAAAGGTTAGTCTCTAGAGAGAGAAGCTCTCTCTTCTCTCTAGAATTAGGTTAGAGGTAGATTAGGATTTCTTAGGTCTAGGTTAACTTCATGCTTTGATTTACTTTTCCTTTTGTAATTCTTGTTCTTCTACATCTCCTCTCTCTAGTTTAGCATTTAATTCTTGTAATTCTCTACTTTTATGTTGATGCATTTTTGTTTCTTCTATTTCTCTCAATGCAATTTATGATTTCCATGTCTTTTCATGTTGCTTTGATTTTCTATTATGGATTTATTGCCTTTGTAGTTAGATCTCTCTTTAATTCTTGCAATTCATGTTGTTTACGTTTATTGCCTTCTATGTGTTTGTTGAAATTCCTCTTTTAGTTATGAGTTAGATTTTGTTCCTCTTGACCTAGGTAGAGTATTTGGTGACTCTTGAGTTATCAAACTCCTTTGTTGATTGATAATTAGAAGTTGTTAATCAACTTGAATGCCACTAAAGCTAGTCTTTCAACATGATTAGGCTAGGACTTGTGGAATCAAGTTAATTCATCCACTTGACTTTTCTTCATAGCTAGAGGTTAACTAAGTAGGAGCAATAGACAATTGTTGTCAGAATTAAGGAGGATAATGAGGATAGGACTTCTAGTTCTCATACCTTGCCAAAAGCTTTGTTAGTTGTTAGTTTATTTCCTTTGCCATTTATATTTCTTGTCTCTTACCTCAAAAACCCCCTACCATACTTCATAACCAATAACAAGAATACTTTATTGCAATTCTTAGGGAGAACGACCCGAGGTTTGAATACTTCGGTTATTTTTATAGGGGTTTGTTACTTGTGCAACCACATTTTTGTATGAAATGATTATTGTTGGTTTAGAAACTATACTTGCAACGAGATTTCATTTGTGAAATTCTACACTATCGAAAATCCTATCATCACCCGGCTTATCAGGAAGTTTACAATCATAGAAAGAGAATAATGCACACAAGAATGGAAATAAGTGGTTATAAGACGTAACCACACAATTAGGCTCAAAACTCACATGCTTATGTGTTCGTAGCTTAAAAACCATGTTCCAAAATAATTTTTTTCAAGCAAGTTCAACAAATTTTTTTTTTCAAATTACTAGGGTGCCCTAATAACGGTTTCTTAGAAAGGAAATCATCACCCTAACCAAGTAGTCCTATCATAAAAAGAAGTAGTAAAATATGTACAAATTCTAACTGTTATGTAACCTACCATGCAATGCAACAGCTAACTAACAAAGACAAAAATTGAAAAATTGGTGTTGAAAAATAAAATTGTTACCCACGAAGATCGGTCAAATGACCTCCCCACACTTGAAGATTGCACTGTCCTCGGTGCATGCAAAGAAGAGCAAGGTGGACGGGTTGCTACAACTGATGAGTTTTTTCAAAAGGTTGTGCAGAGAAACTTGTTTGTTGCCCCATTTAGAAGCTTTTCCTTTCCCTCTTGGTGGCCAATCTAAAAGGAAAGAAAAAGAAAAAAATTAAGCCTACAACAAAGATATCAAAGCAAATAGAACATAGGCGGGGGCTAATGCCAAATAAGAGTAGGGTTCTCACTACATGTTAGCTACGTATGTAAGTGAGAGAGCAATATAGGCAAAGGGATATCAACTAATACTTGATGCAAGAGTAAAGTCAAAGCATGAAGAGCATGTTGAGCATCAAGTTCAAACAAGAATTGATACAAACAAGATTAAGGATAAGCATGAGAATATTTGGTCCTATCCTGACTCAATGACAATAATGTACAAAAACAAGGGATAATGAGTTAGGAATGACTAAAGCACTAATCTTGTGTGTAGACCAAATATTACAATTAATGCCAAACAAGTCACGAAGCACCAAGATTAACCAAGAAATTTTCAATAATTGAGTAAGAGAATTCAACACCATTATTAAAATAAGAAATTTAGAAAAGAAACTAAAAACAAGTGATAAGAACAAAACTAAAATGCAATAGATGATAATATGCAAATGCAACATATGAAAGAAAATGAAAAATAAGAAAAATGAGAAGTGGAAATTTGAAAAGAGAGGAAGAAAGGAAGTAATAAAGGAAGAAGAAAGAAGAAGAAATGTAGAAAGAAAGAAGAAGAAAGAAGGAAAAAAGAAGAAAGAAAAGAAGAGAAAAGAAAACAGGGGAAATAGGGCGCGGAGGCGACGCGGAGGCGACGCGTAAGCGTCGCCCATGTGTACGCGTGGAATGCAAAAAGTACAGGTGACGCGTAGGCGTCACACACGCGTAAGCGTGGGTAGCAGTTGTGCTCCCCGCACAGTTCTCGCACCTATATCGCACAACTCTCTGATTTTTGTACCAGGGGTTGCAAAATCAGCTCATGACGTGTGCGCGTCGCCCACGCTCACGCGTGTTTATGCGAAATGGACAAGTGATGCGTACGCGTCGTCCACGTCTACGCGTGGGACGACTTTTTTTTTAAACATAAAAGGACATGAAAACATCAAATTGCATTGAAAGAAAATAGAATTCAACAAGAGTTCATGAAAGTAAAAATGAGAAAATAAGGAAATTAACAAGGAAAACTAAAAGAATTGAAACAATAGAACAACAAAAGATAAAGAGAATTGAAATAAAAACAAGAATTAAAAGTGAATCTAAGAGAATTTAACCTGAACTACCCTAAATTCTAGAGAGAAAGGAGAGATTCTCTCTCTAGAATTCTACCTACAACATGGTGGAAACTACACTATGGTTCTCCCCCCTCAATCCCTTGTCATCCTTGGGTTCAAAAGCATCAGAAATGAGTTGGATTTGGGCCTCCTTGAGCTCAGAAATCGCCCCAACGTTTTGCCTCTAAGTGAGTCACGTGACCAACATCACGCGTGCGCGTGGATGACGCGTGTGCGTCGCTTGCTGATTCTTTGGTCACGCGTGTGCTTTGGTGACGCGTACGCGTCACTTGCGATTTTCCATCTTACGCGTATGCGTCGATGACGCGTGCGCGTGGCCTTCATTTCAGCAAATCCTCATTTCTTCATGAGTTCTCCATTTTTGCATGCTTTTTCTTCATTCCTTCAACCCAATCTTTGCCTTATGAACCTGAAATCACTCAACAAACATATCAAGGCATCGAATGGAATTAAAGTGAATTAAAATTAGCAATTTAAAGGCCTAAAAAGCATATTTTTACTCTTAAGCTCAAATCACACTATTAACATATCAACAATCCACATTTTTCCAAATCACAACTAATAAACCAAAATAACTATATATATGTACTATTAACTAAAAAGTGCAACTCAAACTAAAAGTCTAAAAATATATATACAATACTAAAGATGACAAATGCAACAAACTCATAGGTGTCTAAAATAACTAATATATACAATAATCTAAAGTGCAACAAATGAAAGTGCAAGTACTAAAATAAGGGAAAAATGTCTGAAATGGTCACCCAAAATAAAAGTTCTGCCGACAACGGCGACTACCCCTCTCTCTTCCCTTCTTCATTCAAGTTCACCACATTCCCTGGTCTGCCAATACTGCTCCCTGAGCCAGCTACTGTTCAGCTATGTACTGCTTCTCCAGCGCCGCTCCTCTATCACCCAGTCCTACCGTGGCAGCGTCATTTCTGCACCAGTAGCCACCGTCTCTGGGTCAGCACTGTCCTCACTTCCCTTTCTCTGCCATTTCTGCTTCTGCTTCTCCCAGGTTCCCCTATCTCCCCTTTCTGCATTTCTTTTCTTATCTTGTTATTCTGTTTAAGTAATTTAGTTAGTAATGATTAATTTCTGTTAGATTTAGTTAGTTAGAAATGCATGTTAGTTGCTTAGGTTGTTAGAGAAACTGGCGTGGATAGTGGATTTAGGTATAATTGCTTGCTATTCATGCTGTCTGAATTGGCTGATTTTAAATTGTTTTGCTGAGTGATGATGATGTTGGTGTTATGTGCTTTTACATGTTGCTGTTGTTGTTAATTTTGGGTGCTTCTTGCTATTTGATGCTGTCTGTTGATATGCAGTTTGCTACTGCTGATTGAAATTGCTGCTCAATTTGGTTATTTGCTTTAGTTTCTATGAATATTTATATTATGCTTATGGTTGAGTTGTTTTGGATTCATATTAGTTGTTTGACTATTGCTATGCTAATTTTGCATACTGATGCCTGATTCATATGATTTTCTTATTTTTCACGCTGTTATCATATATTAGATTCATATGAGTTGTTTTGCTGCTGTTTGTTTATCCAGGAACATCCAATTTACTGCCAGAATGCTGCCAAAACTTTTTGGAAATTTCCCTATTGTTAACTTACAACTTACGAATTGAACTTGACACTTTTTGATGTGAAAGTCATTTTGGCTTATACCAAATTCAATTCATAAGTTGACTAGTCAGCATTTCTGCATCTCTTTGGTTCCCTTTCATGTGCATTGGTGATTGACAAAATCAAGGAACTATTTGACGGATTTCTGTGTCAAATAGAACCTTGATTAACTAAGTCAATACGAACCTTTTTTGTGTTTTCAACAGTTTAAGTCAAAATCTTTACAGTTTTTTTGTTCAAGTTCAATTTTCACTTTAGTTAACCAATGAAGCTATTGCCATAATTTACCACTTGATTTAAACCTGATTTCTTATGATTGAGGTTCTTACATTTGTAATAATTGGTACTTTCCACTTGTGTAAACATTTTTAAATGGGAATTGTTTTCAACCTTCTTTCGGTTACACCAAGTGCTTTTCCCAATTCTTTCAACACCAATCGTTACAAAGTTAGTGACCAGACACATTGATGATGACTTGCATTCCTCTTCTATGCTTTTATGCATTTCATATTTCATCATCAATGACTTGCATCATCTTCATGAATGTGAGTGTTATTGTTTCCTATACTCTTTGAACTTTTCTTGGTTAAGTCAACAACTGTCGTGCCACTAATCTTTAACCCAGTTTTCTGAATTTTAACTTGATTGACCTTCTGATTTTCTTTTAGTTTTCAAATTAACTCTTTTAGTTTCCTTTTGAGGCATGATAATTGTTGTTTCTTAACGAACAAGCATCTTCGTTATCATTGCATGAATTCTTGGTTTGTGTTCTGATTGATGTATGAATTCTGTTTTTCTTGCATTCCAAGAATTCATTTCTTTGACTCACTTCATGAAAGTATTTCAATTTTCTTCTGTTGCCTGTTTTCTGTCTGTGCTCATATCCTTGTTTTTCCACTCCTCTGCTTTGCTCAATATTTTGTATCCTGTGATTTCTGTTTTCAGGATGTCTAACAGAGGTAAGGAAAAAGCAAAGGTCACCTCCAAGAAAAGGAAGAGATCTCAATCTTCCACTAAGTCTAGGACTTCTGATTATGCTCTGATGCATCTCTCTGACAAGGATAAGGCAGATCAGCTCCTGCCTCCTGCCGACTCAGAGAGGTTTCCTAATCTTTATTGTGAGCTCCGATTTCTGCTCTTTCAGCGATGGCATCTCAACTTGGAGAAAAATCTAGATATCCCCTCTGATCTGAGGCAGTTTACTGAGCCTCGAATTGAGGAGAGGAGCTGGCCTTTCTTGGATAGAGATCCAGTACGAGTGAACGAGTCTTGTGTCTGCAATTTTTACTGTAACTTTTTCAGAGTGACCCTTGACGTGGTTCACTTGAGAGGCAGAACGATTATAGTGACGGAGACGGATATTGAGGTGGTCCTCCACTGTCAGCCCAAGGTCAGTGACAAGGATGCTTTTCAGCAGGCTGAGGTGGAGATGCATTGCCTGACCTATGACTATGATGCATTGAGGAGTGTAGTTGCACAACCGGACGCCCCTTGGAAGATGGATGCCAACAAACTGAAACCCGAGGGGATGAGGTTTGAGTATTTGAGGAAGGAGGGTAAGGTATGGCAGCAGATTCTCGCCCACTATGTCATGCCTAGCACTCACTTCACTGAGATCCTGGTTGACATGTTAGTGTTGATTGGGTGCATCATTGAGGGGAAGGAGCTGTACCTTCCCCGGAAACGGCACTAAAAGATGTAAGAATTTATACCGGTTCAGAATTTAGCAAAATAATTTCGTTGTGAGCATAGCCCAAACCGATAATCGATCCTCAAATCAAAGTTTATAAAGTGTTTTGGTTGCCACAAGTCCAACCCCAATATAAAAATAACTGAAGTATTTAAACCTTGGGTCTGATGGTGTTTTTGTAGAAAAACGAATTTCCAAAACACCCAAAACTCACCGGCAAGTGTACTGGGTCGTATCAAGTAGTAAAACTCACTTAGAGTGAGGTCGATCCCACAAGGATTGATGGATCAAGCAACTTTAGTGGGTGAATAGTTTATTCAAGCTAACATTGAAGTAAAATTGGATGAGAGGTAGCCAACAGAAAGTAAATTACAGGAATTATAAAGTGTAGAAAATAAATTGCATTAAAACACAAATCAAAATTCTAATCCGACCAAAATGATCCTCTCTTCTTTCTCTACATGATCATATGACTTATCAAGGCTGGGATCAAGGTGAGTTGGCTGCACCATCTCTCTTTTGATTCGGTTTAAAGGAAACATGTTTAAATATGTGTTTTCTTGATGTGATTTAGGAGGAAAAAGTGCTTAAGGACCACCTGAAAGTTTGATTGAGTTAGGAGCAGCAAAACCAGGTAGGGTGTAACGAAATTAATCTTGATTATTTGTGTTTGAGTTGTGTGAATGTTGTATGATTTGGCTGTGCTAAAAATTGGTTGCATATATGATTGATTCTTGGTGAAAATTTGGTGAAATTTTGATGAAATTTGATGAAATTCAAGCATTAAAGTTCATGTTCTTGGGGCAGCTGGAAAAATGAAACCCTAAGCTTAAATTGAGGTTCAATTTATGTTGAATCATGTAGAAAATATGGGGTTTTAGTGGCTGCAATTTTATTTTGAATTATGGTAAAAATCGGTTGGTGAAAAGACTAAAAAACGGGTAAAAACAGAGAAAGAATATGAAGAATCTATGAAGAACATGAAGAACACTTTGAGTGTGATGAAGAACAATGAAGAACAGGCCTTAGATCTTAAAAAGGGCAAGGAAGTAAAATTTTTGGTGTTTTAGGGGTTGTTTGGTAATTTCTGAAAGTTTGGATGGTAAAAGTAGAAATATTAAAAGTTACGGGTGGTAAAAAGTGAATTTTAAAGGTTAAAAGTAAAAGTAAGTTAATTTTCAAAAATTTAATGATAAAATAATAAAAAATAATAAAATATTAAATAATAATATTTAATTAAAAATAATATTTTAATAAAAATAATAAAATAATGCGGAAAAGACAGTTTTCTATAAAAGCTTTAGAAAGACAACTTTAAGCGCAGAATCTCATAATTACCTTCTTAAAACACTTAGGGAGTGGTAAAAAAATATTAGTGAGGCAAAGATAAATAAAAGATAAAAAGTTGAAGAAAAGATGAAAATCGAAGAAAAAATCTGTAAGGTTTTAATGACAGAAAAACAGACAGAGACTAGTTAACGAACTAGGGCAATGTAGTTAGTCCATGAATTGCGAATATGGTTAGGTATTATATGAAAAGTTAAACTGTTTCAGTATAGACTTAATGAACCTATACTTGGGGCAGGCTAACTAATCATACCGAAATTTACATAAGCTTTAAATACATACGTTAAACAGAGAAAGCAGAATAAAGTAAGGAAGAGCAGAGAAAAGAACAAACAGAGCAGAATGAAGAGATAAAGCAAAGAGAGTAATATGATAAAGAGCAGAGGACCTATTAAGAGGTCATTTGTTGCATTAAGGCAACCTCAGAGATATCTATATGTTCATCTGCTGCATTGTGGCAGTCAGATAGATGATGGTGTGACCACTGAGAAACACTTTCCTGTGGTACAGATCCATATTTTATTTCTGTAAGGCAGAGGGGTTATTTCCTGCTACAGAGTACCGTGACCACCTGTTCCATTTCTGTAGTGGCAGAGGGGTTATTTCCTGTATACAGAAGGTGTTTCGGCATACATCCCTGCAGTGGCAGATGTGTTATTTCCTGCGTGCAGTGGACCCTGTGGTGGCAGAGGGGTTATTTCCTGTACACAGGGGTATAGCCAACAGGAAAGCCATATCCGGCTGGTAATGCTGGGTTACGTCGGGAGCGGGTAGAAACTGACAAATGAGCTCATTACCTGCACTAGGACTAGACATGCATCATTCTTGTCTGCGCATTATTCTCTGTTGCATTCCTACTTGTGTTTGATCTATTTCTTTATGTTTGTCTGCTCGAGTGTTATGTCTGTGCTTTATCTTCTTATTCTTCTGCTTGTGTTCTGTTCTTTGTTTTTCCATCTATTTTTAACTTCTGTTTACTACATTACTGTATTCTATTATCCATCTGCTAATCAAAAATGAATAAATGAACGTAACTAACAACCCCGACCGTACTATGAACTCCCCAGTTCTTACCCCTTCTCTCCCTTCCTCCCCCTCAGATGGAGACGGGCGTGATCTTCTATGAGTTCGAGGACCCTTACGTCTACGAGGATCCGGTACAACACAGTTACTTCATCATGGGATTGGAGCCTCGTATTAGACGATATGCATTACCTAATCGAGCTTCTCAACATCCTCTATCTAGCCCGCATTTTGACTCCGATGCTCCTTACGACTTTCCCTTATCCTGGTTACATCCTGACGCACCTGTACATCCTTTTTCTGATGGTCTCAAACCCCCTATACCAGCTCAACCTTTGAATGAGGCAGTACCTGAGCCTATCATTCCTGTTGAGCCTGAGTTAGCTGGTGACTATGTACCTGTGATACCACCAGAGTGGGATTTTTCCCCTGAGCCAATCCCCGACTTTCCACAGCTTGATGAGCCGGCGCTACCGGATGGTGGAGTGGCTCCTATAAATGTGAACGGACCTGTGCTCGCGAATGGTTTTGTACATAGTGACAACAGTGTTTCTGGTGGATCTGAGGGTATAGCTGTAGCTGGGGACGATGAGGAGGAGGAGGATCCTGAGATAGAGATAGAGCAGGATGAGGAGATGGACGAGCCTCACGACGATTCTCCAAACAGCCACATGTAGATATAGCTTGACAGCCGTAGGGGAATTCCTTTGATGACACTCTAGTCTGACATTATCTGATAGTTAGTCTCTCACTTGTGTTAGTACACCCGAGAGCTAGGAACTATATAGTGGTTAGGCTAGCCTGGGCGCCTGCTTAGTGGCTTTTTGTATGGGCCAGGCCCTGGGAGTGTCGTGTAAATATTAGCTACGTAGGATGACGAGGATGTAAACTGACTTGATCTTGTGTAAACGCTACATGTTTTGTTATAGTATACATGATGTATATTATCAGCTGTATTTCTATGTTTCTTTATGCCGCTTTTCTATTACTCTCAATGTATGCTTATTTATTTTACCTGAACATCCGCAACAAAAAAAAAAGTTACTCATAAAATTGGCATCGCTCTAACAAGGAACAGGCTCATATATTAAATAAATAATAATAATTAGGAAGGATAAGTTAGTAACACTTAGCTTCTTGTATGACCATGGCATACTGGAAGTTGGATCGTTACAAGTGAAGTGGTTTCTCTTTGTGATCTCAGCTCTTCAATGAATTGTTCTTCAGAATAGGATTGTGCTATCTGTCTTAATCTTTCTTCATGCTCCCTTTTTGCTATTTTCTCCTCTTCGTTTGTCTTTATTATTTCTTCAAGGAGGAGTTTTATCCTAGCAAGTCTATCTTCTTCTCTTCTTTTTTTGAGTTCTTCAATGATGAGTTCCATCCTAGCAAGTCCATCTAAAGGAGGTTGGGTAGGTTGTGATAGTTGGTTGGGGTTGGCTTGTGAATGGAATTGGTTATTTTGTGGTTGTGTGTTCAGAAAGTGGTATAACTCTTGTAGGTAATGGATTGAGTTTTGTGGATGGTAAGATGAATTGTATGGATTTGGGACAGAATTTTGTGCTAAGGTATACTCAAGTGATGAAGAATTTAGGCATGTAAAACTTGGAGGTGAGGTTGGATAATTGAGAGGTGATGGCTCTTGATGAATGGGGTATGAATGAGTGAAATCTCTTTGATTTTGATCTTTCCAGCCACAACTTGAGTAGTGATCAATTTCACCAAAATATGGACCATTTTGTAGCTCTAGAAAGTACCCCATTTCATGTTCTTGATACTCCCACCCACCATGAGCAGAGTAATGTGAATCATTCCGTGGTGGTGGAGAGTTTTTCATAAAATTTGATTGACTAAAATCTGATGGATGCTCCTTTCTTTCCTGCAAAAAGGTCTGTCTCAAACAATAATCACCAAAAGAAATTGGAATCTCCATTGTAATAAATGAGAAATTCTTAGTGAGGCAATATCATAAACAGTTAATGGATAAGGAAAAACCACTTAAATTGCAGAGAATAGCATTAAGCAAACTGAAACAAAAACTAACTAACAAAAGAAAAAAAATTGCTCAATCTAGTTATCCTCTAATTTAATCATTGCCGATACAAAATCAATCCCCGGCAACGGCGCCATAAACTTGATGCACGGAAACTTGCCTCTCAACAAATTTCCCTTCGGTAAGTATACCGAATTGTCGTCAAGTAAAAACTCACAATAGAGTGAGGTTGAATCCCACAGGAATTGATTGGTCAAGAAACTTTAATTAGAGGAATGTTCTAGTTGAGCTAAGCAGAAATTGAGTTGAGTAATTGCAGAAAGTTAAATGGCGGGAAAGTAAATAACTGAAAATGTAAGTGCTGGAAAAAATGACGGAATGTAAATGGCATGAAGTAAATTGCAGAATCTTAAATGGGGAGTTGGGGAGATGAGCAGAAAAGTAAATGGCAGAAAATAAAGAGAATGGGTAAGATCAGAATGGGGAATTCATTGGGCTTAAGAGATGTTGCATTCTCTGGATCAAGTTCATTCTCATCTCTTCCTCAATCAATTCATTCATTGATCTCCTTGGCAATCTTAAGTGATTGGATCCCAATTCCTTGGCAACCCAATCTCTCTAAGCTTGAACAATTGCCCAATTCCTTGATTTAATTGCTCATGGGAAGAGATGACGTATGGTCACTGATTATACCACATGTATTTCCAAATCAAAGTGTTGGTAGGATTATATGTCACTATATCCATCCAAACCCCCAATTTGGTCTAACATGAGAAAGAAATTCTAGCATGATCTCTTCATCCCTTTTCCAAGGCTCAGAGGAGATCCAATTATGGAGAGTTTCTTTTCCAAGAAAACTAACTAATTGGATTAAGATCGAAATCTTTCTAGTAAAATCAAGAGAAAAGAAAGAGGAAGAAGAATAATGAAAACTATTATTGATCCATCAAATTACAACAAAGCTCCCTAACCCAATGAAAAGAGTTAGTTATTCATTGCTCTACCAAAATAGAAAAGAAAGAAAGTGCAGAAAAATAAAGATGAAGATTAAAACTGAAATTGAAACTTCAAAGTTCATAAATGAAAAGTACAAACTAGAATTAAACTCCTACTAAGAAAAAAAAAGAAGGAAAAGTGTGTGAGGGGAGGGAGTCCGAAGACCCCTCTTCTCTGGTGTGTCCATCCCCCAGAATACCGTCCTCCCTCAAATCCCCTTATGAATTGAATGTTAAAACTAAGGCCTTTATATAGGCTCTCCTAAATTACAAAATGAAATGAAACTAAAAGTAAATTACAATTAAATGAAAATTCCTATTCTAGATACTTCTTGTGACCTTGACTGGTTGACACTTGTGGGCTTGTTTCCTTGTGGTTGGGTGGTCCTTGAAAGAGAAGTGAATCAAGTTGAGATCCAGGTGCTAATCGTTAGTGCTACCGTTAGCCACACTAACGCTACAAGTGTGGCATTAGTGCTGAAGTTAGTGTGGCTAACGTCACACTTGCTACCCAGTTGGTGTTTTTGGGGCTTAAAAGATGCATCTTATTTTTACTCCAATTTCATGCCCACTATAGACTATTATATATCGTTGAAAAGCTCTGAATGTCAGTGAAGAAGCGGAATGATTGACGGTTTAGAATTCGGAATAAATTCTCGTTGCAAGTGTAGTTTCTAAACCAAGCAATCAACCTTTCTTACAAAAATTTTGGTTGTCACAAGTAACAAACCCCTTTAAAGTTGATAACCGAAGTATTCAAACCTCGGGTCGTCTTCTCAAGGAACTACAGGGAGGTATGTTCTTATTAATGGTTATGATTTTTGTAAATTGGGGGTTTTAAAGGTAAGGAACAAGTAATTTAAATGACAAATAAAATAAATAAATAACTATAAAATAAACTCTTGGCAAGGTATGAAAATTCAGAAGTCCTATCCTAGTTACTCCTATGAGAATGGAAGTTAATCGCACTTAGTTAACCCTTATGAAGGCAAGAGAAAGTCAAGTGAGCTAATCAGTTAGATTCCCAAGTCCTAGCCAACTCCTAAGGAAAGACTAGAGTTAGTGGAATACCAGTCGATTTAGCCGACATAACAACCAATCACGGATAGTCGATAACTCAAGAGCTTCCAGTTAATCAATTAAAGCCAATAACATAAAAAGCTAAATAAGAATCAATGATCTGAAATACCTCAATTGCATTAATAAGAGAAAATCAATTTAAACATAAAGAGTTCATAAGCCAATCTGGCAACATAAGTAATTAAAGGATAGCATTAAAATATCTGAAAGTAAAAGAGAAATATAAAGTAAAAGGAATATTGAACCTGATGAAGAGTTGAAATTCTAAATCCTTTAAGAGGAATCCTAATCTTAAAAATCTAAGAGAGAGGAGAGAACCTCTCTCTCTAAAAACTACATCTATACTTTCAAAAGTGAATAATTGAAGACATGATAATGAATGGATGCATTCTCCCACTTCATAACCTCTAATCTGTGCCTTCTGGACTTGGATCTGGGCCAAAAGAGGCTTCAGAAATCGCTGGGAGCGTTTTCTGTAATTTCTGGTGTGTGGCGTCTGTCACGCGTCTGCGTGGGTCACGCGGTCGCATCATCTGGAGTTTTCCTTATCACGCGTTCGCTTCGATCCCGCGTACGCGTCATCTATGTTATGCTCATGGCGCGCGTCCGCGTCAGTCACGCGTTCGCGTCGCTGCTTTTTCGCGCTAGGCATGCGGCCGCGTCGTGCATGCGTTCGCGTCGCTGCCAGTTTCTTCAAAAACTCCATTTTGTGCTTTGCTTCCATTTTTGTATGTTTCCTATCCATCCTTTAAGTCATTCCTGCCTTAGAAGATTTGATACTACTCAACACACAAATCATGGCATCGAATGGTAATAAAGGGTAATTAAAATAAATAATTTCAAAGCATAGGAAACATGTATTTCACATATATCACATAATAAGGAAGGAAAAGTAAAACCATACAATTTACATAAATAAGTGGGTGAAGGGTTGAATAAATCTCTTGAATTTAGCACAAAATATATCATAAAATATGGGTTTATCAATCAGCTTTCTAACGCAACTAGAATCACCTCAATTGGACCTCTGTAACTCAAGTTATGCTCCTTTGAAGGGGACAGGGTCGCTGGCGTAGTCACTGGCGTTATTGGCAATGTTTAGCCACAATAATGTTAGTGTTCAGGGGATTAATGTTGCCTGGTTCCAGAGCTCAAACTTAATGTCCACCCTATACTATTATATATTGTTGGAAAGTCCTGGATGTCTACTTTCAAACGTCTTTGGAAGCGCATTATTTGGAGCTCTACAGCTTGAGTTACACTTCTTGGAAGGTGAAGAGGTCAGCTGGCCTTACAACAGGTTGATACCATGTTCATCTTTGCACTTTCGGAGCGGGTTTTCTCCCTCAAATTTAGTGTCCACCATGTAGTGCCATATATTCTTGGAAGACTCTGGAATCCTACTTTCCAATGCCACTGCATTCACCTCATTTGGAGCTTTGTGGCTCAAGTTATCCTTGTTTGAAGAAGGCATGGTCAGGGTACCGGGTGAGATTTTGCCCACGTTAGTGGCACTAACGTGGCCACTAATGTAGCCTCTTAGCCCTTCGCTAGTGTTATTGGCACTCACTTTTACCAATAATGCTGCTCCTTGTCCCTCTTTCCCACGTTAATGATCCACGTTAGTGGCGTTAACGTGACCATTAATGTGGGTCTTCCTTTGCTTTGCTAAAGTTAGTGGCGTTAATGTTGCCACTAACTTTCCATGCTCCCCTTCTTCAAAGTTAATGCCCTTAATGTTTCCACTAATGTTGGGGCTTCTCCTCTCTTCCACGTTAGTGCCCACGTTAGTGGTGCTAACGGGACAACTAACGTGGGCTGAGATGACCTTCGAAGACGTTAGTGGTGTTAACTTTACCACTAACGTTGCAAACTTTTCTTCCTTCCACGTTAATGGCCATGTTAGTGGCACTAACATAGCCACTAACGTGGCTCTTCTCTGCTTCTTGTTACCTAAAATCAATCAAACAAAGTGCATCAAAGTCTTGCTCTTAATCATGAGATCATGCATCATTCATTTTATCATTCAATTCATGCATAATTCTCATGAAATCATTCAAAATTCACAATGTTTGCTTGAATCATGGTATGAATGCATTTTCAACCAAATACTTGCTTATTTCCTAAGAAAATGCATGAAACCAACCTAAAGCATACAAAAAATGGCTAGTAAAACTAGCCAAGATGCCCTGGCATCACCCCCTTGCATCTTCATAGCCAATAATTGATAACTTCATTGCAATTCCTTGTGAGACGACCCGGAGTTTAAATACTTTGGTTAATTCTTATTGACGTTTGTACACGTGACAAAACCAAAGTTTAATTTGATGTGAGAGCTGTTTATTAGTTTGGAGCTATGCTTACAACGAAGTTCTCATTTCTACAAGAGAAATTCTAGACCGACAACAATTCTTTTATCATGGAGCTGACCAAGTGATCAGAAAATGTGTGCCAGAATCAAAGTTCCAATCCATACTTGAATGATACCACTCATCTAATAGTGATGGCCACTTTGGGCCTTAAAGAACCACTAGGAAAATTTTGGATTGCGGATTCTGGTGGCCGACTTTATTTAGAGGTGTGATCCAATTTTGCAATTCTCGTCATCAATTCCAGAGATTTGGAAATGCATTCAAAAGGGATGAGATGCCCCAACAACCTATGTTATTTTGTGAAATTTTTTATGTATGTGGTATCAAATTTATAGGTCCATTTCCGAACTCAAATGGTTTCCTATATATTTTACTAGCTGTTGATTATGTGTCAAAATGGATGGAAGTAATTCCAACCCAGACAGATGATGCTAATTGTAAGGTCCCACATTGGTTGGAGAGGGGAACGAAGCAAGCCTTATAAGGGTGTGGATACCTCTCCCTAGCATGACGCATTTTGACGAGTGAATGTGGGGGGCGGGGTTGGCTATCATCCCTATCGTCAATGGCAAAACCGTGAGGCCTTGTGTGCCAAAGCAGACTATATCGTGTTAGCGGGTGGTCTGGCTGTTATAGATGGTATCAGAGCCGGAGCCCAGATCGATGTGCCAGCGAGGGCGCTGGGCTCCCCTTAGGGGGGTGGATTGTAAGGTTCCACATCGGTTGGGGAAGGGAATGAAGCATGCCTTATAAGGGTGTGGATACCTCTCCCTAGCATGACGCATTTTGACGAGTGAGTGTGGGGGGGCTTCGGCTATCATCCCTATCGTCAAAAGCAAAACCGTGAGGCCTTGTGTGCCAAAGCGAACAATATCGTGTTAGCGGGTGGTCTGGGCTATTACACTAATGTTATTATTACCTTTGTAAGGAACCATATTATTTGTCACTTTGGATTTCTGCGAGCAATCGTGAGCGATCAAGGTACTCACTTTTCCAATAGGAAATTAGAGGCACTGATGCAAATATATGGCATAATTCACAAGGTAGCATTATTTACCATCCTCAAACAAATGGCCGAGCCAAAGTCTCAAATTAGAAAATCAAGAGAATCTTGGAAAAGATGGTGAAACCCCACAAAAAGAATTGGAGTACTAGACTGGGGGATGCACTATGGGCCAACTGATGCATGAGCATCTTAAGAACTTTTCATTGGCGTTTCTTATAATTATATGATTTTCAAGGCTATTCTATTAGTACTTTTATTACTTTGGTTTTATAATTCTTGTAGGGAAGTGTTAGGAAAAGAGAAGTAAAAGAACAAGGAGGAACCAAGAAGTGAAGACAAGTGCAAAGAGAATTCGTGGATGCTGTCAACCCTGACCTCATCATAATCCAATGAGTATAACTTGAGCTATGGAGGTCCAAATGATGCGGTTCTAGCGGCATTAGAAAGCCAACTTCTAGATCATTCCAACAGTATATAATAATCTATGTTTTCTCTCTGGAAGCACATCGCTAAATATCGCGACATTGGCATTTAGCGCCAAACCGTGTCCAGCATCACCATCTTCTCGGGAGACTTGGCGCTAAACGCCACTCCTCCGATGTTTAGCGTCAGAACTGCAGAAAGAAGTGTGTGGTTTGTATCAGAAGGGGCATTTAGCACCCCCAAAGTGGTGCTAAATGCCATCAACATGGCCCAGAGCCAAACATGCTGATATAAAAGAAAAAAAAGGATTAGGCAGTAGACACACTCATTCCCCTTTTCGTTCTCTCATTAATTAGTTTTAGGTTTTATACATTAAATTTGGATTTCAATTCTCTATCTTTATCATATTATTTTCTTAACCAATTTTAGTTTGGTTTTATTTATTTCTCTGTTTTCATGCTATTTACTATTGAAATACTAAATTTTAATTGTCTGACTAGAATAATCAATTCACCATTGTTTGCTTAATCCGTTAATCCTCGTGAGATCGACACTCACTCACCTGAGTTTATTACTTGGTATGACCCCGGTGCACTTTCCGGTAAGTTGTGGTTTAAAAAAACTGCACCACCTACCGGACTGCATACAAAACTCCAATAGGAATGAGTCCCTTCCGGTTGATTTATGGCAAGGCTTGCCATCTTTCGGTTGAAATTGAGCATAGTGCATACTGGGCGGTAAAGGAGTGTAACATGTGTTTTTAGAAGGCAGGAATGGACAGAAAACTACAATTGGAGGAGTTAGAATGTCTGAGATTAGAAGGCTATGAAAATGTCCGCATCTACAAAGAGATAACCAAAGCGGTGCATGATCAGAACATTGGGCGGAAGGAATTCAGAATTCGTGATTTGGTATTGCTGTATAATTCAAGGTTGAGGATATTACCTAGAAAGCTTATATCAAGGTGGGATGGTCCATAGATTGTAGAAAAGGTTGAGTCCTATGGTGTAGTTCATTTGCGTCCTCCATCAAGTGCAAATACCTTTAAGGTGAACGAGCATAAACTTAAGTTGTATCATCATACCAACCTCAAGAACAACAAAGAATTGGAGGTGTTTCTCTTGGAGGATCCACCCAGTGGAAAGGATTGAGCTTCATGGCTATCCAAATTAAGGATGTTAAAGAAAAGTGCTAGGTGAAAAATACCCCACTATGGTATAATCTTCTAGTTTTTCCTCTTTCTATATAGTTCAACGCTAGCTTTTCATTTCTTAGTTGAATTTCTTAGATTTTCTTATTTGAATTTGAGTTTGAAGGTGTTTGCCAAGGTTTTGGTTGTTGGTTATGTGCCTATAAGCTTTTAATTGATGAAAAAGAACCAAAATGCTTTTGCCCTTCATGTGTACGCTTACCTCATGCGTATGCATCATTCTACAACCTTGCCATTTCATGTGTACGCATGCATGTCTCATGCGTATGCATGCCCACTTTCCCGAAGAGAATTGATTTTGTACATGGGTTGTGCGTGTGATTGTGCATACGCATGACCAGATTACAGTGGCATTTGAATTTTGTACGAGTGTAGTGCGAAGGCCATGCGTGCACATAAAATGTTGGTCATGCGTATGCATGACCCATGTATACGCACAACCCTCATTCCCGAATGCAATCGTTTTTGTGTGAGCATCATGTGAATGCCATGCATGTGCATAGCACTTAAAGTTGTGCGTATGTATGCCCCATGCATACGCACGACCACCCATCTCGCTTGCATTATAATTTATGCGTGACTTGTGTGAAGGGGGGAGCGTACGCTCAATTTCATGCTATCTTTGCCATCATGCATACGCATGACCCCCTTGGTTTGCACAGAGAACAACGTGTGCCATTTTCTCACTCTTTCTTCTCTTTTTTTTACACTTTCCTCCACCCATCTTTCCCACCACTTCCCTTATTTTCTCCTTCCATTTTTGACGTCCCGCAGTCGCCGAAACCACCACCATTCTTCTTGTCACTCTTCTTCTTTTTTTTTCTTTCATTCTGCTTTTTCAACTTCTTTCTTCTCTCTCTTCTTCTCCTATTTTCTTCTTCCCTCACCCTTTTCTCTCTTATTTTCTGGCGACCTCCAACTGCCGATGCCACTAATTGGCTCACTTTGATGTTGCTACCCACCTCACCTTCCCTCATTCAAGTTCATTTTGATATTGTAAAGGTTTGTAAATATTTGCTTATGCTTTGATGTTTGGGGCGTTGGAATGACTTCGTTTACGTGTTTATATGGGTTGTTTTGAGCTTGTTCTTATCTATTCTCTTGTTCTTATTACATGATCATTTCTCTCTATGTCTTAAAGTTATGAAATATTCCATATGTCTCTTACCATTACTTAAAAGAAAATTTCATTTGAAAAGAATTGAGAGATACATAAATTTCAAGTTATACAATAAGAATAGTTCAATTATTTTGATGTGGTGGCATTGCTTTTGTTTTCTGAATGTATGAATAAACAGTGCATATTTGAAGTTGAAATTAAGAATGTTGGCGAGGAAAAAGAATGATGAAAGAGGAAAAGTATTATTGGTAATCTGAAAAATCTAAAAATTGATTCTTGAAGCAAGAAAAAGCAGCAAAAAGAAAAAGAAAAAGCATGTTGTAAAGGAAAAAATAATATAAATATGCATGCGAAAAAAATGGCGAAAATAAATAAATAAATA
The DNA here is from genome assembly GCF_003086295.3 of Arachis hypogaea. Taxonomy (NCBI): domain Eukaryota; kingdom Viridiplantae; phylum Streptophyta; class Magnoliopsida; order Fabales; family Fabaceae; genus Arachis; species Arachis hypogaea. Next base: position 47,698,151 of record NC_092053.1, read on the forward strand.
AAAAGCAGAAAAAGCCAATAGCTCCTTAAACTAAAAGACAAGAGAAAAAAGCCAATAACCCTTTAAACCAAAAGGCAAGGGTAAAAGGATCTAAAGATCCTAAGAGCCTAAGAGTGCGCTTAACAACTCTGGACACCTCTATTTAGGGATTCTGGCAAAGCTGAATCATAATCCGAAAGGGTTCACCCAGTTAAAATGTCTGTGGCATTTATGTATCCAGTGGTTATACTAGAAAACAAAGTGCTTAGGGTCACGGCCAAGACTCTGAAAGCTGTGTTCAAGAATAAAAAAGAACTAAACTAGGAGAGCCAATAATATCATCTGGATTCTAATTTCGTAAAGAGACCAACATTTCTGAGTTTCAATGGATAGTGAGATGCCAAAACTATTCAGAAGCAAAAAGCTACTAAGTTCTGCTCATCAAATTAAAACTGAGCTTCATTAGAAACATTGAGATTTATTGGGGACAAGCAACAGTTTAAGTTTGGTGTTGTGATGAGCGGATATTTTATACGCTTTTTGGCATCATTTTCATATAGTTTTTAGCATCTTTTGGCTAGATTTTATTAAGTTTTCATAAGTTTTAGTGTAAAATTCACATTTTTGGATTCTACTTTGATTTTGTGTATTTTTATGCAATTTCAGGTATTTTCTGGCTGAAATTGAGGAGCTGGAGTAAAAGTCTGATTCAAAGGCAAAGAAAACACTGCAGATACTGTCCAAATCTGACCTCCTTGCACTCGAAAGAGCTTTTCTGGAACTACAGAAGTCCAAATGGAGTGTTCTCAATGGCTATGGAAATTTAACATCTAGAACTTTCCAGAAATGTATAATAGTTCATACTTTGCTTCAGAATTGAAGGCCCAAAACTGGCGTTCAATGCCAGCCATCTACCCCAGTCCAGGCGTCCAACGCCCAAAGGAGGAGACCAGCATCCAAAAGCCCAAAGAGGACCATCTAGCTAGTGTTCAACACCCTAGAGGTCTCCTAGCACGTGGGTCTCATCAAAACTCAGCCCAAACACTCTCCAAGTGGGCCCTAGAAGTGGATTTTTGCACTAAAAGACTGTTTTACCCTTTCTTATGTAATCCTTAGTTATTAGCTTAGTATTTAAAGCACTTTTACACGATCTTCAAGGGAGATCAGCCATATTACATTTTTTATATTATATTTTCTGTCAGTATGAATCTCTAAACCTCCTAGATTGAGGGGAGGAGCCCTGCAGAGTTTTATGGATTAATAAAAGTATTATTGTTTCATTTCAATCCGTGTTGATTCAATTCTAAGATGTATGGGATGAATGGGATGACCCGTGACAATCATCTTCGTTCTTTACTCTAAGACCGCGAGCCTGGCAACCACTCATGTTCTTCTTAGATTTGTGTGAATACGTAGCTGGAAAGCATCGAACTACTAGCTTGATTATACATCTCTAAGAGGACTAATCCACGACATCATTGGGGACTTCTCGAGACACCAGTTCAGCCGAGGTTTGGGGAGATTAGGGTCTTTGTGGTAGAGTCTAGAACCCAAAGGCACAACATTCTCTGATCCGGAAGATCCGACCTTGTCTGTGGTGTTTTGAGTAGGATCATTAAGAAGAATAGACTGTAGGAGCTTCACCCTCAATCAGAATGGATCCACACTAACCCTGAGGTTCAGATCTGGAGAAGCATTGGCGACCTCTCAATCGGCAACAATCACATACAGCCTGCTGGTGCACGAAATTATGATTACACTTTTCACAACTCCGCACAACTAAACAGCAAGTGCACTGGGTCGTCCAAGTAATACCTTACGTGAGTAAGGGTCGATCCCACGGAGATTGTCGGCTTGAAGCAAGCTATGGTTATTTTGTAAATCTTAGTCAGGAGATTAATGATAAGAGTGATTGTATTTATGAAAAATAAATAACATGAAATAAATAGTACTTGTGATTCAGTAATGAGAAATAGGCTGAGGTTTTGGAGATGCTCTGTCATCTGAATCTCTACTTTCCTACTATCTTCATCTCCAAACACGCATGGCTTCTTTCAATGGTAAGCTGTATGATCCTCTCGGATGAAAAATACCAGGTACGATCTCTGCACGGCTAATCAACTGTCGGATTTCTCGTCTCGGATGAAAAATACCAAGTACAGCTACCGCACGGCAAATCATCTGTCGGTTCCAGCTAGCGTTGGAATAGGACCCTTGTCCTTTTGCACACTGTCACTGCGCCCAACATTCGCAGGTTTGAAGCTCGTCACAGTCATCCCTTCCCGGATCCTACTCGGAATACCACAGACAAGGTTTAGACTTTTCGTATCCCAAGAATGCTGCCAATGATTCTAGCCTATACCACGAAGATACTAATCTCACGGACTCAGTCAGTGTATTAGATATCCAAGGGATACGCACTCAAACTGTTGTCCAATGACTATGTTGAGCTCAGATAGAATGGGAGTGGTTGTCAGGCACGCATTCATAGAATTGAAAATAATGATGAGTGTCACGGATCATCACACTCTCTATATTGAAGTACGAATGAGTATCTTAGAATGGAATCAAGCATGATTGAATAGAAAACAGTAGTATTTGCATTAATCCATTAAAACACAGCAGAGCTCTGATGAACCAAAATATTCGTATGCCGGTTAGAGATTAACAATGAATCCAATCGTGAGTATAGTCTAACCAACACACAAATATCGCATTAAATAATTCTAAAATCTATGACCGAGAGTATTGATCCCGGGTTGTTCTCCCTAGGAATTACCTTAGAATGCACATCATTGATTAGGAAGTCTTTTGTGGTTTTGAGAGTTGGTGCAAGAATTCAAGCTAATGGAAGTAAACAACAATTAATTGAGATAAAAGCCTTGGTTAAGGGTAATTATTGGAAGTTCCATCATTATAGTTTCCTTTAATTGTGGTAAGAGTTGATTATTGCTTCAGTCACAAGTCTAGTCTCACCCTAGGGAAGTCTAGCTTTAGTGCACTCCAAGTCAATTAGCAATTCTCAATTCCTAGTCAACAATTGATATTCACTATTCAAGTGTCTCCAATAATTCAACCCCTAAGCCAAGTGAGAGAAATCTACTCCATAGCTAGGGTTGTCATTATCACAAACAATTGGTAGGAAATCATAAGAGACATGATGTAATTGAGAGAAGAGAATTGAATTAAAGCTATCTAATCCAAACAATCATCAACAATCAAGCAATTGAATGAAATTCCACAATTCATTAATCAAAATTCAAGTAACAAAGTCACAAATCTAGATCTAAGAGATTGAATCAAAAGAGCATCAATTGAGAATAGAAGAAGAGTAGATCTACAACTTGTATCAAAACAAAAGTGAATTAGCAATGGATCTCACCAAGAAAACAAAGAAGAATTGCAATGGAGGAAGTGAAATCCTAGAGAGAAGTTGGAGTTTCTCTCTCTAAAAACAAAATGTAACTAATTACCCAAAATATCTAGAATTATGACTAATTGTCCTAACCCCCCTAATCCTTGGTCTTCTTAAGCTTTTTCCTCCAAAATTCTGCTCTAAAACTGGGCCTGGGACTCCCTAAAATCGCTGGTCACATTTTCCTTTTAAAAAATCATGTGTGCACATCAGCGCGTACGCGCACAGTACGCGTACGTGCACCTGGAGTTTTTCGCACCTACGCACAGGCGTGCGGTGCGCGCGCGTCATAGGAAATATAGCCCAGCGATACAAGCGCGCCGGCTTCTCATTCGACTCCACTGCGCCGGCTCTGGGAGTACACATCCGCGCGTATGCGCAAGGTGCGCGTGCGCGCCCATGTCCAAACTTCAAAACATTAATTTATTCCATGCTCCTTCTATTCATGCATGCTTCCTTCACTCCTCTTAGCCATTTTTGCCCTATAACTTCTGAAACCACTTAACAAACAGATCAAGGCATCGAATGGTAATAGAGGAGGATTATAATATATTAATTTTGATGCAAAAGAAGCATATTTTCATCTATGAGGCAAAGTTGGGAAAGGAACACAAAATCATGCAGTTTTATATGGACAAGTGTGGAAGATCATTGATAAAACCCTTAAAATCTACACATGATAAACCCTAAACACGGGATTTATTAACCTCCCCACACTTAAAGTATAGCATGTCCTCATGCTAAAGGAAAGCAAAAGATTAAAGGATCACAAGAGAGTGGGACTCATAGGATGCAATCTACCTACATGAATGCAACTAGGGTGTATGCTACTATCTACTTGGTCAAGAGAAATTCAATCTTCCTAGGACCTATATACATACATATATATATATAGGGCAAGATGATGGGCAATGTATGAACTCTACCAATATCAGTCATCAAAGTGAAATATGCATAGCTTGCATAAAGAACGCTCGCAAGAGCCGGGAACAAGGAATCGAGCTTCGAACCCTTCACCGGAAGTGTTTGCACTCTATTCACTCGGTGTATAGGGTTGATCACTCAATCCTCTCCTACTTCATGCTCTTCCAAAATTTTTTCTTCCTTTAACAATCAACAATTGTTCTATGCATGCATACATATATCATGAGGTCTTTCCTTAGGTTGTAATGGGGTTAGGGTTAAGGTAGGGTTATATATTTGGCTAAGTGGGCTAGAGGTTGAATCCTTTGATTAGCTTAAGCTCCCCTCCCAACCTATATAACATCCTATACAATTATGTACTAAACTAACCACCCGCTCCTTACTCTTTCACATACTCATGCTTTCACTTTTGATCATTACACATATGCATTGATTTGTCTTTGAGTCTTACTTTGGGGCATTTTTGTCCCCTTTTCTTACTTCTCTTTTTCTTCTTCTTTATATATATCTTTATTTCTTTTCTTTTCCTTTTTCTTTTTTTTTCTTTTTCTTTTGGGTCTCTTTTCTTTTCCTTCCCCTTTTTTTTTCAAACTATGTACAAGAATATCAATGCATAAGGTCTATATATTTAATCGATCATATGAGTATGTACCCACTTCCCAATATTTTTAACAATAACATGCTTTTACCTCAACCGATGCTCCCTCCCATTTTCCCACACTTGAATGGCACACACGCACTAGCCTAAGCTATTCAAGGATTCAATTAGGGACATTCATGGTTTTCCACTTTTAGCTTGTGATGTGCTAAAATTAAGAATAAGTAGGTTAAGCGTAGGCTCAAAATTGGTTACAAAGGTTGTTATAAGGTAAGGTCATTTAGGTAAGTGGCTAAGTGAATTGATGGCCTCAATCATGTACATGCATTCACACATATAACAATGGACATATAGAGTCAAACAAATTAAGGATCACAATCATAGAGAGAGAACAATGCACACAAGAAGGGAAATAAATGGCTAGAAGATGTAGCCACGCAATTAGGCTCAAAACTCACTTGCTTGTGTTTTTGGCTCTAAATCCATGTTCCAAATTACATTCTTCAAACAAGCATAGCATCAAAAATTTTTAAAAATTGGTGAGTTTGCCCTAAAGTTCTAGCTTCCTAGGAAGGAGGTCATTACTCTAACCAAGTGGACTTATTAAAAGATAACTATCATGCAAAGAATGTTAAATGCAATCTATCCTACTTAACAAAAGAAATTCAAAATTTATTCGGGTGTTACCTATGAGGACCGGTCGGCCGACCGACCTCCCACACTTAGAAGTTGGCACGGTCCTCCGTGCCTTGAGTGAGACGCAGTGGTTGATCGGCTTCCGAGTGTCCATCATCCTCTCCATTATCGCTATCTTCATTGTCGATGCCGGTGGATGTGGAGATTTCTGGTTCTTCCATAGGTGGTGCTAAGCAACTTAGAAGCTTCTTGACAAAAGTGTAACGGTGTTGGTTGCGCCGCTCATAACGATCGAGCTTCTTGTGGAGGTCCTCTATGCGTTGCATGGATGACTTTTGTGGTGCGATTGAGGTGGTGGGAATGCTCATGGGGACGGCCAAGTTTGGTTCCTCGGTGTCTGTCGAAGGGTAAAGATATCTCCCGTTGGGAACAACGTCGCCGTCTATCGGGATCATGGCCCTCCGATCCTTGGTCTCTCGGGGAACACCGACTGCGGCAACTAAGTTGGTCACTGGAGCGGGAAAGGGTACGTTCCCCTTAGTGTGGATGTGGCCCATAGCTTGGCGAATGAGACGGAAAATATGCACCGGTCTCTCTGTGAGGACACACCAAACCAACAAGGCTAACTCGGCAGTGATAGATGAGCCATGGGTGCTTGGGAGCACATAGTGGGCTAGAATTTGGGCCCATGCCTGAGCCTCTCTAGTGAGAAAACGTGCGGTGATGCCCTTGGGGCGGGGTCTCATCCTTCCTCGAATCCAGAATGATTCGGGTATAGCAATGACCTTGAGGATGGCATCCCAATCAAACTCATATTTGCACCGTGCCGACAAAATCTCTTGATATGCATCAATCCCTTCCACTAACGGTCCAGTCTTAAGCACACTTTGAATGGCCTCCTTTGTGACAGAAACTTGTCTTTGGCACACAAATACCAATGTAAGGGATGAGGAGTGATAATTGGTGTAAAATTATACCACCCAAGACAAGTTTGCTTCCCGTGGCTTCCTCAATAGGAACTCCCATTGCCGCCGCTCGATGCGGGGCATGACAAGTGGAATGATATGAGCCAGAGGGGCTAGAAGGGGCACCTCATGAAGGTTCTTTGGTTTGATCAAGGGGTAGACAAGTTCGCAATAGCGGTTGGGGAACTTGTTCGGATCCCTTGCCGGATTGTCCTTTTCCAAAACATCAATGTTAACAACGCTCCTTGTCTTATTGAGGAGGGGCTTGGCTCTAGGTGCTTGTTGTGCTTTGCTAGTGGACCGTGAGGGTGCCTTCTTGGGTGTCTTTCCGTTGTCTTTCTTGATAACCATCCTAGAAAAGAGGGAAAGGTGGAAAAATTAAACTTTAAAGAAGCACCAAGAAATAATAATCATGAAAGTGATAAAGCATAAGGGAATAAGTGGCGTAAATACATGACAGCTGCAACATGTAACTAAGGCAACAATGAAAATCGTGACTAATCACTAGCATGTGATGTATGAGTGGTATATGCATGCAAACAAGAAGAATGAGAAGCGCACACTCTTAACATCAATAACAAGAAGTGAGAATTAGGGGATGAGCATGTAGAAATGAAGCACGAAACGTAGTAAGCTCAATGCACATATGAACAAGCAAGTGAATGAGAAAGAGCACTAAAGTAGAGGGCACTAAGTCAAATGTAACTCCAAAAAGTCATGTGGGCCTTCCATCAAACACTTGGTGTGCACCCCTTTTTATGATAAAAATGAGAGAAGGGTGACAATGTAACATCCCATAAAGCATCATTAATCATCAAAGCATACCACACATTGCAAGAGCAAGCAATTGAGAGAATCCAACTCATCAAAGCAAGAGTAATCCCTACTTTTAACACCCATATGAAAAAAATAAAAAGAGAAAAAATCTAATAAACCAAGTAAACATGAACGAAAACTAACTAAGAGAAAGAGTAAGGGAATGTGGCTAATGAGAAGGAGAAGGAAGAGAAAGCTAAACAAGAAAAGAAATGAGAAGTAGCTTGAGAGGAAGAAGAGAAATGGGCTATGTAAGTGAGAGAAAAGGTAGGGAAGAGTATGAGAGAAGAGAAGAGGAAGAGAGGTATGGGACCACCGGAGGTGGTGGTTGCCGCTGGTGGTGGCAGAAGAGAGGTGGTAGAAATGGTAGAAGGGGGTAGAAGTGAAGAAGAGGGGTGATGGTAAGAAGGGAATAAGAGATTGAAAGAAAAGGGCGCACTCTAATGTCATTGGTTCGCGAAACCGGCGCGCGCGCGCCATGCACGCGTGCGCGTGCATGGGCAAAATCAGCAGGGGTGCGGACGCGTACGGTGCATGGACGCGCGAAGTGGCGAAGTGCAGGTGTGCGCGCGAGTGCCAGGTGCGCTTGTGCGTGCACATGAATTGTGCTCTCAGCACAAGTTGGGCACAACTTTGGCTCAACTCTCGGGAAAAAATACTAGAAGATGAAGTTGCACGATCGACGCGGACGCGCACTGTGCGCTGGCGCATTGATAATAAAAATTGTTGTCGGTCTAGATTTTCTGCCTAAAGAAAGGAATTACTTCGTTGTAAGCATAGCTCCAAACTAACAAACAACTCTCACATCAAATTAAAATTTGGTTTTGTCACAAGTACAAACCCCAATGAATTTATAACTGAAGTATTTGAACTCCGGGTCGTCTCACAAGGAATTATAATGAAGTGGTCAATTATTGGCTATCAAGATGCAAGGGGGGTTTAATTTTATAGTTTGACAAGAAATGTAAATGACAAGAAGGTAAAATAACAAGAACTAATAAAATAAAGGAAAAGAGCTCTTGGCTAGACATAGGTAATTGAGATCACCATCCTTGTCTACAAACTATATATTGATATTTATGAGAGGCCAACCTATTAAGTCTACTTCCAAAGCCTTAAGGACGTAATATCTACTCCTAGGCTTGAAGTACGTCAAATAGGCTTGATCACATCAACCTATAAGTCCCAACCTACCTACTAATTAGATTAGTAGTGGGTTGGCGTCAATGAGTATCAAATTGATCACCAAGGATTCTCAAATCACCAATTCAATGAGACCCAATGACTCAAGGTCACTCAATTCCCTTAGCCTAGGCCAACAGTCAAGAGAACTACTCAAAAACTATAGGAAACATTTTATCAAACATCTATAGTGCAAGAAAAGTAAACATCATAAATTGCAAGAATCATAAATCTACCAACTACAAATTGCAAGGAAAGTAAATCAACAACTCAAATCATCAATTAAAAGAACATCAAACATTAAATTTCATTAAATGTAAACAAATTCAACATGAGCATTCATAAACATAAAAGAGACATAAAAGTAAAATTAACAAAAGAACTAAGAAGAATAGAGTAGTAGAACAAGAAATTGTAAAGGAAATAAAATGAGAACATGGAATTAGGCCTAGATCTAAGATGGATTAACCTAACCTAATTCTAGAGAGAAGAGGGAGCTTCTCTCTCTAGAAACTAACCTACATGATGCTAAACTACTAAAACAATTGCTCCCCCCGTGACCAAGCTTGAATTCTGCATGAAATAGCATTAGAAATGAGTTGGGTTTGCCCCCAAAGTGCTTCAGAAATCGCCCCCAGTGATTTCATCTTTAGTAGGCCACGAGCAGCATCGGCATGCACGCGTATATGGCACGTGCGTGCCCCTAAATGCGAAGCAACATATAGCAAATTTTCTATCCTTTCGAAGCCCCGGATGTTAGCTTTCCAACACAACTAGAAACACGTCATTTGGAACTCTGTAGCTCATGTCATGGTCGATTGAGTGCGAAGAGGTCAGGCTTGACAACTTTACGGTTCCTTCATTTCTTCATGAGTTCTCCCACTTTGCATCTAATGGACTTAAAATCACTCAAAAAATATTTCAAGGCATCTAATAGAATTAAAGTGAATTAAAATCATCAATTTTAGGGCCTAAAAAGCATGTTTTCACATTTAAGTACAAATCAAGGGAGAATTGCAAAAATCATGCTATTTCATTGAATAAATGTGAGAAAAAGTGATAAAATCCCCCAAATTAAGCACAAGATAAACCACAAAATCGGGGTTTATCACGCATCGATATGCATTTTGCTTGAGGCGCGCGTGCACGCCTGGTGCGCATCCGCGCGAGTCGAGTTAGGCCATTGGCATGGTATAGGAAGACCGTCAGTGTTTCAAGAAAGGACTGGTCTAGGAAGCTTGATGATGCTCTCTGGGCATACCGGACAGCATACAAGACTCCAATTGGCATGTCCCCATATCAGTTTGTCTATGGCAAAGCCTGTCACTTGCTAGTGGAGCTGGAGCACAAGGCTTATTGGGTAATCAGGTACCTGAATCTTGATTCAGAAGCTGCAGGAATTAAGCGGATGATTCAGTTGAATGAGCTTGATGAATTCAGATATTCAGCCTATGAGAATGCCAAGCTCTATAAGGAGAGAACCAAGCTACTGCATGATAAGAAGATTGCCATCAGAGTCTTTGAGGCAGGACAAAGAGTGCTTCTGTATAATTCAAGGCTTAAATTCTTTCCCGGGAAGCTGAAATCCCGGTGGTCAGGACCGTTTGTGGTTACCAGAGCCTCGCCATATGGTCATATGGAAATACAGGAAGAAAATTCTGACAGGAAATTTACAGTGAATGGCCAGAGGTTGAAGCACTATCTTGGAGGCAAGATTGACCGCCAGAGGTCCACTCATCTGCTGAACTAGCAGAACTGACCGTCAAGCTAGTGACGTTAAAGAAGTGCTTGTCGGGAGGCAACCCGATAATTTCGTATCCTTCGCCATTTTTCGTAGTAGTTTTTCTTAGTTATTTTGTTTTTATTGAGTTCTTACTAATTCTCTGATCATGCAGCTATGTTCTTCCAGGAACCGACCACTTCAAGCTAAAAAAAAAAATGCTACGCGACGCGACCGCCTCTGCGACGCGTCCGTGTCGCAAGGGGAGGAGAGAAAAATAAAAACGAACAGAGAGTCACGCTGGGCCGTGGCTGGAGGCGTGCCAATGGCACAATTCGTCCCACGCGACTGCGTCGCTGATGCGTCCGCGTCGTATGGGCGTAATGGCCTCCCACGCGACCGCGTGACCCACGCGGCCGCGTGCCCTGATTTTCGACGTAAAACGGGTGCACAGCTGAAAGTTGTGCTAGAGTGGTGTTGGACTGGCGCTAGACGCGCAGTTCCCTTTACGCGACCGCATGCCCCACGCGGCCGCGTCGTACCCCATTAACTGCCCACTCGCACGATCGCATGCCCATGCGATCGCGTCACCCCAATTTTGGCAATCATATCAATTTGAACAGAGAGTTGTGCTGGCGCGAGGCTGCACTCACGCCAGAAACACAAACTGGGTCACGCGACCGTGTGACCGACGCAATCGCGTCAATCAGTATAAGAGCAATGCGCGCGACCGCGTGCCCCACGCGGCCGCGTCGCTTGCGCCGCCCAGTTTTCTCTCTCTCCCAATACTAATTCTCTTTTATTCTCTTATCCTTTTATTTTTTTTCTTTCATTTAAATATTTGTCTCTTCTATTTTCAGTTCTTCTTTGCTTGAGGACAAGCAAACCTTTAAGTTTGGTGTTGACGCTGCACTTATAGGTTTTCTAGTACAAAAGGGAGGCGAATCATCTTCATGGAGGAACACAACCTGAAGAATAAAACGACCGCTAGGATAATTAAGGTGGTTGAGTTCCTTTCATTTTTTCCTTCCTTCTTTTCTATATTATGTTCCGATTTCCTGTTATTTTTCTTTGTTTGTTGCATGATCCTTTATTAGTTAGAATCCTAGGACTAGTTTAGTTTTCATTTAATTGCTTTAATGCTGAAAAGATGTTTCATGTACCACTCACTGAACTTGAATCTAAAAATAAAAGAAAAAGAAGTGATGTATTGCATGAGAAATTGAGTTAATTTTAAAAATAGTCTGATTTACTTAAATGTGGTGGTATTTTCTATGATTTTGAATGCATGCATGAATAGTGCATAGTTTTTGATAGTAAAGTTTATGAATGTTAAAATTGTTGGCTCTTGAAAGAATGATGAAAAAGAAAAATGTTATTGATAATTTGAAAAATCATAAAATTGATTCTCGAAGCAAGAAAAAGCAGTGAAAACACAAGGCTTGCGAAAAAAAATATAAAATAAAGAAAAAAAACAAAGAAAAAGAAAAAAGCAAGCAGAAAAAGCCAATAACCCTTTAAACTAAAAGGCAAAGGGTAAAAAGGATTCAAGACTTTGAGCATTAATGGATAGGAGGGCCCTAAGGAATAAAATCCTAGCCTAAGCGGCTAAATCAAGCTGTCCCTAACCATGTGCTTGTGGCGTGAAGGTGTCAAGTGAAAAGCTTGAGACTGAATGGTTAAAGTCGTGATCCAAAGCAAAAAGAGTGTGCTTAAGAACTCTGGGCACCTCTAACTGGGGACTCTAGCAAAGCTGAGTCACAATCTGAAAAGGTTCACCCAGTTATGTGTCTGTGGCATTTATGTATCCGGTGGTAATACTGGAAAACAAAATGCTTAGGGTCACAGCCAAGACTCATAAAGTAGCTGTGTTCAAGAATCAACATACTGAACTAGGAGAATCAATAACACTATCTGAATTCTGAGTTCCTATGGATGCCAATCGTCCTAAACTTCAAAGGATAAAGTGAGATGCCAAAACTATTCAGGATTGCAGTTGTAAACCCCACTATAAGAAGAGACATGAGCTTAATCGAACTCTCATTCTCATGCAAATTCACATCCTAAGCTTATATTAGTTTTGGTTGCTTGAGGACAAGCAACAGTTTAAGTTTGGTGTTGTGATGCGTGAGCATCTTGTCTATCTTTTCCTAGTGAATTTGTATCTAAATTTTTGAATTTAATTAAGAATTAATTATATTTTAGCCACTTGGATGCTATTTTAAGTTCTGTACAATACTATTTATTTTAGGTAGCATTTGGCGGAATTTGATGGAGTTTCTGCAGAAAAAGAGAAGAAGCCAAGGAGATGACCAGCGAATACCGACGCGGACGCATGGCTCACGCGACCGCGCGGAATGGAGGAAATCACAATGACGCGATCGCGTGCCTGACGCGAACGCGTGGACTGGAATCTGCACAAATGACGCGAACGCGTGGACGACGCGGACGCGTCACATGCGCCACGTGCAGAAAATATAGAAAAACGCTGGGGGCGATTTCTGGGCCGTTTTAACCCAGTTCTTCGCCTAGAAATCACAGATTAGAAGCTGCAGAATGGACAAATCAAGTGGTCTCCACCCATCAGTTGAAGACTTGTTAATTAATTCGAATTTAAATTCAAATCTTAAATTAGGAAAAGATATTATTTTAAGTTTAATTTTAAATATTAGATTTTAAATTTATTAGGATTAGTTATAAAAAGGGATCTGATGCCATCAGATTGCAACTCGGTACATTTTTTTTCCTGAATCCTTATTTTCTCTTTTCCATGAGCAACTAAACTTCCACTGTTAAGGTTAGGAGCTCTGTCTATTGTATGGATTGATAATATTATTTTTCTATTTTAATTCATGTTTTGATTTATATTTCAATAATTGTTTTCGTTCTTTATTTTATGAATTTGGGTGGAACGGAAGTATGACCCATGTTCTATTTGAGTTCTTGTAAAACTTGGAAAAGCTCTTTACTTGAACAATAGCTTGAAAACATATTATCCTGAATTTCTAATTGTTTGTATTTAACGGGATACGTGACATATAATCCCTTTATCTTTGAATAATTAGGATTCTTGTGGCATATCAACTAGGAGTCGATCATCACCCTCTAATTGGAATTAATTGACCAAGAAATTGGTAGTTGATGAATTTTAGAGGAGACTAGGAAGGTCTAAGGAATTAGGGTCTAGTCATAAATAGTTTTCCATGAATTAAATCTTGCATAATTAAAATAGTTAATAAGAAAAGTCAATCCAGAAAATAGATAACTCTGAAGCCTTAACTGCCTTCTCTATATATTATTCCCAACTTAATTACTTGCCCTTCTTCAATATTTTTTATATTGTTTAATCTCTTTTATACTGCATCTCAACACCAATTTTTGTTTGTCTAACTAAGCCTATCAAATACTATTGTTGCTTAATCCATCAATCATCGTGGGATCGACCCTTATTCACGTAAGGTATTACTTGGTACGACTTGGTGCACTTGCCGGTTAGTAAGTGTGGTTGTAAAATACCGCACCAGTGTCCCCAGCTCTGTAGGAGACTCCAGCTGCTGAGACAAGATCTGAGACCAAGGCGGGGAAAGGTAAGTTGCCCGCAATTTGTACGTGGCCCATAGTATTCCAGATATGTCTTGAGAGATGCAGAGGTTGGTCTATAAGGATGCACCATAGTAGAACAGCCATGTCCGCAGTGAAGGAGGACTCATGAGTGCTCGGAAAGACGTAATGGGACATGATCTGTGTCCAGATGCGAGCCTCCAAGGTAAGTGCTGAAGCCAAGATTCCCTTAGGGCGGGTACGGTGGTATCCGTAGATCCAACGGCTGCCAGGTAATGCGATAACTCCGAGAACGGAGTCCCAGTCAAATTGGTACCTCTGGTGCTTAAGTGCGGTTTCTTGGAAGGCGTCCATTCCTTCTGGAATAGGGGGAAGACTCAGAGCTTGTTGAATGGCCTCTTCTGTGATGGGGACTTGCTTCTGCCGGACATAAACAGACTGTAGGGTTGGCATGTAGAAGTTAGAGTAGAACTCAACTACCCAAGAAAGATTGACCTGCCTTGGCTGTCTCCATAGGAAACCCCATTGTCTTCGTTCAATTTGCAGCTCAACAAAGGAAGCAATATTGGATGGGAGGATAAGAAGGTATTCATTGTTATAGTTTCTTTCTGCCAGGATAGAGAACATCTGCTCACAGCAGCGATTGGGAAATCGCGCAGTGTCCTTTGCTGGGAAGGCTTTCTCCTTCTCATCAACCTTTATTATCCTCTTAACTCTTTTTGTTGAGGGCTTGACTGCGGTTGAAGAAGGCTCTGCCACTAATGCTCTTTTAGTTCTTCTTCTTGCTGGTGGTTTGGAAGTAGTTTTCTCCTTTCCTTTCTTGGTGGCCATCCTGAAAGAAGGGAAGAGAAAGTAAATTAAATTCAAAGAGATATACAGCAAGGAAGGAAACGAAAAAGAGGGTGATGGGTGCACAATAAGATATACTGACATTATCACATACTCGCGAGTACATGTAAAGGCAAGTGACTGCAAGGTGTTTATTGGCATGCCGGCAATGGGCATGAGTAGCATAGACCAAGCAATACTTTGTAACAAACCATCACGTTTGTATTGACAATTAAATTCAATTAATATAATAGTAAAGGAAAGTTGTGAAAAGTAAGCATTGAATAGTATAACAACATAGAGAAGTGCATAATGCCATTTCAGCTTTTTCACAAACACATAGCATGCATGTTGAATAAGGTATAGAAAATATGAAGGTGAACATGCAAGCAATCCTTAAATGGAATAAAAATAATTGTCAAACAATTTGCAACAATCCACAAGCATATAATGAGGGATAATGACTCAAAAGAAGAAAAACAAGTAAATTTCTAACACCATTTAAAAAAAAAAAGAAAAGAAAAAGAAAGAAAATATGAATAATGAAAAGAAAAAGAAAAGAAAAGAAAATACATATAAAAGAATAAGAATGATAGAAAAAGAAAGACGGAGGAGGAAAGTAAAACCTTGTTAATGGAGGTGAGAGAGATAGAGAGTGAAAGGTGAAATAGAAGGAAGAAGGGAGAAGGAAAAATTAAGGAAGGAAAAGAAAAATTAGGATTTGGAGGAGAGAAAGATAAGATATGTGGCAATTTTTGGTTGAGCTGTGCGGCGCATGCGACGCGGCCGCGTGGGGCACGCGTTCGAATGGATGCGCTTCAAGTATGGTGACGCGATCGCGTCGGTCACGCGGTCGCATGACCCATGTTATGCGTCTGGTGCGAGTGCAGCCTCGCTCCAGCACAACTCTCTGTTCAAATTAATTTGTTTGCCAAAATTGGGACGGCGCGATCGCGTGGGTCACGCGATCGCGTGAGTGTGCGCCAAAAAATGGATGACGCGGCTGCGTCGGCGACGCGGTCGCGTGATAAGGATTGTGCTTCTAGCACCAATCCAGCATCACTCTCGCACAATATTTCATTGTGCACCCTTTTACGTCGAAAACTCAGGGCACGCGGCCGCGTAGGGCACGCGGTTGCGTGGGAGGCCATGATTCCCATGCGACGCGAACGCGTCAGCGACGCGGTCGCGTGGGTTGATTTGTGCCATTGGCACGCCTCCAGCCACACTCCAGCGTGACTTTCTGTTCATTTTTATTTTTCTTTACTCCCCCTGTGACGCGGACGCGTCGCCGATGCGATCGCGTCGCGTAGCAAATTTTTTTTTTTTTTGAAAATAAAAACATGTAAATGCAGATGCATGAAAGTACTAAGAAAGAGAAGAGTTATTGAATAGGAAAAACTAAAAATAAAGAAAAGAACGATCATACAGTGGTGGGTTGTCTCCCACCTAGCACTTTGCTTTAACGTCCGTAAGTTGGACGCGCCACTAGCTCAATCTTCTGTTATGTGGGGATCTTCCAAGAGGAAGATCTCAAGCTCCTTGTTTCTCTGCATCTTCTCGCCATGGTATAGCTTCAGGCGTTGTCTATTAACCTTAATAAGTTCAGATCTTGAAGGATGGCTTAGGTGATAAACTCCGTACGGTTCGGCCTTCTCTACTCTGTATGGACCTTCCCATCTTGATCTCAACTTGCCTGGCATGAGCCTTAGTCGAGATTTGTAAAGGAGGACTAAATCCCCAGGTTGGAACTCTTTCTTCTTGATGTTTTGGTCATGTACAGCCTTCATCTTTTCCTTGTATATTCTGGAGTTTTCATAAGCTTCTAGGCGAAGGCTCTCCAGTTCCTGCAGTTGCAACTTCCTTTTAGCTCCGGCTTTCTCAATTCCCATGTTGTACTCTTTAACTGCCCAAAAAGCTCTGTGTTCTACTTCAACTGGGAGATGACAAGCTTTTCCATAAACCAAGCGGAAAGGACTCATCCCAATGGGTGTCTTGTATGCTGTTCTATATGCCCAGAGTGCATCTTGTAGCCTGGTGCTCCAGTCTTTTCTATGAGGCTTTACTATCTTTTGCAAGATACACTTAATTTCTCTGTTCGACACCTCGACTTGCCCATTAGTTTGGGGATGGTAAGCTGTTGCAACTTTATGAATTATCCCATGCTTCTTCATTAATCCTGTTAGTCTCCTGTTACAAAAATGGGTGCCTTGATCACTCACGATTGCTCGTGGTGATCCGAAGCGACATATAATATGGTTCTCACAAAGGAAACAACAGTGTTAGCATCATCAGTGCGGGTAGGAATTGCTTCCACCCATTTGGAAACATAATCCACAGCTAACAATATATAAAAATATCCATTAGAGTTTGGAAATGGACCCATGAAGTCAATGCCCCAAACATCAAAAATTTCACAGAAAAGCATAATTTGTTGAGGCATCTCATCCCTCCTAAATATATTACCAAATTTCTGGCATGGGAGACAAGATTTACAAAACTCAGCAGCGTCTCTAAAAAGAGCAGGCCACCAGAATCCACAGTCTAAGATCTTTCTAGCTGTTCTTTGAGGACCAAAATGTCCTCCACTCTCAGATGAGTGACAGGCCTCTAAAATGGACTGGAATTCTGATTGAGGCACACAACGTCTAATTACTTGATCAGCGCCACATCTCCATAAATATGGGTCATCCCATATATAATATTTAGACTTGCTTTTCAGCTTGTCTCTTTGATGCTTAGGAAAATTTGGAGGAAATGTGCGGCTAACTAAATAATTAGCAACAGGTGCATACCAAGGGACTACCTCAGATACTGCTTGCAGGTTATCAAAAGGAAAATTATCATCTATAGGAGTAGAATCATCCTTAATATGCTCAAGGCGACTCAAGTGGTCTACCACTAAATTCTGATTACCACTCCTATCCTTTATTTCTAAATCAAATTCTTGTAACAGCAGTATCCAACGTATGAGTCTTGGTTTGGATTCTTTTTTAGCTAATAGATACTTTAAAGCTGCATGATCCGAATACACTACTAGTCTAGTACCAAGTAAATAAGCTCGGAATTTATCCAGAGCAAAAACAATAGCAAGAAGCTCTTTCTCAGTAGTAGTATAGTTGGACTGGGCAGTGTCTAAAGTCTTAGATGCATAAGCAATAACGAAAGGATCCTTACCTTCACGCTGAGCCAGCGCTGCTCCTACTGCATGGTTGGAAGCATCGCACATGATTTCAAATGGCTGGCTCCAGTCTGGTCCTCTCACAATTGGAGCTTGAATCAGAGCAGTCTTCAGCTTATCAAACGCTTGTTTGCAATCCTCACTGAACTCGAACTCAATATCCTTCTGCAGTAATCTGGATAAGGGAAGTGCGACCTTACTAAAGTCCTTAATAAATCTCCTATAAAAACCTGCATGGCCAAGGAACGAACGGACTTCCCTCACAGAAGAGGGGTAAAGTAAACTAGAAATAACATTCACATTTGCTGGGTCTACAGAAATGCCATTATTAGATACCACATGTCCTAATACAATTCCTTGTTTTACCATAAAGTGACATTTTTCGAAATTTAATACAAGGTTTGTATTAACACATCTATCTAATACTCTAGATAATCCATCCAAGCAAAGGCTAAAAGAATCACCATAAATGCTAAAATCGTCCATAAAAACTTCCATACAGTCCTCAATGAGATCAGAGAAAATACTCATCATGCACCTTTGGAAAGTAGCTGGTGCATTGCACAAGCCAAAGGGCATTCTCTTGTAAGCATAAGTCCCAAAAGTACATGTAAAAGTAGTCTTTTCCTGATCCTCAGGAGCTATATGAATCTGGAAATAACCTGTGTAACCATCTAAAAAGCAATAATGTGATCTACCTGACAGGCGATCCAGCATTTGATCAATGAATGAAAGTGGGTAGTGATCCTTACGGGTAGCTTGGTTGAGACGCCTGTAATCAATGCAGACTCTCCAAGCATTCTGAACACTAGTTGCTATAAGCTCTCCATGGTCATTCTTCACTGTAGTGACTCCAGACTTCTTGGGCACCACTTGTACTGGGCTTACCCATTCACTGTCTGAAATGGGATATATGATACTGGCTTCCAATAGTCTGGTCACTTCCTTTTTGACAACTTCCAAGATGGTGGGATTCAATCTTCTTTGGGGTTGACGGACAGGTCTTGCTCTCTCTTCTAAAAATATTCTGTGCTCACATACTTGAGGGTTGATTCCTACTATGTCGGCCAAGCTCCACCCAATTGCCTTCTTATGCTTCCTCAGCACATCAAGTAACTGCTCTTCTTGTTGAGAAGTAAGTTCCTTTGCAATGATAACTAGAAACCTCTGCTCATCTTCAAGATAAGCATATTTGAGATGTGGAGGGAGGGGTTTCAATTCTAACTTTTGATCATGGGCAAGCTCTGGATTATCTGGGGCTTGTGAAAATGGCAAAGTGCCCTCATGGTCAGCTAAAAGGGTCCCCACACTTGGACCTTGTCCAGTGTGCCTCTCTTCAAACTCTTCCTTGTGAACTTCAGCTACACTTTCATCTATGACATCACACTAGAAGATAGAACGATCTTCTGGGGGGTTGTCAATGACTCCATTCAGATTGAAGATTACTATGCGGCCATCTATTTCAAAGGAGTATGTTCCTGAAAAAGCATCCAATTTGAATTTTGATGTCTTCAGGAATGGTCTTCCAAGTAGGATTGATGATGGCTTATCTGAATTATTATGGGGCATCTCCAAGATATAAAAATCAGTGGGAAATGTAAGCCCTTTAATGTTCACCAAAACATCTTTAGCAACTCCAGCCACTGTAATAATGCTTTTATTTGCTAACATAAAACGAGCTGCCGACCTTTTTAAGGGAGGGAGCCTCAAAATATCATATATAGACAAAGGCATTATACTGACACATGATCCTAAACCACACATGCAATCATAAATTACTACACCACCAATAGTATAGCTAACTATACAAGGACCTGGATCACTACATTTTTCAGGTAATCCTCCCATTAAAGCAGATATAGAACTACCTAAAGGAATAGTTTCTAATTCATTAATTTTGTCTTTATGGATACATAAGTCTTTTAGAAACTTTGCATATTTAGGTACCTGCTGAATAACATCAAAAAGAGGAACAGTTACCTCAACCTTTTTGAATATTTCTATCATTTTGGGGTCGGGTTCCAGCTGCTTCCTGGGCTTCCTTGCAAGTTGTGGAAATGGAATAGGAGTAGTGTTTTCTGTGGTGTCTGCACCTTTTGGTGCTTCCTCCTGTGGTTGAGCTATTTCTTCTTCAGCTATGTCCTGTATGTCCTCTTCCTCTTCAACATCTTCTATTTCTACTACCTCTTCAGCTGAGGTGTGTTCTGGTGGGCTTGGTTCCTCCTGATTCCTCTCCTGTAGTGTGGTTCTAGACCTTAGGGTGATGGCATTAATGCCTCCCTTTGGATTGGGTAATGGTTGGGAAGGGATTCCAGTGGAGCTTGAAGGTTGGTTACTGGAATTTTGTGTTGATCCAATCTGTGATATAAGAGCTTGCAAAGTAGAGGTGAGACCATTCAGACTGACATTAATACTATTCATGATGTTACTTTCCATGTTCTGTTGTCTTCGCTCAAAAGATTGTAGTAGCTCTTCATTAGGAGATAAAGAAGAATGAGTAAATTGAGAGGTCTGCTGTTGATTGTTCTGTGGCCCTTGGTTTTGCCTCAGGTGAGGTGCTCTGTAAGGTTGATTCTGCTGCCTGTTGTTGTTATTATTCCATCTCTGATTTCCCTGATTATCTCTGCCTCTTCTGTTATTGTTGTCCCTCCAATTCTAGTTGGAATTGTCCTGCCATCCATGGTTATTATTTCCACTTTGATTGTACCCTTGGTTGGGGCGGTCATAGAAGTTATGAGTGGATGCCACCATGTTGTCTTCTTGTTGGAGCTGCGGGCATTCATCAGTGTAATGGCTATAATCAGCACAGATTCCGCAAATTCTTTGGGGGACCAGTTGTTGGTTTTGCTGTGGTAGAGGAGGTTGAGCTTGTTGAGCTTGTTGTTGATTCAATTGCATTTGCTTCAGCAAGTTGGTCATCTCACATATACTCTGAGCTAGAGCAGCAGTCTCTCTGTTAGAGGATACTTCTGCAACAGCTTTTGAACGGCCTTGCTTTTGCCTGTGGTTCCTAGTAGATTCAGCTAAATCACTGATCAATTGCCAAGCCTCATCAGTGGTCTTGTACTTCTTCATAGACCCATTGCTAGCACTTTCCATGTGGTCTTATCTTGGGGCCTCATGCCCTGTGTGATATAGCTAAGTAACACTATCTTGTCAATCATGTGGTGGGGGCATGCTTCCAGAAGATTATTGAAGCGCTCCCAATATTCAAAGAGAGTCTCATTGTCATCCTGAACAATTGTGAAAATATCCTTCCTCAGTTTATCAGTAACTTCAGATGGAAAGAATTTCTCCAAAAACTCCTTTCTGAGTGTATCCCAGTTGGATACATTTGCTAGAGGTTGAGTGTAGTACCACTCTCTTGCTTTTCCCTCATGAGAAAACGAGAAAGCTTTCATCAAAATTAAAATTTCATCAGTACCATCACGCCTGACAGTAGAACAGGCTGCCTGGAAATCTCTCAAGTGCTTGATAGGCTCTTGAGCAGGTAGGCCATAAAACTTGGGCATCAAATTTAGCAGTGCGGTCTTTATTTCAAAATCTATAGCTACCGCTGGATGATGCGCTTGAAACGGTTGCATTGTAAAATCAGGGGCTCCTTCCTCCTGGATGGTAACTCTCCTAGCTGCCATGTCTTCTGCACGTAAAACAACCGAATCAGTAGAACGGGGGCTGGTTTCATCCTCAAGTTCACTTTCAGATCCGCCCTCAGAGCGGACTAACCGACGCTGTTCTCGCCTTATTCTTGAAATAGTCCTTTCAATTTCATGATCGAATATTAGCAAGCGCGGATCAGGAAGTGAACGCGTCATTTGACGAAAGAAACATGCAGCTCATAGTAGCAAAATAAAATAAAGTACAAATAAATAAATTCTAATTAATAACTTTAGCACTCTATTGCAACTCCCCGGCAACGGCGCCAAAAATTGATGAGACACAGAAGTTGGTGAATTAAAATTATTAAAATAGTTACATTGCAAGTATAGCTCTTAACTCACCGAAAATCTGCCTATCAATTTAGAAATATGTCACAGAGAGTGTAAATTAAAAAATAGTGCGAGTTTAAGTCCCAGGTCGTCTCCCAACGAGTTG
This sequence comes from Arachis hypogaea, assembly GCF_003086295.3. NCBI lineage: Eukaryota > Viridiplantae > Streptophyta > Magnoliopsida > Fabales > Fabaceae > Arachis > Arachis hypogaea. Next base: position 47,720,051 of record NC_092053.1, read on the forward strand.
TAGAAAAGTGTGCTATTTTATTAATCAGATGTTCCAAGAAGTTGAGTTAAGTAGGTGGAAAATTAAATTGAGAAAATTCAAATAATGTGAATAAAAGCCTTGACTGGGAGTTGATTAGTTGGAATCTCTGTTATTGATGGAATGATCTCAAGGTTAATTTATAATTAATGGTTGTTCTGTTTAGTTATCCTTTACTAGGTAAAGGAAAGTCAAACAAGTTGGAATGCTAGATTTGTTCATGAGTTGCAACCCACTTAGTTCAAAGGGGTTGGTGTTAGTGATTAGATAACAATCCAATAGTTAACCCAATTACAAATTTTCTTTCAATCCTTCCAACTCAAGAGTTCCTTTCAATCAACTCCCTATCAAGTGAGGAAACTACTCACTCATTGTAAATAATAAATCCATAACACATGAAAGGGAATTAAAAGAAAACATGATTATTGGAATGGAAAATAAATTAAATTGGAAGAAATAATCCTTGTACTAAATAATCATGAAAGTATTCAAATGACAAAATTGAACAAAGCAAAGAACATGGAAGAATACAACCAAGTTAAGAGAACGAACTAGAATGACGAAGTCTTGATGAGGAAATAACTCTTCTCGATGTTCCAATGGTAAGACCAATTGAAAATTAAAATTTCCTAAACCTAGAGAAAGAAACCTAAAGGAGTAAAACTAGATCTAAAACTAAAAACTGTCTAGAATGAATGTTGTGTTTTGTTTCTGCATATTCTCTGGCTCTAGTCTGCTGTTCCGGGCCAAAAACTGGGTCAAAATAAGGTCCAAAATCGCCCCCAGCGAATTCTGCAGATCATGCAGATCGCACATGTCACGCGATCGCGTCATCTATGCGGACGCGTCATTCGCGCTTTTCCTTGCCACGCGTTCGCGTCGTCCACGCTACCACGTCGCTTTAGCTTTTCCAATCCGCGCGGCCGTGTGAGCCATGCGGCTGCGTCACTGCGATTTGCTCTCCTTCGCGCGGTTGCGTTAGCCATGCGACCGCGTCACTTCTCGCTGGTTATCTCTTGAAATTCTTGTGTTCCTTCCATTTTTCCTAGCTTCCTTTCCAATCTCCAACTTATTCATGCCCTATAAAGTTTGAAACACTCAACACATAGATCACAACATCAAATGGAATAAAGGAGAATAAAAATTACATAATTAAAGTCTCTAGGAAGCAGTTTTCAAACACGTTATAAATTCAGGAAGGAATTATAATTTCATGCTAATTTAATGAATAAGTGGGTAAGGATCATGATAAAACCACACAATTAAGCACAATATAAACCATAAAATAGCGGTTTATCAAACGCGTCATACAATGAGGGAGATAAGAAGCTCATGACATCAATTTATATCTAAGAAAAGACTAATCCTAACTATCAATCAAACAAACAAACAATCAAAAAAGAAATGCAAGTATCCACATATTAACATATTCACACTAACCAATAGAATGGCACACATAAGTAAATTCCCCGACAACAGCGCCATTTTGATGAACCGAAATATTCATATGCCAGTTAGAGATTAACAATGAATCCAATCATGAGTATAGTCTAACCAACACGCAAATATCGCATCAAACAATTCTAAAATCTATGACCAAGAGTATTGATCCTGGGTCGTTCTCCCTAGGAATTGCCTTAGAATGCACATCATTGATTAGGAAGTCTTTTGTGGTTTTGAGAGTTGGTGCAAGAATTCAAGCTAACGGAAGTAAACAACAATTAATTGAGATAAAAGCCTTGGTTAAGGGTAATTATTGGAAGTTCCATCATTATAGTTTCCTTCAATTGTGGTAAGAGTTGATTATTGCTTCACTTAGTTAACCCCCTAATAATGGAGGAAAGTCAAGTGAGAGTAACTAACTTGAGTCACAAGTCTAGTCTCACCCTAGGGAAGTCTAGCTTTAGTGCACTCCAAGTCAATTAGCAATTCTCAATTCCTAGTCAACAATTGATATTCACTATTCAAGTGTCTCCAATAATTCAACCCCTAAGCCAAGTGAGAGAAATCTACTCCATAGCTAGGGTTGTCATTATCACAAACAATTGGTAGGCAATCATAAGAGACATGATGTAATTGAGAGAAGAGAATTGAATTAAAGCTATCTAATCAAAACAATCATCAACAATCAAGCAATTGAATAAAATTCTACAATTCATTAATCAAAATTCAAGTAACAAAGTCATAAATCTAGATTTAAGAGATTGAATCAAAAGAGCATCAATTGAGAATAGAAGAACAGTAGATCTACAACCTGTATCAAAACAAAAGTGAATTAGCAATTGATCTCACCAAGAAATCAAAGGAGAATTGCAATGGAGGAAGTGAAATCCTAGAGAGAAGTTGGAGTTTCTCTCTCTAAAAACAAAATGTAAATAACTACCCAAAATATCTAGAATTATGACTAATTGTCCTAACGCCCCTAATCCTTGGTCTTCTTAAGCTTTTCCCTCCAAAATTCTACTCCAAAACTAGGCCTGGGACTCCCCGAAATCGCTGGTCACATTTTCCTTTTAAAAAATCACGTGTGCACATCGGCGCGTACACGCACAGTACGCATACGCGCACCTGGACCTTTTCGCACCTACGCGCAGCCGTGCAGTGCGCGCGCGTCATAGGAAATATAGCCCAGCGATACAAGCGTGCCGACTTCTCGTTCGGCTCCACTGCGCTGGCTCTGGTAGTACGCATCCGCGCGTACGCGCAAGGTGCGTGTGCGCGCCCATGTCCAAACTTCAAAACTTTAATTTATTCCATGCTCCTTCCATTCATGCATGCTTCCTTCACTCCTCTTAGCCATTTTTACCCTATAACTTCTGAAACTACTTAACAAACGGATCAAGGCATCGAATGGTAATAGAGGAGGATTATAATATATCAATTTTGATGCAAAAGAAGCATATTTTCATCTATGATGTAAAGTTGGGAAAGGAACACAAAATCATGCAGTTTTATATGGACAAGTGTGGAAGATTATTGATAAAACCCTTAAAATCTACACATGATAAACCCTAAAAACGAGGTTTATCAAGCTCCTCACCCCCACCTATGGGGTTTAGAGACTCATGCCGTAGAAGATACAATATGAAATATAAAATATCATAAGGTACAAAATGAATCTCTAAAAGTAATTTTTATACTAAACTAGCAACTTAGGTTTACAGAAAATTAGTAACTTCGTGCAGATAGTGCAGAAATCCACTTCCGGGACCCACTTGGTGCATGTCTGGGCTGAGCTTTCAAGATTTTACATGCATATGCCCAAGGTTGGAGTTTAACGCCACCCTGGGTGCCAAAATGGGCATTTAATGCCAAGAATTATGCCAGTTCTGGCGTTTTACAACAGAAAGTTTTAGGATGGCTTTGAATACCAATTTGAGCCATCAAATCTCGAGCAAAATATAAACTATTATATATTTCTAGAAAGATCAAGATGTCTACTTTCTAACTCAATTGAGAGAGTGCCAATTGGGCTTCTGTAGCTCCAGAAAATCTACTTCGAGTGTAGGAGGGTCAGAATCCAACAGCATCTGCAGTCCTTTTTCAGCCTCTGAATCAGATTTTTGCTCAGGTCTCTCAATTTCAACCAGAAAATACCTGAAATCACAGAAAAATACACAAACTCATAGTAAAGTCCAGAAATGTGATTTTTGAATAAAAACTAATAAAAATATAATAAAAAGTAATTAAATCATACTAAAAACTATGTAAAAATAATGCCAAAAAGGGTATAAATTATCCGCTCATCACCTGCCATAGAAGAAATCATTCACAATTGAAGAAGACTATAAGACCAGAGCTAATACAGAAGGATAAAGCATCTCCAAGCCTTAACCACCTTCTTATCATAGTTTACACAACTTTTGAGTTTTGAGTGACCTTTTCTCTTTATTTTCTTTTATGCAATTAAACAAACATACCTACATCTCCTATTCACCGGACTAAGGTCTACAAGATAACCATAGCTAGCTTGAAACCACAATCCTCGTAGGATTGACCCTGACTTACTCAGATATTACTTGGATGACCCAGTGTACTTGCTGGTATAGTTGTACGAAGTATGGGGATTTGTGCACCACCCTCTCTTTGTTTATAGTCTTGGTTTATTAAATTTTTCTCCTTCTAGCTAGCTTAACTTTAGTTTAATTTTGCTTAGTTAGATTGAATTTTTAGTTTGGATCATGTGTTTGTGAAGTGCTGCATGTTTTGAGGTTGAAAACTCTTGTTAGATAGCATGTTTGGTGCACTGGTGATTTGAAAATTTTTTTGGAGAAACTGAGCTTTGTGCGTACGCACACAATTGTGCGTACGCACACTTCCCTAATTTTCTGCAATTTGTGCTTACACACACACTTGTGTGTACGCACACTCGTTTGCAACCTCACTGCCAGGTGCGTGTGCATATGCTTGTGCGTCTGCACACCAGGCATTTTCCCATCCATGCGCACGCACGCATCGGTGCGCAAGCACACATGACCCGTTTTTGAAAAAAAACTTTCTATGCATACGCACGCATCTGTGCATACGCACAACCAGTTTTTCACTCTCTGCTGGGTGTGTACGCACATGCTTGTGCGTGCGCACACCCTCAATTTTCACCATTTGTGCGCACGCATAGTTGCTTTATTACCACCACCCTACTTCTTTTCTTCTTCTTCTCTCTCTATTCTTCTTTTCCCATGTCTCTCTTTCTCTTCTCTCCCACTTCATCATTACTCACCATCCACCACCATCTCCATTTATTAGTTAGTTGGTTTAATTTTTTATTTTAATAGATTAGGTTGTTACTATAGGTTAGATTTTGGTGATAAGTGTTAGATTATTGATATTGTTGTTGCTAAATATTGTTGGATATCTTTATTGAGGTTATACTTTACTGCTTGGTATTGAATTTTGAATGTTGGACTTTTGTACATACCAAGTACTTATGACATTGCCTTCAAAAATGTTGTTGGATTTCTAAATTGTTTGTTGTAGCTAGCCACCATGTAATTTGAATTCACTATCTATTATTAGAAAATTGTATGTAGTTGATGCATTTTTTGTAGATGATGCTTGTTTATGATTGACTTTATTTATGTCACCTAGTTGATGCATTGAAATTAAGGAATTGTGAAATTAGATTGTAAGCTCACTTAGTGACATTTTCTGAGCTTTTTAAGCTTTGTGGACCATGCTTTCTATGTGATTGATCTCATCTTATATCTCTCTTTTTCTAAATTGAATAGCAACCATGTTTCCCACTTCATGTCAATTAGGTGATGCAAACAAACTTCAAAGTGTGTCATTACTTGATGTGTGAGTTCTATACTTCATTTGGTCCATTAAGTTCTCTTGCACATCAACCAATTTCCTTCATTATCAAATTCACAATTGCTTCATTATTGCTTGAATGCTTTTATGCTCCTTGAGTACTTGGTTGTTTGTCTCAACCAACAAGTTTCTTTTAGAGTATCTCAAGCACACTAGAATGGGTGAAGTGCATACTTTTTTGTGTAATTGTGACATAGCTTTCTTTGTTAGTGTGTGTGTTCTAAACCGCACAACTTAAAATTTACGCACTTGTTTTCATCAATGTCACAAACTTATTCACTCACTTTATTTTACTGATCATTACCTCATTCCAACGATCTACGCTCCCTTGCTTTTGCATTTACTCATCTTATGGTGTTATTTTCTATTTTTCATTGATGATTCACCATAAGCAACAAGGGAAGTAGGAGAAAGAACATGCAGCAGCCAATTGACCCACCAGCTGAAGGTGGCAATTCGTATCATCGCCATACCCCCTTGCTCACCTTTGAATGCACTGAGGACGGTGCAAACCTTTAAGTGTGGGGAGGTCATCCAACCGATCGGCAATCTTGGATGAAAAAAATTCTAATCCCAAACACTTTCACATTTTATTTTTTCATAGTTTGTATATATTTTAGAGCTTCAATTGTATTTCTTCTGAGTTTATTGCATTTTCTTTCATATATAATAAGCTTAGTTAAAATAGTGAAATTGTCCAAGAAAAAACATTCTTAATAGGGCCTTGATATCCTAATTGATTTGAGTTGATATTTGTTTTATTGAAACTTGCTTGAAATATATTGTGGAATATATTTTTGAGCTAAGAACACATAAGCATCTGAGTGTTGAGCCTAATTGTGTGGTTACATCATATAACAACTATTTTCATTTTTGTGTGTGTTATTCTCTTTCTATGATTGTAATATTTGATTTGCTTGATTCTTTATGTCCATTGTTTGATGTGTATATGCATTTATATGATTGAGGTCATCATTTCATTTAGCTCACTTACCTAAATAGCCTACCCTTTTATCTTCCTTTGTTAACTAATTTTGAGCCTATTTTAATCCCCTTTTGTTCTTAATCTTAGCACATCACTACCCCTAAGTGAAAAATAATAATTGTCCTTAATTTGGATCTTTAATTAGCTTAGGCTAGTGAGAGTGTGTATCATTCAAGTGTGGGAAAGTTTGGAAACATTGCTTGAGGTAAAAGTATATCTTGGAATTTCATTAAAAATCTTAGAAATTGGGTACATACTCATACATTAAATGTTGAACCATGTGCATTAGTTTCTCTTGTATATATATATATATATATATATATATATATATATATATATATATATATATATATATATATATATATATATATATATATAAAGAAGAAGAAAAAAGAGAAAAAGAAAGCAATAAAAAGAGGACAAATGTTAACCCCAAAGTAAAGTAATAAGAATAATGCATATGGGATGTGAATTGAAAAGAATGCATAAATGTGTGAAAAATTGAATAATGGGTAGTTAGGTTTGTATTTGAATTGTATAGGTTGTTATGTGTATTAGATGATAGCTTAAGTTAATCAAAGATTCAAATTTCAAACTCTCTTGACCATATGCATCCATACCCTCACCCTAGCCCCATTACAACCTTTGGATAAGTCCTCATTATACTTGTATGGATATATTGAATAATTGTTGATTGTTAGATGAAAAACAAATATTGGAAAGTATGATTAGAGGAGAATTGAGTGAATCAACCCTATACACTTGAGCGATTAGAGTGTATACACAGCTGGTGAGGGGTTCGATTGCTCAATTATATATTTTCACTGGTTATTATTTCTTATCTTGCAAGTTGTAAGTTCTTTTCAATAACTCTAATCAATTACGGAATTTGACTTGATTGTAATTGCTTTAGCCCTTATGTTTATATATTTATTCCCAGAAATTGATTTATTTTAACCAAGTAGTTACATGCATTTAGATAGAGTGCATATAGGTAGTTTACTTGCATTGAATAAATATTGATACCTGGTGCATGTGTATGCAAAACCCACACTATTTTGTACAGCAGCTGTACCAGCAAGTGCACTGGGTCGTCCAAGTAATACCTGAGCAAGTCAGGGTCGATCCCACGAGGTTTGTGGCTTGAAGTAAGCTATGGTTGTCTTGCAGGTCTTAGTCAGGTGGAATCAGAAGAAGTTAACTAATAGGAATTATATGCTAGGAATAAAGTTGAGAATTGGAGTTTCTTTATCTTTCTGAAGTAACTATGGTACTACTGTCTTCTTTGCTTGTGAATGATCTTCTTCTATGGCAGGCTGTAAGTGATTAAAGCCATTGCCCGTGGTCATTGATCTCCTCTGCTATAGGTTGAACACGGCCGTGGCCATTGGCCGTTGTTACTCAATCTGACGAAGGGTGAAGCGTATAGCAGTCCATTCTCTTGGCGATCCTACTCAAAACGCCACAGACAAGGTCGAATCTTCCATATCAGAGAACGCTGCTTCTTTGGATTCTAGCCTATACCAAGAAGACCCTAATCTACCCAGAAATTGGCTGAATTGGTGTCTCGAGAAGTCCCCAACGAAGTCATGGATTAACCGTCTGAGAGATGTATAAACATAGTTGTTGGCTCGTACTTTTCTTCCCGATACTCACACGAACCCAAGTAGACGCAGGTGTTTGTCAGGCATGTTTGTCTTAATATGATGAACAGAGCTAATTTGTCGGATCATCCTGCTCACCACTATGAAGATCGGAATATACATCTTAGAGATAGATCAAACATAGATCAAAGAAGAAACAATAGTACTTTTATTAATTCATAGGACTCAGCAGGGCTCCTCCCCTCAACCCAGGAGGTTTATAAACTCATACTAAAAATAAAATAATGGAAAAATGTGTATGGTGCTCTCCTGAATCGAAGAGTCTCCTCAAAAGTGATAAAAGGTCCAAATTACATGAACATAATCCCTTAAATACTAACAGATGACTAGTAAGGGTAAAACAGTCTATTTAGTGCTAAAATCCACTTCTAAGACCCACTTGGTGAGTATTTTGGGCTGAGGTTTAATGAGATCCACATGCTTTGAGGCTGCTTGGGCATGGAATGCCAGCTAGGGGGTCCTCTCTAGGCCTTTAAAAGCTGGGCTCTGCTCTTTGGGCGCTGGACGCCTGGAAAGAGGTAGGAAGCTGGCGTTGTACGCCAGTTTTGAGCCTTCATATGGACTTTAACCGCTCAGTCTCAAGCTCTTCACTTGACACCTTTACGCTACAAGCACATGGTTAGGGACAGCTTGGTTTAGCCGCTTAGGCCAGGATTTTATTCCTTTGGGCCCTCCTAACCACTGATTCTCAAAGCCTTGGGCCCTTTTACCCTTGCCTTTTGGTTTAAAGGGTTATTGGCTTTTTCAATCTGCCCTCATTTTCCTGCATTTTTGGGCAGTAATGGATTATTCTACTTTTTATTTTTTTTCTTTTTCGCTATTTTTCTTTCTTGCGTGCATATAAATTTTTTTCTTTTACAACATGCTTTTTATTTTGCTTTTTTTTGCTGCTTTTTCTTACTTCAAGAATCAATTTTCGGATTTTTCAGATTATCAATAGTATTTTTCCTTTTTTCCTTATTCTTTCAAGAGCTAACATTCCAAAATTTCAATTTCAAATATGCACTGTTTAATCATACATTCAGAAAATAAAAGCAAATGACACCACACCAAACTAATTAAACTAATCTTATTTTAAACATGAAATTCATGCATCTCTCAGTTCTTTTCAAATAAAAATTTTTTATTTAAGCAAGGTGAGAGATATATGGAACATTTTACATCTTTAAGACATCAATGCAAATGATCATGCAATTAGAACAAGAGAGTAGATAAATAAATAGACAGAAAATAAAAAAATAATAGGAAAGGAGTAAAAGAGAACGATTCTACCTGAATGATGGTGGCAAGTGCTCCTCCTTGAGAATCCCATGTAGTGCTTGATTTATTCTATGTCACTCCTTTGTCTTTGTTGAGGCATCTGCATAGGCTCATGTGCATGCTCTCTAGTTTGCTCTATCCTCTTCTTCTATACTTAAGAGTGGTAGAAGTCTCAAAGCAGAGCTTTTGCAACACCAAACTTTAGAGTTTTGCTCGCCCTCGAGCAAATATGATTAATGGGAAAGATGAAGGTGGGGGTAGGTGGAGCATTGGTGGGACCTCTTGGTCCTGAGAGGCTAGGGAATTCCAGATTCTCTGCTTCTCTGCATTGGCGTTTGAACGCCTGATGAGCAGATATTTTATACACTTTTTGACATCATTTTCATATAGTTTTTAGTAGTTTTTATTTAGTTTTTATTAAGTTTTTATAGGTTTTAGTGTTAAAATCACATTTTTGGATTCTACTATGAGTTTTTGTGTTTTTGGGAAATTTCAGATATTTTCTGGGTGAAATTAGGGAGCTAGAGCAGAAATCTGATTCAGAGTCAGAGGAAGCACTGCAGATGCTGTCCAGATCTAACCTGCCTGCATTCGGAAGAGCTTTTCTAGAGCTACAAAAGTCCAAATGGAGTGCTTTCAACGGCTATAGAAATCTGACTTCCAGAGCTTTCCAGAAATATATAATAGTTTATACCTTGCTTCGGATTAGAAGGTCCAAAACTGGCGTCCAACACCAGCTTCATGCCCCCTTCTAGGCGTCCAACGCGCAAAGAGCAGATCCCAGCATCCAAAGTCCTAGAGAGGACCCTCTAGCTGGCATTCCATGCCCAGGAGACCTCATAGCACATGGATCTCATCAAAGCTCTGCCCAAACACTCACCAAGTAGGCCTCAGAAGTGGATTTTAGCTCTAAATAGATTGTTTACCCTTACTAGTCATTTGTGTAGTATTTAAGGGATCTTATTCATGTAATTTATAGATATCTATCAGACTCTCCGATTTAGGAGAGCACCATTCACGTTTTCACCATTGTATTTTATTTTCAGTATGAGTTTCCAAACCTCCTAGGTTGAGGGGAAGAGCCCTGCTGAGTCCTATGAATTAATAAAAGTACTATTTTTTCTTCTTCGATCTGTGTTTGATCTATATTTAAGATGTATATTCTGATCTTCATCGTGGTGAGTGGGATGATTGATGCCAAGGCATCATAGGCTAGTTTCACTAGCATGTTTCTGTTAGTTTTAGTTGTTTTATGCATGTTCTTGAGCTTAAAGTAACCAAAAATGGTTAAATGAAGAACAAAGTAATGAACCATCCAAACAATATGATTTTGATGCAAATTCCATGAGTTTTAGTTATATTACTTAAATGCTATGAATGAAAGATTTCTCATGAAATTTTGCAAGACTTTGATGCAATTGTTTGGATGATTTCAGGGAAGAAGAGGCTAAGCAAGGAAGCAACAAAATCAATAAAGGAAGCTTGAATATCTCATGTGGAGTTTAAGTTCCAGTTTAAGCCTAAACTGGAGCTTAAACGCCAAAATCATGAAGGATAAGAAATGCTGGGATTGAAGTTTAACCTCCAGTTTGACCTCAAACTGGAGGTTAAACGCCAGAATGAAAAGCCTCACTTAAGGAGCATTCCACGTTTAACCTCCAGTTTGACCTCAAACTGGAGGTTAAACGCCAGAATGAGTATGCCACCCAGGGAGGAGTTCCACGTTTAACCTCCAGTTTGACCTCAAACTGGAGGTTAAACGCCAGAACCAGGAAGAGTACCAGGGGCCATTCCACGTTTAAGCTCCAGTTTGACTCAAACTAGAGCTTAAACGTGTTCGATAGTTTTTTCACTCCAGGGTTGCTCTCTCCATCTCCACGTTTAACCTCCAGTTTGACCCCAAACTGGAGGTTAAACGTGTTCGACACCTCCAGGGCCATCATTCCAAGCTTCCACGTTTAACCTCCAGTTTGACCTCAAACTGGAGGTTAAACGTGTTCGACTTCCAGTATGCCTCCACCCTTTTCCACGTTTAACCTCCAGTTTGACCTCAAACTGGAGGTTAAACGTGTTCGACCTCCAGGGCTGCCCTTCCTATCTCCACGTTTAAGCTTCAGTTTAACCTTAAACTGAAGCTTAAACGTGTTCGACTACATGACTCTCCAGGGCTACCTTCTTCCATTTCCACGTTTAAGCTTCAGTTTAACCTTAACTGAAGCTTAAACGTGCTTCTACAAATGGCCTCACTGGAAGTGTCTGGCGTTTAAGTTGCAGTTTAAGCTTAAACTACAACTTAAACGCCACTCTTGAAAAGGGTTTCTGGGCCAAAAATATTGTGATTTAAGTTAGTCTTTGAGCACAATTATTAACTTAAACTTACTTTGGTATGAAACCCAATTGAATATCATGGTTTATGGGATTGGGCCTGAAGGATTGATGAGTTTGAAATCTCAATTTATTGAGTCATGTGTCATTATTTGATTATCACTAAGTTGGCTCAATAAATGTTACAGGATCTGGATCAACAACCTCATCAAGATTATGGATCATAAACCCAAGGCAAAAGGAAAGCAAGGAGAGGCCTCAAAGCCCAAGAAGCACAACTGAAGCTCAATATAGAAAGTGTATAAATAGGATAGAAGTTAAGTTAGAAAGGGAGACGAGGACTTTCATTTTTTTAGCTAGTTTCTTTTTCTTTGTAATTGAATTCAGAGCTATGATTCACTAAACCCCCTTTCATTGGGTTAGGGAGCTCTATTGTAATTCAATGAATCAATAATAGTTTATCTTCTTCTTCAATCTTTTCTCTTGAATTTTGTTAGAAAGCTTCTCGATCTAATTCCATTGAGTAGTTGTCTTGGGAAAGAGACTACTCATACTTGGAATCCTTCGGAGCCTTGGGAAAGGAATGGAGGATTCATGCTAGAGAAGCTTTCTCACAGTGGATTGGATTGGGGTTTGGATGGATATTGTGACATGTAATCCTACCAAATTGTGGTTCATGAAATTGTGTGGTATAATCAGTGATCAAGCATCATCTCTTCTTATGAACATTTAAACCAAGGGATTGGGAATTTGTTTGTTTTTAGAGAGCATTGGTGAGCCAAGGAATTGGGATCCAATCATATAAGATTGCCAAGCAAAATTCAATGAATGCATTGGTTGAGGAAGAGATTTACATGTTTTGATTCGGAGATTTCAATATCTCCTAAACCCAATGAATTCCCCATTTCTGATTTCCACTTTCTCTTTACATTCTGCAATTCAATTCTTGCAATCATCCCCATTCCCTTTTAATTTCAGCAATTTACATTCTGCTCTTTAATTCATGCAATTTAAGATTCAGCCATTTAATTTTCTTGTCATTTACTTTTCCCGCCAATTTTACATTCCGCAATTCTCATCTCAAATCTTGATTCCGCTCAACTAGAACACACTTCTAATCCGAATTGCTCACTCAACCAATCCTTGTGGGATTCGACCTCACTCTATTGTGAGTTTTTACTTGACGACGATAACCGGTGCACTTGCCGGAAGGAATTTTGCCGATCGTGCAATTTCCTAAATCGTAGCATAACACGTTTATGCGCATCAAGTTTATGGCGCCGTTGCCGGGGATTGGTTTTCGATTGACAATTCTCAAATTGGAAGCTAACTAGATTGAGCAATTTTCTCTTGCTTTGTTAATTCTGTTCTAAATACTTGTTGAATTTTAATTTCTGCACTTGGTTACATGCTTTCCTTCTTTATGCCTTTAAATTCATGCAACTAACTCACTGACTCACTAACTGTTTGAATTAATTCCTCAATTGAGCTAACCATACTCTTCCATTAACCAAGAGTATTTTACTTGTTTGTGTTTGAGCTGTGTTCTTGTATGACAGGTAGGAGAGGAGAGACATCAACTCCTCCATATACCGAACCGGAAAGGACCCTTCATAGACTTAGAAGGGAAGCAAGAGGGAAGAGAGTAGTGGGAGAAGAGGAATCTGAAGGAGAATCTGAGGACAATTTTGAGGAAGCTCTAGATCTCAACATGGATAGAGAAGTTCACAACCATGAGAGAGCTGATGGAAACAATGCCATTCCTGAGAGGAGGGTTCTTAGTTCATACATAAACCCAACCTCTGGGAATTGTGGTAGTAGCATCCAGAAACCACCCATTCAGGCCAACAATTTTGAGCTCAAGCCACAGCTAATATCATTGGTGGAAAATCATTGTTCCTTTGGAGGAAGTGCTAATGAAGACCCAAACCAACATCTCACAAAATTCCTGAGAATTTGTGACACTGTGAAGTCCAATGGAGTCCAGGAAGATGCCTATAAACTGCTCTTGTTCCCATTTTCACTTAGGGACAAGGCAGCTAAGTGGCTGGAATCATTCCCAAGGGGGAGTCTAACCACATGGAATGAGGTGGAAGGCAAGTTTCTGGCACGTTTCTACCCTCCACAAAAGGTCAATAGGCTTCGATCTGAGGTCCAAACTTTTAGACAACAAGATGGTGAAACTCTCTACGAGGCATGGGAGAGATTCAAGGACTTGACAAGGAAATGCCCACCAAACATGTTCCATGATTGGGTGCAATTGCACATCTTCTATGATGGGCTCTCTTATGAATCAAGGAAGGCTGTAGACCATTCATCAGGAGGTTCATTGAACAAGAAAAAGACCGTGGAAGAAGCCATTGAAGTGATCGAGACAGTGGCTGAGAATGAGTACTACTATGCATCAGAAAGGCACAACACTAAGGGAGTCATGGAGCTGAACCATGTTGATACAATTCTAGCCCAAAACAAGGTGTTTGCCAAGCAACTAGCAGAGCTTACCAGGCAATTAGAAACAAAGCAAGTGGCTGCAATACACACACAAGATCAAGAGGAAGTAGGCATTGAAGGAGGTGATTGGGATGAGGTTAACTATGTGGGAAACCAACAAAGGCAATCATATGATCCACACTCCAACACTTACAACCCAGGCTAGAGAAACCACCCAAACTTTGGGTGGGGAAACCAACAAACCCAACCACAAAACCACAAACCTTACAACCAAAACCAACAAAACAATTCCACATACCAAAACTCCAACCAAAGATCATACCAAGCCACACAAAACACTTACCCCCAATCATCATATCATGGCCAAAATAATCAACATACCCAACCTAATCCGAACCAACAATTTCAAGATCAATTAAACCGGATGGAAGGAATGATGGCAACCATGAGCCAAGACATAATTGAATTGAAGAGCTTCAGGGATGATGTGAGAACTACCTTGAGAAACCATGGTGAAAAACTCAAAAGGTTGGAATCTCAAGTAGGAGAGCTATCTCAACAGGCACCCAAATCAACTGCAGTGTTCCCTAGTGACACAGAAAAGAATCCTAAGGGGGAACAAAAGAGAGTAAGATGGGAAGAGTGCAAGGCCATCACCATATTGAAGGAAGTCTCAGAAGAAGGAGGAATCAGGTCCTCACAGCAGGAACCAGAAATCTTGAAAGAAGATGTGGAAGAAGTTAAGCAGGAAAGTGGAACTGAGCAAGCCAAGGATCTGCAAAAAGGCATGATGGAAGTATACCAACCAAAAGCACCATTTCCTGAGAGGTTAGGAGGAGGTGAAAAAAGGAAAACCTATTCAAGGTTTCTAGAGACATTTAATTCTCTGCATGTCAATATTCCCTTTCTTGAGATTCTTCATCAAATGCCCACACACATCAAATATTTAAAGGAATTGTTAAGCAAGAAAAGAGTTTTGAAGGGAGGACAAACGGTAACAATGAACAAAGAATGCAGTGCTCTCATCAAGAAGGACACACTCTCTAAGAAAACGGACCCAGGAAGTTTTCATATCCCTTGCATCATAGGAGAAACAAAAATTGACAGAGGATTCTGTGATCTAGGAGCTAGCATAAATGTGATGCCTCTAACTCTTATGAAGAGGCTACAACTGAACGAGGTGAGATCCACTGATGTAATCATACAACTGGCTGACAAAACTCAGAAGCAAGCTGAAGGGGTAGTTGAAAATGTGCTGGTGAAAGTAGGAGATTATTATTTCCCCACAGACTTTGTCATTGTGGACATGGAGGAAAGCTATTTACACCCTATCATTCTGGGCAGACCATTTCTAGCCACTACTAGAGCGCTCATAGATGTAGAACAAGGAGAACTAATTCTGAGAATACATGATGAACAGCTCATGTTCAAAATCTTCAAACCTGCATCTGAACCTGAACCAGAATCTGAAAGGCCTAAAGATGATAGTAGCCATCCGTGTTTGGAGGAAAGTAATCCAGCAGCTGAGACTCTAAAACAGTCATTGGAAGGCAAACAAGAGTTGCAAGAGTTAGAGCCACAAGAATCAGTGGAAACAGATCAGAAGGATCCTCCTGACATAAAGGTCAATGAAGAAATCCTCAAGAGAAAGGGAAGAGTGATAGGGAGATTGCCAAGAGGATGGAGAAACAAGAAAATTCCCACTGAAGGTTTTTCTCCAGGGGATAAAGTGATCTCAAGTCATTATCTGCCAATCCCACCTGGCCTCAAGACCATTCCTTCCCAGCTCCCTCAAGTGTTCACAATCAAGAAAGTTCTTTCTATGGAACATTTAGAGGTCATGAATGAATCAAGAGGGGACGTTTTCATAGTGAGAGGAGAGGACGTCAAGCACTACAATCCACCCTAACAAGGGACAACCGTCAAGCTAATGACGTTAAACAAGCGCTTGTTGGGAGGCAACCCAACCTGAGGTAATACCTTTTTGCTGTTTCTTTTATTTGTTTCAATAAAAGGGGTAAAGTAGTTTCTGTGCATTGCAAAGAATTAAGTTTGGTGTTTCACACCAAACAATGAATTCATGGCTCCATAAGTCAAAGGGGAATGTGTGACTCTAAGTTTGGTGTTCCACCATAAAGATCAACTGAACACAACAACCTTTGAATTATGTGAAAGGAACAACTATTCTAAGCAGTCACAGAAATGCTTAAAACCCTTAGTAGCAACATCATTCCAAGATAACTCAAGGATTCAAAGAACACAGAGAAGTAAGTGGGAGACTAAGTTTGGTGTTCACACACCAACTTAAGAATCCGATACTTACCCACACATAGTTGAGCTAACCACTTAAGTGCTTGAGGAGCAAGCAACTTCATTACTCTTTGCAGGAAAGGAACAAGAACCTTAAAGCAAGAAGCAACATTTAGGAAGAAGAAGGAGAAATCAAAGTGTTTCCTGACAACAGAGAGAAAACAAGGAATTTCACAAGGTGGTATTATTCCTTGATAATTCTTTAAAATGGTTAAACAAAAGCATGCGTGTTCTGGTTTAAACTGTAAATGTTGAATCTTTCTGGAATGTGTAGTTTTTTTTTTGTTAATTGCTTTGAATAAAGTGAATGCTTAGATGTTTGGATATAACTTCACCTTCTTAAACAAGTGCGTGCCATGCTTGTTCTGTTTCAAAAATAAAAGAAAAGTTTGAACAAAAGTAACTTGGCTAAATTAGTGACAAATCAAGTAGAATTAAGTGGTGGTATGCATGCTTGATTGTTTAGTCACATCACTAAAATTAGAAGTGTAGAATTATCATTTTTTATGTAGAAGTAAAAATTGTCTATGGATCTTGATGAATAAATGTCTTTGGCCATGAAAAAGAAAGAAAAAGGAAAAGAAAAAGCCACGGAAAAAGGCAACCAAAAAGCAAAAAAAAAAAAAAAAAAAAATTGAGAAAATAAGCTAGGCACCAATGGTTTGAACTTCTGAGACAAATGCCTGTGGTGTTTATGTATTAAGGATATGCTTGGATGAATAGGTTCTGAGGAGTGTTTCAACACTTGGTAACTTGGGTTAACTAACCCGGGATTATCAACCAAAAGTCCATTATCAAGAGCAACCTCAATACAAAACATTTAGTCACACAAAGAGGTGCTGGGCACCAATGTCTCAAGAAGAAATGTGAACTAAAATGCCTAAAGTGGATATGTGTAGTGCACTGATAAGAAAAAGAAAATGCCAAAGGCTTGTGCAACACATGACACTAAGCAAACAAGGAGCAAAAGAAGCTCTAAGAAAAGGAAAAGAAAAACAAAAGAAAAGTGCCAAAGACATAAGAATAACAGGAGGCCATAGCAATTTTTGATAGATGCAATGAAAAAGTGATAATCCTACCTGATAAGTATGAAAAAGTGATGCTGCAACTTTCTGCATAGAACCCTTCTGATGAACTTCAAATGCTTGCTAATATAGCCAATGTAATTACTTTCTGTTCATACTGTCTTCTCAAATAACTCAGGACTTGCTTAGGGACAAGCACGTATTAAGTTTGGTGTTGTGATGCCAAGGCATCATAGGCTAGTTTCACTAGCATGTTTCTGTTAGTTTTAGTTGTTTTATGCATGTTCTTGAGCTTAAAGTAACCAAAAATGGTTAAATGAAGAACAAAGTAATGAACCATCCAAACAATATGATTTTGATGCAAATTCCATGAGTTTTAGTTATATTACTTAAATGCTATGAATGAAAGATTTCTCATGAAATTTTGCAAGACTTTGATGCAATTGTTTGGATGATTTCAGGGAAGAAGAGGCTAAGCAAGGAAGCAACAAAATCAATAAAGGAAGCTTGAATATCTCATGTGGAGTTTAAGTTCCAGTTTAAGCCTAAACTGGAGCTTAAACGCCAAAATCATGAAGGATAAGAAATGCTGGGATTGAAGTTTAACCTCCAGTTTGACCTCAAACTGGAGGTTAAACGCCAGAATGAAAAGCCTCACTTAAGGAGCATTCCACGTTTAACCTCCAGTTTGACCTCAAACTGGAGGTTAAACGCCAGAATGAGTATGCCACCCAGGGAGGAGTTCCACGTTTAACCTCCAGTTTGACCTCAAACTGGAGGTTAAACGCCAGAACCAGGAAGAGTACCAGGGGCCATTCCACGTTTAAGCTCCAGTTTGACTCAAACTGGAGCTTAAACGTGTTCGATAGTTTTTTCACTCCAGGGTTGCTCTCTCCATCTCCACGTTTAACCTCCAGTTTGACCCCAAACTGGAGGTTAAACGTGTTCGACACCTCCAGGGCCATCATTCCAAGCTTCCACGTTTAACCTCCAGTTTGACCTCAAACTGGAGGTTAAACGTGTTCGACTTCCAGTATGCCTCCACCCTTTTCCACGTTTAACCTCCAGTTTGACCTCAAACTGGAGGTTAAACGTGTTCGACCTCCAGGGCTGCCCTTCCTATCTCCACGTTTAAGCTTCAGTTTAACCTTAAACTGAAGCTTAAACGTGTTCGACTACATGACTCTCCAGGGCTACCTTCTTCCATTTCCACGTTTAAGCTTCAGTTTAACCTTAACTGAAGCTTAAACGTGCTTTTACAAATGGCCTCACTGGAAGTGTCTGGCGTTTAAGTTGCAGTTTAAGCTTAAACTACAACTTAAACGCCACTCTTGAAAAGGGTTTCTGGGCCAAAAATATTGTGATTTAAGTTAGTCTTTGAGCACAATTATTAACTTAAACTTACTTTGGTATGAAACCCAATTGAATATCATGGTTTATGGGATTGGGCCTGAAGGATTGATGAGTTTGAAATCTCAATTTATTGAGTCATGTGTCATTATTTGATTATCACTAAGTTGGCTCAATAAATGTTACAGGATCTGGATCAACAACCTCATCAAGATTATGGATCATAAACCCAAGGCAAAAGGAAAGCAAGGAGAGGCCTCAAAGCCCAAGAAGCACAACTGAAGCTCAATATAGAAAGTGTATAAATAGGATAGAAGTTAAGTTAGAAAGGGAGACGAGGACTTTCATTTTTTTAGCTAGTTTCTTTTTCTTTGTAATTGAATTCAGAGCTATGATTCACTAAACCCCCTTTCATTGGGTTAGGGAGCTCTATTGTAATTCAATGAATCAATAATAGTTTATCTTCTTCTTCAATCTTTTCTCTTGAATTTTGTTAGAAAGCTTCTCGATCTAATTCCATTGAGTAGTTGTCTTGGGAAAGAGACTACTCATACTTGGAATCCTTCGGAGCCTTGGGAAAGGAATGGAGGATTCATGCTAGAGAAGCTTTCTCACAGTGGATTGGATTGGGGTTTGGATGGATATTGTGACATGTAATCCTACCAAATTGTGGTTCATGAAATTGTGTGGTATAATCAGTGATCAAGCATCATCTCTTCTTATGAACATTTAAACCAAGGGATTGGGAATTTGTTTGTTTTTAGAGAGCATTGGTGAGCCAAGGAATTGGGATCCAATCATATAAGATTGCCAAGCAAAATTCAATGAATGCATTGGTTGAGGAAGAGATTTACATGTTTTGATTCGGAGATTTCAATATCTCCTAAACCCAATGAATTCCCCATTTCTGATTTCCACTTTCTCTTTACATTCTGCAATTCAATTCTTGCAATCATCCCCATTCCCTTTTAATTTCAGCAATTTACATTCTGCTCTTTAATTCATGCAATTTAAGATTCAGCCATTTAATTTTCTTGTCATTTACTTTTCCCGCCAATTTTACATTCCGCAATTCTCATCTCAAATCTTGATTCCGCTCAACTAGAACACACTTCTAATCCGAATTGCTCACTCAACCAATCCTTGTGGGATTCGACCTCACTCTATTGTGAGTTTTTACTTGACGACGATAACCGGTGCACTTGCCGGAAGGAATTTTGCCGATCGTGCAATTTCCTAAATCGTAGCATAACACGTTTATGCGCATCAATGATCTAACAAATTAGTTCTATTCATCATATTAAGACGAACGTGCCTGACAAACACCCGCGTCTACTTGGGTTCGAGTGAATACTTAGCCGGAAAGCACGAGCCAACAGCTATGTTTATACATCTCTCAAATGGTTAATCCACGATTTCAGCCACTCTCCGGGGAGATTAGGGGTCTCTGTGGTATAGGCTAGAATCCATAGAAGCAGCATTTTCTGATCCGGAAGATTCGACCTTGTCTGTGGCATTTTGAGTAGGATCGCCAAGAGAACGATTTGCTAAGAGCTTCACCTTCTGTCAGATTGAATGACCACTGACAATGGTGTTCAACCTGTAGCAGAGGAGATCAAAGACCATTAGTGTGGCTTTGATCACTTACATCCTACCATAGAAGAAGATCATTCACAAGCAAAAAAGATAATAGTACTAGAGATACTTCAGAAAGACAAAGCAACTCCGACTCCCAACTCTATTCCTATCTTTACTTGCACTAAACATCCAGCATTTATGACATATAATCCAACTCCTTTTGATTTCGCCTGACTAATACCTGCAAGACAACCATAGCTTGCTTCAAGCCACAATCCTCATGGGATCGACCCTGACTCGCTCAGGTATTACTTGGAGGACCCAGTGCACTTACTAGTACTGCTGCTGTTGTATGAGATAGTGTGGGTTTTGCGTACACGTGCACCAACACCCAGGGGCTACTCCCTGGCTGGCGTGCAACGCCAGTAATGCTCCCCTCTTGGGGCGTTGAACGCCCAGCAAGGATACACTGGCTAGCGTTCAACGTTGACACCCTTTCCGGAGTGTTCTGTTTTCACTGCTATAAATTCTGTCTCATGATTGGTTCACATGATCATGACTCTGACACTAAAAAGAAAAACAAAATAAAGGAAAATAACTATGGTTGAGTAAGGTTGGGTTGCCTCCCAACAAGCATTCTTTTAACGTCACTAGCTTGACCTTTAGCGCCTTATGGAGGAGAGTCTGGGCTCAGATTTTCGCCCCTTACAGTGAATTTTCTTCCTATCCTCTTATGAATGAGCTTTACATGCTCTAGAGATAGGACCGGTTCACTATATGTGGTAGGACCAGATTTTTAGTAAAGACAACTCTTATGCCAGGTGAGAGGCCTTCAGCTGGGGCTTTCTTGTCCTTCCAGCCTTTAGGTACTTTCTTTTTAGTACCTTTGTGCTTAGAGCTTGTTGAGCGCTGCCCAATACCAAACTTAGAATTTATGTCTGAGGGCTCTGTAGAGTTATGCACAAAAAGAGAGGGTTTACACACTAGGTGTTGCACTTTTATCTTTCTTTTAGAGGGAGAATTGGGATGAGGCATCTTAAATAAGATGTGATCCTCCCCTAACTTTAGGGTTAGTTCTCCCTTAGCCACATCAATGATAGCATTAACTGTGGCTAGGAAAGGTCTTCCAAGGATGACACAGTCATCCTCATCCTTTCCTATGTCCAAGACATTGAAGTTTGTAGGGATGTAGTGGTTTTCAACTTTAACCAAGACATCCTCCACTAAGCCATATGGCTTCTTCATGGTCTTGTCTGCCATCTCTAAGGAGACGTGTATAGCTTATACCTCAAGGATTCCCAACTTCTCTATTTCTAAGAGTGGCATGAGGTTGATGCTTGACCCTAGGTCACATAGAGCCTTTTCAAACGTCATAGTGCCTATGGTGTAAGGAATCAGAAAGTGTCCAGGGTCTGGAAGCTTTTGAGGTAGCTCTTGCGGAATTGAAGCATGGAGTTCTTTGGTAAGTAGTGGAGATTCTTCCTCAAGAGGCTTCGTACCAAATAGGTTGGCATTCAGTCTCATTAGTGCTCCTAGGAAACGAGCAACTTGCTCTTCCCTAGTGTCTTCACCCTCACTTGAGGATGAGTAGTCATCAGAACTTATGCACTGCAGAAGTATATTCAAATGAACCTCAATGGTTTTTATGATTTTCTTTGGTTTTGGGCTAAAGGGTTCTTGAGTGGGCTTTAAGCACTTAGAGGGCATACTTTGACTGGCATTCAACTGCAGCTCTGTTAGCTTATTGGGCGTTGAACGCCCTTGCTGTCCACCCTGACCGGCATTAAACGCCAATTCCTCTAGCATTATGGGTGTTGAACGCCCAGTGAAGGCTTCTTCACTAGCGTTCAATGCCTTCCCATTCTCCTCCAATTCGGCCTCAACTTCCATCGTTATGGCCTTGAATTCTTCCCTAGGATTAACCTCATTATTACTGGGAAGAGTGTCATGAGGGATCTCAGGGATCCTCTTGCTCAGTTGACCAACTTGTACCTTCAAGTTTCTAATGAAGGACCTTGTTTCATTATAAAAACTGTGGGTGGTCTTAGTGAGGCTAGAGACTAGAATGGCTAAGTCAGAAAGGCTCTGCTTAGAAGTCTCCATATTCCCTTGAGAATATAGGAATGGTGGTCTATTGTTAAACCTATTCTGGTTTCTACTACCTTGATTGAAACCTTGCTGAGGTTTCTATTGATCCTTCCATGAGAGGTTAAGATGGTTCTTCCATTAAGGGTTGTAAATGTTTCTATAGGGTTCTCCCATGTAATTCACCTCCTCCATGGTAGGTTGATCAGGATCACAGGCTTCTTCTTCAAGAGAAGCTTCCTAATTACTGCCAGGTGCAGTTTGTATCCCAGTGAGATATTGAGAGATCATGTGACCTGTTGGGTCAGGATCTTATTCTGAGACAAAATGGCATTCAGAGTCTCAACTTCATGAACTCCTTTCTTCTGAGAGATTCCATGGTTTATAGGGTTTCTTTCAGAAGTGTACATGAACTGGTTTTTAGCAACCATTTCAATTAGTTCCTTTGCTTCTGCAGGTGTTTTCTTCAAGTGGAGAGATCCACCTGCAGAGCTATCCAAGGAAATCTTGGATATCTCAGACAAACCATCATAGAACACGCCTATGAGGGACTATTCTGAGAGCATGTCAGGAGGACATCTGCTGATCAGCTACTTATATCTTTCCCAAGCTTCATAGAGGGATTCACCTTAATCTTGCTCATCCTTTGAGGAGGAAAGAACTTAGCCAGAAAAGCATTTACAAGATTTTTCTAAGAGTCAGGACTTTCTCTTGGTTGGGCATCCAACCAGAACTTAGCTCTGTCTCTCAAGGCAAAAGGAAAGAGCATAAGCTTATAGACTTCAGGATTAACTCCATTAGTCTTTACAGTATCACAGATCTGTAAAAATTCTGCTAAGAACTGATGTGGATCTTCCAGTAAAAATCCATAGAATTTGCAGTTCTGCTACAGAAGAGAGACTAACTGAGGCTTAAGCTCAAAATTGTTAGCTCCAATGGCAGGTACAACAATTCTTCTACCATAAAAGTCAGAGGTAGGCATGGTGAAGTCACCAAACACCTTTCTAGGCTCCTCATGTGGTTTGGCCATGTCCTCTGTTTCTTGTTCAAAACTTTCTGAAAGGTCTCTTCCGGAATGTTGTGCTTTAGCTAATTGTAAACACCTTCTCAGAGTCTTCTCAGGTTCACGATCAGGAGTCAAGAGGGGTTCTTTATCCCTGTTCCTAGTCATAACAAGAAGAAAAGAAAGAGAGAAGAAGAGACCACGCCAATAGGCAAGAAGCTTCTCCTTAAAGTCAGAAGTAGAGAAAGAAGAAGAAGATAAAAAATAAAAATAAAAATAAAAATAAATAAAATAAGTATAGGAAAAATACCTTGGAAATAGTAGATAAGAGTAAATAAAGAAGGGAAATCACAAAAAGCTTTCTGTGCCAATTGGCAAGAGGCTCCAAGTGAGATGTGAAGAAGGGAAAAAAGATAAAGAAGTTGAGGTAGAGCTAGAAGAAAGTAGAATTGAAGGAATAGAGATGAGAAGAGAAGAGGTATAAATAGAAAAAGTAAATAAAAATTAAAATATTTTGATTTTTTAATTAATTTAATCTAATTTTTGAAAATTAGATTAAATTAATTTAAAAAGATTTTAAAATTTAAATGTTAAATTTTCAAAAATAGAGGAGGGAAGAGAACAAGAAATTTTCGAGAATTAACAGAGATGAGAGTTAGTTAGGTGGTTTTGAAAAAAGAGAGAGAGAGAAGAAGAGATATTTTCGAAAATTAAGGATAGAAGAAATTAGTTAGGAGGTTTTGAAAAAGAAGAGAGAGAAGATGAGAGTTTGTTTTCAAAAATTGAGAGAGAGAAAAGTTAGTTAGGTAGTTTTGAAAAAGGTGAGAGAGAAGATAAATATTAATTAAGAAAAGATAAAAAATAAAAATAAAAATAAAAAACAAAATATACGATAAGAAAAGATTTAAATTTAAAATAAGATAAAAAGTAAGATAAGAAAAGATTTTGAAATTAGAATTTGAAATTAGAAAATGATAAGATATGAAATTAAAAATATTTAAAATTGATTTTAAAAAGATAAGATTTTGAAATTTGATTTTGAAAAAGGTATGATTTTAAAATTTGAAATTTGAAAAAGACAAGATGAGATTTTTGAATTTTGAAAAAGATATGATATGATTTTGAAAAAGATAAGATATTTTGAAAAAGATAAAATTTTTAATTTTGAAAATTTTGATTTTTGAAAACTTGACAAGTAAGATATGATAAGATAAAAATTTTAAAATTGAGATCTGAATTTTATTTTAAATTTTCAAAAATTATGTTAGATATTAGTTAGAAAAGATATTTTTTATTTTTTTGAATTTTATGATGAAAGAGAAAAATACAAAAAAGACACAAGACTTAAACTTTTTAGATCTAGCACCCTTGTTTTTTGAAAATTTTTGGAGGGAAACACCAAGGGACACCAAACTTAAAAATTTTAAGATCAAGATACATACAAGACTTAAGAACACTTTGAAGAAACACAAGAACACATAGAACAAAATTTAAAGACTCAAAGAACTCAAGAACATAAAAAAAATACCAAACTTAAAATTTTTAGAAAACCAAAAGCAAATTTTCAAAAATTGAAAGAAAAATAACAAGAAAATACCAAACTTAAAGACTTGACACAAGATTAAACAAAGAAAAATTATTTTTGAAAAGTTTTTAGAAAGAAAGACTCAAAAAATACCATTACCAAGAACATGAACACAACACTCTAGCCAATTGAACTACAAAAATAAAAATATTTTTGAAAAAGGTTTTTAAATTTTTGAAAATTTGAAGAAGGAGGAAAATAAAATAAAAGACTCAAAGACTCAAACCAAGAACAAAAATCGGACAAAGAAAAGAAAAATATTTTTGAAAAAAATTTTTAAAATTTTCAAAAATTAAGAAAAAGAAAACAAAAACAAAAGACTCAAACAAAAAATAAAAATTACCTGATCTAGGGACAAAGACAATCCGGCAGTTTGTCCAAACCCAACAATCCACAGAAAAAGCGCCAAAAACTTGTTGCGCGTGAACGCAAAACCCACACTATTTTGTACAGCAGCAGTACCAGCAGTACCACGAGCAAGTCAGGGTTGATCCCACAAGGATTGTGGCTTGAAGCAAGCTATGGATGTCTTGCAGGTCTTAGTCAGGTGGAATCAGAAGAACTTAACTAATAGGAATTATATGCTGGGAATAGAGTTGAGAGTTGGAGTTGATTTGTCTTTCTGAAGTAACTTTGGTACTACTGTCTTCTTTGCATGTGAATGATATTCTTCTATGATTAGGCTGTAAGTGATCAAAGCCATTGCCCGGGGTCATTAATCTCCTCTGCTACTGGTTGAACACAGTCGTGGCCATTGGCTGTGGTTACTCAATTTGACGAAAGGTGAAGCGCATAGCAGTCCATTCTCTTGGCGATCCTACTCGGAATACCACAGACAAGGTTTAGACTTTCCGGATCTCAGTGATGCCAGGGCATTTTGGCCAGTTTTACTGACCTTTTCTTTACAGTTTTTAGGGTAGTTTCATGCATTTCCTTAGGAAATAAGCTAGTTTTGGGTAGATATTCACTTACATCTTGATTCAAGCATACATTGTGCACTTTACATGATTTCATGAGGAGTTTGCATGAATTTGAGGACAAATTGGATGTTGCATTTCCCATGACTTGGACTAGAACTTTGATGCACTTTATTGCTTGATTTCAGGACAAAGGAAGCAAAGAAGAACCACATTAGTGGCTACGTTAGTTACACTAACGAATCTTCCGGATCAGAGAACAATGCTTCTTTGGATTCTAGCCTATACCATAGAGACCCTAATCTCCCCGGAAAATCGACTGAATTGGTGTCTCGAGAAGTCCCCAACGAAGTCGTGGATTAACCTTCTAAGAGATGTATAAACATAGCTGTTGGCTCATACTTTTCTTCCAGGTACTCACACGAACCCAAGTAGACGCGGGTGTTTGTTAGGCACGTTCGTCTTATTATGATGAACAGAGCTAATTTGTCAGATCATCCTGCTCACCACGATGAAGATCGGAATGTACATCTTAGAGATAGATCAAACACGGATCGAAGAAGAAACCATAGTACTTTTATTAATTCATAGGACTCAGCAGGGCTTCTTCCCTCAACCTAGGAGGTTTAGAAACTCATACTGAAAGTAAAACAATGGAAAAACGTGTATGGTGCTCTCCTGAATTGAAGAGTGTCTTCAAAAGTGATAAAAAGTCCAAATTATATTAACATAATCCCTTAAATACTAAAGAGATTACTAGAAAGGATAAAACAATCTATTTAGTGCTAAAATCCACTTCTGAGGCCCACTTGGTGAGTGTTTTGGGTTGAGCTTTAATGAGATCCACGTGCTTTGAGGATCCTTGGGCGTGGAATGCCAGCTAGGGGGTCCTCTCTGGGTCTTTGGGAGCTGGGCTCTGCTCTTTGGGTGCTGGACGCCTGGAAGGGGGCAGGAAACTAGCGTTGGACGCCAGTTTTTGGCCTTCTAATCCGAAGCAAAGTATAGACTATTATATATTGCTGAAAAGCTCTTGAAGTCAGCTTTCCATATCCATTGAGAGCGCTCTAGAAAAGTTCTTTTGAATGCAGGCAGGTTAGATCTGGACAGCATCTGCAGTGCTTTCTCTGTCTCTGGATCAGACTTCTGTTCTAGCTCCTCAATTTCAGCCAGAAATTACCTAAAATTGTCCAAAAATAGAAAAACTCATAGTAGAATTCAAAAATGTGATTTTAACACTAAAACCTATAAAACCTCAATAAAAACTAGACAAAAACTACTAAAAACTATAAGAAAATGATCAAAAAGCGTATAAAATATCGGCTCATCAATACCCCTTTCTTGTATCCTTCTTGATGTATACCACGAGAACATGCTATTGTTTAAGTGTGGAGATGTGATGAATCCACGGTTCATGGTATTTATTTGCTTTAATTGAGTGGATTTTATTGAATTTTCTCGCATTTATTCATTGAAATAGGATAGTTTCATGATTTTCTTCCTAAATTGTGCTTGAAAGTAAAAACATTATTTTTGCGCCCTTAATTGCTAAATTTTATTCACTTTAATCCCATTCGGTGCCTTGATGTATTTGTTGAGTGATTTCAGGTTCAATAGGTAAGAATGACTTGGTGGAAGTGGAAGAGAAGCATGCGGGAGAACACATGGAGAAACAAAGGAGAAGGGCATTTCACAGTGTCCGTACGCATGGACCTGTGTGCGTATGCACAAGATGAGATTTGGCCAGTGTGCATACGTCCACACCTATGCGTATGCCCAAGTCCTGACATGTGACTTCATTAGCTGCAAAATGGGGGCAGCAATTTTTGGGCTCCCAAAGCCCAATCCAGCTTGTTTCTAAAGCTATTTCAAGCCTAATTCAAGAAGGAACAAGAGGAGAGCAATTAGGTTTAGTTTAGAAAATGTTGTAGGTCATTTTCTAAAGAGAGAAGCTCACTCTTCTCTCTAGAATTTAGGGTAGATTAGTTAAATTTCTCTTAGATTTAGGTTTTGATACTTGTTTTGATTTAGTTTTCCTTGCAATTTCTTATTATTACTTCCTTGCTTTCTTAGTTCTAATTGTTATTTTCTTCTTTTTGTTACTTTTGATCTTATGAACCTTTGTTGATTTTAATTTTCATTTAATGCAAATTGATGTTCTTATGTTAATTGATGTTTGATTGAGTTGTTATTATTTTTTTCTTGCATTTGGTAGCTTTAGCTTTTATTATTATTGCAATTTAATATGCTTTTCTTTCTATGCACAGTAAGTATTTGATAAAATGTTTGGCTTAGTTTTAGTGTAGTTTTTCACACTCTTGGCTTGGAATTGAGGACTTAGGTAACATTGAGTCATTAGTGTCCATTCTTGATTGATATATTAGGGTTGTTAGTTGATTTGGTTTTCACTAACGCTAGTCTTTCACTAAGCTAATTAGTGAGTTGGCTAGAATTTTTGGATTGAGATCAATTATGCCTATGTGACTTATCCTTGATGTTAGGGTTGACAAAGTAGGATTAGCTCTTTATAATCATCTATGTTTGTGGTCAAGGGCTAAGATAGGTAACCTTAACTCTCAATCCTTGCCAAGAGGTTTCTTAACACTTGAATTTTCCTTTCTTTTGATTAATTGCCTTGAGTTTGATTACTTTTGATACTTAGTTATTGTTTGTTTCTTTCATTCCTTGCTATTTACATTACTTGTCTGTTGTAATCAAACTCCCTTTCCCTCATAGCCAATAATTGATCACTCAATTGCAATTCTTAGGGAGAACGACCCAGGATTCTACTCCCGATTATTTTGGTTTGTATTGTGACAACCTATATTTAAACTTTGATGGTGAGGATTAAATTGCTGGTTTGGACTATGCTATCAAGTATCATGAGGACTTTTTCAAGGTTATAATGGAGCTAGAGTAAAAGTAAGGATGCTTACGATGAAGTGAGCTTGAAATTTGAATCTTTGATTAACTTAAGCTCTCATCTAACACACGTAACAAGCTATACAATTTTGATGCAAAACCAGCTACCCATTATTCACTTTTTCACACACTCATGCATTCTTTTCAATTCACATTCCATATGCATTATTCTTATTATTTTTCTTTGGGGTTAACATTTGTCCCCTTTTTATTGCTTTCTTTTTCTCTTTTTTTTTTCTTTTTCTTTTCCTTCTTTTTATCTTTCTTTTTTTTCTTTATCTCTTTTTTTTTATTTTCAAAATAAAATATATACAAAAGTATCAATACATATGGTGTAAACATTTAATGCATGAGTATGTACCCAATTCCCAAGATCGTCAATAAAAATACAAAATACACTTTTGTCTCAACCAATGTTTCCAAACTTCTCCACACTTAAATGATACATACTCTCACTAGCCTAAGCTAATCAAAAATCAAAATTAAGGACATTTATTATTTTTCACTTAGGAGTAGTGATGTGCTAAAATTGAGAACAAAAAGGGATTAAAATAGGCCCAAAATTGACTAACAATGGTGGATAGAAGGGTAAGACCATTTGGGTAAGTCAGCTTGAATCAAATAAATGACTCAATCACATAAATGCATAGATGCATCAAATAATGGACATAAAAATAAACCAAAGATTGCAATCATAGAGAGAATGACACATAAGAAGAAAAATAGTGGTTATATAATGCAACCACACAATTAGGCTCAAAACTCACATGGTTATGTATTCTTAGCTAAAAAATAATGTTCCACAATGTATAATTCAAGCAAGTTTTTAGTGAAAAATATTTTAATTCAAATCAATTTGGGATTTCAATGCCCTATATAATGGAAAGTATTCTTGGAAATTTCATTCAATTGACAAAGCTTATTATATATATGCAAACCAAGAAAATACAATTAAGAGTTCTAGAAGACCTAGTAATAGAAGAAAAAAATGAAATGTGAAAGTGTTTGAGATTAGAATTTTTCACCAAAAAATTGGCCACTTTGGTAAGAGGACCTTCCCACACTTAAAAGTTTGCACGGTTTTCCGTGCATTCAAAGATGAGCAAAGGGGTACAATGACTACACGGATTGCCACCTTCAGCTAGTGGGTCATCTAGTTGCTGCATGTTCTTTCTTCTGCTTCCCTTGTTGCTTATGATGACTCACCCTGAAGAATATAAAACAAAATATAGTAAGAAGAGTAAATTTAAAGACAAGGAAGCATATATTTTTGGAATGAGGTAATGATCACTAAAATGAAGTGAGTTAATCAGTTTGTGATATTAAGAAAAATAGTGCGTGAATTCTAAGTTGTGCGCGGTTTAGAACACACACTAGCATTGAAAGCTATGTCATAATTACACAAAAGAAGTATGTACTTCACTCATTCTATTGTGCTTGAGATACTTTAAAGGGAACTTGTAGGTTAAGACAACAAAGAAGTAAGAACGGAGCATAAAAGCATTCAAGTAAGAATGAAGGAAATGGATAATGAATGGACATTGGTTGATGTGCAAGAGATTTCAATGAACCAAATGAAATATAGAACTCGCATATCAAACAATGACACACATTGAATTGTTGTTTGCATCACCTAATTGACATAAAGTGGTAAACATGGGTGATATGCAACTTAGGAGAAGAGAGATATAAGGTGAGATCATTCACATAGCAAGCATGGTCCACAAAGTTTAAAAAGCTCAAAAATATGTCACTAGGTAAGCTCACGATCCAATTTCACAATTCTACAATCTCAATGCCTGAACTAGGTGACGTAAATAAAGATCAATCATAAACAAGCATCTCCTAACAAAAAATGCATCGATTATACACAATTTCCATATAATAGATAGTGAATTCAAATTACATGGTGGCTAGCTACAACATGCAATTTAAGAATCCAAAAACATTCTTGAAGGCAATGTCATAAGTACTTGGTATGCGCAAAATTAAGAATGTAGAATTTGATACCAAGCAACAAAGTATAACAATCAAACAATGAATAATTCAGTAGCAAGAAACAACAAATCAGATTAAGAATCCAACACCCTTCACTTAGTCTAACCTATACTAACAACTTAATCTACTAAAACAAAAATTCAAATCAACTAACAAACTAATGGAGATGGTGGTGGATGGTGAATGATGATGAGGGATGGTGGTTGAATGAGGGAAAGAAGAGAAAAGAAGAGAGACGAAGAAAAGAAGTGGAGATAAAAGAAGAAAAGAAGAGTATTGGAACAGGGGGGTCATGCGTACGGGGAAGCCATGTGTACGCATGACATGAAATTGTTTTTAAGGTTGTGCGTGTACTGTGCGTAAGCCCAACACTCGCACAATTTTCTTTTGGTTCGGGAATGGGAGTCATGTGTACGCATGGGGCAAGCGTACGCATGATTTAGTAAACTTGTGGGGTCATGCGTATGCATGAGGCATGTGTACGCATGATAGGTGTTCTGTTTCTCAAGAATTTTGCAATTTCCTATACCAAACCAAGCATTCCAAACACCCAACATGTTACCAAAACACTACCAAACCATATTAACATACTAAACTATCAACAAAATCTAACAAACCTAACTAAAAGTGAAAATTCAACTTATTCAATAACTATATACAAAAAGAGAAAATGAAAGGATGTTACCATGGTGGGGTGTCTCCCACCTAGAACTTTTGTTTAAAGTCCTTAAGTTGGACAACTTTGGTGGGCTCTTGTCATGGTGGCTTGTACTTGAACTCGTGCTTAAACTTCCACCAATGCTTGGACTTCCAATGATCTCCATGATTCCAATTGACATATGCCAAGCTTTGAAAAGTAGAAAAGTAGAAAAGCATGAATCAAAATAAAGAAAATACTTACATTACTAATTCATAAAATCAAACAGAGCTCCTAACCTTCAACAAAAGGAGGTTTAGTTACTCATGGTAGAAAAGAAAATAACCTAAAACTAAAGAGTTCCTTGATCCGTAGACTCTAGGATCTAAAGATATCTCTATGTTAACCTTGTTCACTTATTTATATTCTAGCTTCCTAACTGACGGGCAGAATTTTCGCCGATTAAGAATTTATAATAAGAATAGCGTTGCGAGTACAGTTCTTAACCGACGAAAATTCTGCTTATCAATTTAGAAAGGGTTGTCACAATTTTAGAATAAAAATACTGGGAGTAGAATTCCCAGGTCATCTCCCAACGAGTTGACAAAAGAGTGCTATTTTATTGATCAGAAATTTTTCTGAGAAATTTTAAGAGTTGGAGAACAGAAAAATAAATAATTGGAAATTAAAGCAATGAAAATTAGCAAGAGAATTTATATAATCAGAATAAAAAGCCTTGACTGGAAGAAGATTAATTGGAAGTTCTATCCTTGTTGAATTTCCCCAAGTGTAATGGTAAGAGGTGATGTGCGGAAAACGATTCGACACAAAACTCACCGGCAAGTGTACCGGGTCGCATCAAGTAATAAAACTCACGGGAGTGAGGTCGATCCCACAAGGATTGAAGGATTGAGCAACTTTAGTTTAGTGGTTGAATTAGTCAAGCAAACAAGTGTTGATTGTGTGAAATTGTGTTGACAGGAATTAAATTGCATAGAATGTAAAGGGGAGTGGGTGATTTGCAGGAAATTAAAGGGAACAAAAAGAAAAAGAGCTGAATCTTAAAGAACAAGTAATGTAAATTGCAGAAACTTAGATTGTAAGAAATGTAAATGGATGAATCTTAAAGTGCAAGAAATGTAAATTACTTGAATTATAAAGGAAATTGGGAAGTGGATTTGCAGAAATTAAACAAGGAAAAGTAAAATTCAAGAAACAGAAATGTAAAAGATGGATTCAATTAAACCGGATCTCAAATGAAAATGAAAATAAGCTTGGTGTAGCATCGAAACAAGGAAATTAAAATTGAAAAATGTAGATCTCAGGACCCAAGAGACTAGATAACTACGTCTAGATCTCAATGCCTTCTTAGATCCAAATTTAGAGAGCAAATGCCAAATTAAAGAAGAGAGCAATGTAGAAATGTAAATCCAAGTTCAATTTTCCAGAAGCTGCAGTAAGAAAAATAGAGAGATCTCAAGGTGAGATTGAGACAGAATTTCCTCAATTCTTCAACACCCAAGACTCAAGACAAGTGTAGATGAAATTGAAAAACAAGAAAACTAAGAGGAAGAGAATTCAATTCTCCTTCCCCAAGACTCAGAATCTCCAAACAGCTCAAAACCCAAAAGCTCTCTACTGTGAATACTATGAAAATTCTTAAAGAAAACTCTAAAAAGAAAAGCTCCTTTTAAAACTTCAAATCCTAAGCTATTTATACACTTTCTTCAAATGATCATTAAGCCTTGAATTGGGCCTTTAGTCTTGATGGAATTGGGTTGATAATAGCCTCCGTTGATTGTTCTTGGTGTTGGGAAGAAATCCATTTGTGAACCGGGCCATGAACCATTCACGTTTGAGTCAATGTTTGAGGCAAACGTTAACTCAAACGTCCCTTGTGTGAGGCATTATGCAGATGGCCCATTTGCTGTCATCCACGTTTCAGCCAACGTTTGAGGTCAAACGTGAGCTCAAATGTGGGTCTTCCCAGGCTCCCTTTTTGGCCAACGTTTGGCCCAACGTTTGAGGCAAACGTTGGCGCAAACGTAGCTCATCTAACCCATCAATCAAGGGTGCTCTTCCATGCTCTTTCTTGCCAAAATGTAGCCAACGTTTGACCTCACGTTTGAGGCAAACGTTGGCTCAAACGTTGCTGTGCCCAGGAGTGCTATTTCTCTTCTTTTTGGCGCCAACGTTTGACCTCACGTTTGAGGAAAACGTTGGCGCAAACGTTGGCGACATCCAAGGGTGTTCTTCAGCTGCTTCTCATGTTTGAGTTAACCTTTGAGGCAAACATTAGCTCAAACGTTGATCCCTCTTTTCAAGCCCATTCTTGCAACCTTCTTCCAAGCTTTATTCCACCTATCATCAATCAACAATTGTATCAAAGCTATGCCATAATCATGAGAGTTGTTCTTCTTCTTGTCACATGAGCAATTATGGCACAAAAACTCATGAAAATGCATCAATTTATCCCTGGTTGATTGAATCAAAGGAAACATGAAATTCAACCCAATTGGCTTACTTATGGCTTAAGAAAGTGCATAAAACTAAATGAAAACAAAGGAAAAAGACTAGTGAAACTAGTCTAAGATGACTTGTCATCACAACTCCAAACTTAAAACTTGCTTGTCCCCAAGCAAGAACATAATTATGTTTAAAGGTTCTTTCGACTAAGATGGATTGAAGAATAACTTGTAATGTCCTGTGAGTAAAGTGATTAAGTGACAGTGGGGTGAACTCTAAATTATATGTTCATGCAAGGGTTTCAGTGCTTACTAGTCCTTACATATTGGAAGTCTTAGGTCCTAGGACTTTCACCCAAATGATATCATGGAGATCTCTCTATAGGTAATCACCTTGAAGTAGCTTATAGTTGCTGTGCTTTGGCCTTGACTCTAAGTGTCATGTCTCAAAGCGGCTCTTTAGATAAGCTTTCAATCAATACTCCTAAACCAGTTGGTTTTAAGGTATTAGGTGTTAAAGCACCCCTGAGGATTTACTTACTCAAGCCTCTCTCTTTGACACAATTCGACCACAAGCATTTACTAGGATAATAACTCTTTGAGTTCTTGTTTCTTTTTTTTTTCTTTTCTGCCTAGTAATTGATGCTCAGAGCCTTGGGCCATTTTTTTTTTTGCTGCTTCTTGGATCAATAAATGTTTGAGAATCTCCACAATACTTCTTTGAACTCTATGTCCTGCCTATGAGCTCCCATGCAAGTTTTCATAAGCATGCAACCTCAATACATAATCACACAACTAGAACCACCACTTCTCCTAATCTTTTGCTTACCTCAAAATTGTTTAATTCCTCAATCCTTCTTTTCAAAGAACTGTCATGTGATGCCTTCTCGAGAAATTGAGTGCAAGCAAGTTTGGAGAGTATAGGGTTGTGATTATTCAAGCATCTCAATTATTAGGTTATAGAAAAACTATATTATGCAGACAGACAAGGGTACAATATCACTTCCAATCATAACAATTTTTAATAAA
Organism: Arachis hypogaea; assembly: GCF_003086295.3. Taxonomy (NCBI): domain Eukaryota; kingdom Viridiplantae; phylum Streptophyta; class Magnoliopsida; order Fabales; family Fabaceae; genus Arachis; species Arachis hypogaea. Next base: position 47,754,968 of record NC_092053.1, read on the forward strand.
AGACAGTCACTTAACAATACAACCTGTTGGGGTTCACTTGCTTCACTCCTTCTCAGCGCCATTGTTGATCTGTGTATCCCTCTGTCTCTTTGGCTGATGGTGCTTAATCCTTTCTTAGATTCAAGTGACTGCCTACAATAAACTTTGAAAGTTGCTTGTTCTCCAAGCACTCTAAAATGGTTAGCATGCATGTATGTTTGTGGGCTCTTGAACTTAGATTGGTGTGCGAACACCAAACTTAGTTCCTTGCCTTATATAGCAATTTGTTCATATGCAGAAAATCACATGTGCTCTTAGTAAGAAAACACACTATAAACTAGAAAAGCAAGCTATGATCTAGAGAACAGACTTCGAACTAAAAACTAAACAATTGTTAAGTAGCTTCTCTGGTGTTTGGAGCTGGCACTGATTATGCAGAAGGTAAGAATGTATTTTTAAATTAGATTTTTGGTGGAACACCAAACTTAAAATCCTTCACTCTCCTTTAAATTGTTTTGGTGTGTGACACCAAACTTAGCTCCTTGCACTACAGATAACACTACTCTACATTTTTATTGAAATAGCTATGAAAAGAAAACTACCTCAGGTTGGGTTGCCTCCCAACAAGCGCTTCTTTATTGTCACTAGCTTGACATTGATCCTCTTAGGGTGGTTGATGGTTAAAATGTCGCAACTTATCCCCCCTCACTGTGAGCCTTCTTTGTGTGCCTTGGTGCTCAATTTCAACGTGCTCAAGAGAGAGTACTTGGTTAACAGTGTAGTGATCTTTTGCTCCCAGCTGCTGATATACTAATTGCACCTTGTCACTTTCGGAGAATCCTTCAGTTGGGGTTCTTTTATTCCTCCACCCTTTGTTAGCCTTCTTCTTATTTTTCTTCCTTTTTCTTGTTAACCTTTCTTCCTTGACAGTAGCTTTAGTTGTGGCACTTTTCTTCTTGTTTATCTTCCAAGTTTCTTTTTGAGTACCTTCTTTTCCTTGCATATGTTCATTCTTCTGCTTTACTGAATTGTTGATTGCTTGCCTTGGGAAACAGTCATTGATTACTTGGCTTCTTTCTTCAGACTTTTGTTGTTTTGGAAACACTTTCAGAGTAATGCTTTCCTCATGCATCCTGAGAGTTAGTTCTCCTTGCTCTACATCTATGATGGCTCTGGCGGTAGCTAAAAATGGCCTTCCCAAGATAATCGAATTGTTTCCTTCTTCTTCTGTTTCCAAGATTACAAAATCCGCAGGATAAATGAACTTGTCAACCTTAACTAAAAGGTTTTCGATCGCTCCTTTGGGATGTACTATTGACTGGTCCACCAGTTCCAATGACATCTGTATTGGTTTCACCTTCTCTATGCAAAGCTTTTTCACTAAAGAGGATGGAATCAGATTTATGCTTGATCCTAAATCGCACATCCCCTTGTTAATAAATAGACTTCCAACAGTGCAAGGTATGAAGAAACTTCCTGGATCTTCCAACTTGGGAGGGAGTCTTTTTCTGATGAGTGCACTGCATTCTTCAGTGAGAAGTACAGTCTCCTTCTCCAGCCAGCTTCTTTTCTTGTTAATGAGTTCCTTCAAGAACTTGGCATATAAGGGCATTTGTTCCAATGCCTCAGCCAGGAGAATGTTGATTTCCAACTTCTTGAAAGTCTCTAGGAATTTGCAGAAGTGTTGATCTTTGGGTTCTTTGTTGAACCTCTGTGGATATGGCAGCGGAGGAATGAAGGCCTTCTCCTTTTTCTGTGCTTCTTCCTTTCTCTCATGTATATTGATTGGCTGGTCTTCTTTTCTTTTGGGGTTCTCTGTGTTCTTGTTTGGCACCATATTTTGATCATTGGCTTCCTCCGTATCTGTTGGCTTTTTGCTGCTCTCCACTTGTTTCCTTGTAGTGTCATTGTTGCTCATCAATGTTCTCCTACTTCTTAACTGTATTGCCTTGCACTCTTCCTTAGGATTTGGAATTGTGTCACTTGGTAGTGAACTTGATGGTCTCTCGGCTGCAAAGTGTTTAGAGAGCTGGCCTATTTGTCTTTCCATGTTCTTGATAGAAGCTTCTTGATTCTTGGCCGTCATTTCTTGCTGTTTCTACATTTTGTCTATCAAGGTTTCCAGGTTAGTGATTCTTTGAGATTCTGGTGATGCTTGTGGTTGGTTGTGAGATGTGGGTGGTGGATGATAGGTGTTTTGGTTGATGGGTTGGTTATGGGTTGGATAATGGTTAGAGTTGGGGTAAGTGCTTTACGGTTTTCTGAATGAATTTTGGTTGTTTTGCTGGTTGTTCCTTGGGTTATTTTGGGTTGTGTTTCTTTGCCATGGCTGTTGGTTATGGTTATGATTATCTCCCCATCTAAGGTTGGGGTGATTCTTCCAGGAAGGATTGTAGGTATCACCATAAACTTCATTCTGTCCAGAGTTTTGGTTATGCATGTACTGCACTTGCTCCTGTTGTTGCTCTTCTTGGCTTTCTTCATTCTGCACCCATACAGTTGATGGGTGGCTTGTGTTCACAGCTGCTACTTGAAGGCTGTCAATCCTTTTGGCCATTTGTTCAAACTGTTGTTGAATTTGTTGTTGCATCATCTTGTTTTGAGCCAAAATGGAGTCTACTCCTTCCAGTTCTAGTACCCCCTTTCTCTGTGATGGTTGGCGGGTTCTTTGATGAGCAAAGAAATATTGATTGTTGGCCACCATGTCCACAAGATTCTGGGCTTCCTCAGCAGTTTTCATCAGTTGTAATGAACCTCCAGCAGAGTGATCTAATGCCTCTTGAGATTTTAATGTTAGGCCTTCATAGAAATTCTGCAGCACATCCCATTCATTGAACATCTCCGGAGGACACTTTCTGATTAAGGCTTTGTACCTCTCCCATGCTTCATACAAGGATTCGGCGTCTAATTGTGTGAAAGTCTGCACCTCAGTTTTCAGCCTGATGATCCTTTGGGGTGGGTAGAATTTGGCTAGAAATTTAGTCACCAAATCATCCCAACTAGTGATACTTCCTTGGGGAAAAGTTTCAAGCCATTGTGCAGCCTTGTCCCTTAATGAGAACGGGAACAACAGAAGCTTGTAAGTTTCAGGATTCACGCCATTTGATTTGACAGTGTCACAAATCCTTAAAAAGGTAGATAAATGCTGGTTGGGATCTTCCAATGGGTTGCCTCTGTAGGAACAATTGTTCTGGACAAGTGTAATGAGTTGTGGTTTTAGCTCAAAATTGTTTGCATTGACATTGGGAGTTAAGATGCTGCTTCCACAGTGTCTGGGATTTGCAAAAGTGTAGGAGGCCAACACTCTCCTCTGTGGTGGATTAGGATTAGATGGATCTCCTTCCATCTCGTGGTATTCTTCCTCAGATTCTTCCTCTCCAACAATACCTTTCCCTCTTTCAGCTCTTCTTAATCTCCTGAGAGTCCTCTGGTCAGCTTCGGATAAGATAGGAGTAGCTCTCCGTGTACCTGACATACAAACAAAACAAGAGAAACACACAACCAGTGATACTTCAATCTATTGCTAGAATGAAGTTTTAGTTAGCTTAAGCAAAAATTCAAACAGTTAGTAGGTTAGTCAAAATTAAAGAAAAAGTGCTTGATCTAAACTACCACCTCACTTAATCATTGTCAATCTATTCAATCCCCGGCAACGGCGCCAAAAACTTGATGTGCGGAAAATGATCCGACACAAAACTCACCGGCAAGTGTACCGGGTCGCATCAAGTAATAAAACTCACGGGAGTGAGGTCGATCCCACAAGGATTGGAGGATTGAGAAACTTTAGTTTAGTGGTTGAATTAGTCAAGCAAACAAGTGTTGATTGTGTGAAATTGTGTTGACAGGAATTAAATTGCATAGAATGTAAAGGGGAGTGGGTGATTTGCAGGAAATTAAAGGGAACAAAAAAAAAGAGTCTGATCTTAAAGAACAAGTAGTGTAAATTGCAGAAATTTAGATTGTAAGAAATGTAAATGGCTGAATCTTAAAGTGCAAGAAATGTAAATTACTTGAATTATAAAGGGAATTGGGAAGTGGATTTGTAGAAATTAAACAAGGAAAAGTAAAATTCAACAAACAGAAATGTAAAAGATGGATTCAATTAAACCGGATCTCAAATGAAAATGAAAATAAGCTTGGTGTAGCATCGAAACAAGGAAATTGAAATTGAAAAATGTAGATCTCAGGACCCAAGAGACTAGATAACTACGTCTAGATCTCAATGCCTTCTTAGATCCAAATTTAGAGAGCAAAGGCCAAATTAAAGAAGAGAGCAATGTAGAAATGTAAATACAAGTTCAATTTTCCAGAAGCTGCAGTAAGAAAAACAGAGAGATCTCAAGGTGAGATTGAGACAGAATTTCCTCAATTCTTCAACACCCAAGACTCAAGACAAGTGTAGATGAAATTGAAAAACAAGAAAACTAAGAGGAAGAGACTTTAATTCTCCTTCCCCAAGACTCAGAATCTCCAAACAGCTCAAAACCCAAAAGCTCTCTACTGTGAATACTATGAAAATTCTTAAAGAGAACTCTAAAAAGAAAAGCTCCTTTTGAAACTTCAAATCCTAAGCTATTTATACACTTTCTTCAAATGATCATTAAGCCTTGAATTGGGCCTTTAGTCTTGATGGAATTGGGTTGATAATAGCCTCCGTTGATTGTTCTTGGTGTTGGGAAGAAATCCATTTGTGAACCGGGCCATGAACCATTCACGTTTGAGTCAACGTTTGAGGCAAACGTTGACTCAAACGTCCCTTGTGTGAGGCATTATGCAGATGGCCCATTTGCTGTCATCCACGTTTGAGCCAACGTTTGAGGTCAAACGTGAGCTCAAACGTGGGTCTTCCCAAGCTCCCTTTTTGGCCAACGTTTGGCCCAACGTTTGAGGCAAACGTTGGCGCAAACGTAGCTCATCTAACCCATCAATCAAGGGTGCTCTTCCATGCTCTTTCTTGCCAAAATGTAGCCAACGTTTGACCTCATGTTTGAGGCAAACGTTGGCTCAAACGTTGCTGTGCGCAGTAGTGCTATTTCTCTTCTTTTTGGCGCCAATGTTTGACCTCACGTTTGAGGCAAACGTTGGCGCAAACGTTGGCGACATCCAGGGGTGTTCTTCAGCTGCTTCTCACGTTTGAGTTAACGTTTGAGGCAAATGTTAGCTCAAACGTTGATCCCTCTTTTCAAGCCCATTCTTGCAACCTTCTTCCAAACTTTATTCCACCTATCATCAATCAACAATTGTATCGAAGCTATGCCATAATCATGAGAGTTGTTCTTCTTCTTGTCACATGAGCAATTATGGCACAAAAACTCATGAAAATGCATCAATTTATCCCTGGTTGATTGAATCAAAGGAAACATAAAATTCAACCCAATTGGCTTACTTATGGCTTAAGAAAGTGCATAAAACTAAATGAAAACAAAGGAAAAAGACTAGTGAAACTAGGCTAAGATGACTTGTCATCAAGAGGTTGTTGTTTCTACTTAGTTATTCTTTACCAAATAAAGGAAAGTCAAGTAACTAAACCATCTCCAATTCACAAGTCCTAATCCTCTCCCTTGGAAAGATTAGCGTTAGTGACTAGAGAGCTAGCCAACAATTTCCAATTTCCACTAACACTTGAGTATTCCAACTCAAGAGTGTCCTTTTAATCAACTCCCAAGTCAAGTTGGGAGTCTACTCCATTGACATGAATGCCATTTTCTCAAACCATAAAAGGGGAAGAAAAGAAGACATGGAAACTCAATTAAAATAATAGCAAAAAATTAATTAAAGGTAAAAATAATTCTTTGCATTAATAAATCCCAAAATAAAAAATATCCATACTTAAATCTGAACAGGGTTAATGGGTGATTAAAAAGTAAGGGAATAAGAAAACAAACTAGAATAATGGAAACTTCAACGGAGGTAGTGACTCTTCTCAATATCCAAATCAAAAGCATAAAACTCTAAAACTATGAATGTCAAGAAAACCTAGAGGAAGTAGTATTCTCTCTCCAAGATTCCAAACTAAAACTAAAAACTATGTGAATGAGAATGTCTGTTGAGTCTCTACTTGTCCCCTGGCTCTAGTCTGTGTCTCTGGGCCGAAAACTGGGTCCAAACTCAGCCCAAAATCACCCCAGCGTCTTCTGTATTTTCTACATGTGGCGCATGTCACGCGTACGCGTCAGTCACACGTACGCATCGATGGTCATCTTCGTGTGTTACGCATACGCGTCAGGTACGCGAATGCGTCATTGTGCAAATCTCCAAATCACGCCCACGCGTGAACCATGCGTGCACGTCGCTCCTCGCTGGTTATCTCCTTTATTTCTTGTGCTCCTTCTATTTTTGCAAGCTTCCTCTCCATCCTCTAAGCCATTCCTACCCTATATAGCCTGAAAACACTTAACACACAGATCACAGCATCGAATGGTATAAAGGGGAATTAAAAATACATAATTTAAAGGCTTAGGAAGCAAGTTTTCAACCATAGAACAAAATTGGGAAAGAATTGTAAAATCATGCAAATTGTATGAATAAGTGTGCAAAGACTTGATAAAAATCACTCAAATTAGCACAAGATAAACCATAAAATAGTGGTCTATCAATCTCCTCACACATAAACATTAGCGTGTCCTCATGCTAAGCTCAAGGAGACAAAAGGAATGAATGGGGGAAAAGTAAGACTCATGAGATGCAACCTATGTATGTGAATGCAACTATATACTATGATGTTTCGATCTACTTAATTAAAAGTAAACAAGTCCTCCAAGACAAACATAAATCAGATTCCACTAATTCAAATCACACAACAAAAGACAAGTAAACTTGTAAGAAGATAGCTCATGAAAGCAGGGAACATAGAATCAAGCATTGAACCCTCACTGGTAGTGTATATGCACTCTAGTCGCTCAAGTGTCTAGGGTTAATCCACTCTACTCTTCTCTAATCATGCTTTCTAAAACTTATTCTTTATCTAACCAACCAACAAATATTTAGTATACCAATGCAAACTTCATGAGGTCTTTTCAAGGTTGTAATGGGGCTAAGGTAAGGTGAGGATATATGTATAGCCAAGTGAGCTATAATATGAATCTTTGACTAACCTAAGCTTTCACCTAACACACACACACACACTCTCTATGTAATTCTAAAATCATGCCTAGCTACCCAAAATTTCACTTTTTTATGTTTCACATACTCATGTATCAAATTTTTCTTTAATTTCACCACATATGCATTGATCTTTTATTAAACTTAGCATTGGGGTAATTTTGTCCCGTTATATATATATATATATTAATGAACATGAAAGCAAAATATAACATATCAATGCATATGGTTTTTCTGGTCTCACATGAGTAGGCACCCAAATTCCCAATATCTTTTGTCAACACAATTTCATCAACCCAAATTTCCACAATTCCCCACACTTAATTGATACACAATCTCTATCTTAAGCTAACCAAAGATTCAATTGGGGTAATTAATTATTTTTCCGCATAAGGCTAGTGATGTGGTAAAATATAGAACAAAGGGGGATTAAATGACGCAAAGTGGCGAACAAAGATAATTGAAATGGTAGGCTATTTGAGATAAGTAAGCTAATAACAAATGATGGCCTCAATCATATGTATGCATGCAAATATACTAAACAATGGACATATAGAATGGAACAAACTATAGATTACAATCATAGAAAAGAAAACACACAAGAATAAAATATTATGGTTAAATAATGTAACAATATAATTAAGCTCAAATATCACAGGTTGTGTGTTCTTAGCTATAACCTATGTTCCAATTAAAATCTTCAAACAAGTTTAACATAAAAATTATTAATTTGAATTAGTGAAATACTATAAAATAGGGTCTTAAAAAGAAACTCATTACTTCAACCAAGCAGAACATACATGCAAACAATTATTATCATGCAGTCTATACTATTTAACAAAAGAAAAAGTCAAATGTTGGTGTTAAGAGAGAGAAGTTACCTCCGGAAGTCAATGACTGACTCCCCACACTTCAAGGCTTGGCACGGTCCTCCGTGCCATCAGTAAGGAGCAAGGTAGGGCTGGAAGCATCGCCTCCACTGTTTGGTTCGCCATGGCTCCCTGTGCTACTGGATGAAGAGGAGTCTGGGGTGTCTTTCTGTTCCGGAGGTGGGTGGGTACCAGCAATGAGTTCCTTCAGATAGTTGTATCGGCGCTTGATGCACGGAAAACTTGTCTCGTAATAAATTTCCTTCGGCAAGTTTACCGAATTTGTCGTCAAGTAAAAACTCACAATAGAGTGAGGTCGATTCCTACAGGGATTGATTGATCAAGCAACTTTAAGAAGAGGAATGTTCTAGTTGAGCGAATCCAGAATTTGAGTTGAGAATTGCAGAAAATAAAATGGCGGGAAGGTAAATGGCAGAAAAAGTAAATGCTAGAATTAAAGAACTGAAAGTAAATGACTGAAAGTAAATTACAGAATTGTAAATGGGAATGGGGGAATTGCTCATAAAAGTAAGTAACAGAAATTAAAGAGAATGGGTAAGATCAGAAATGGGAAGTTCATTGGGCTCAGGAGATGTTGCATTCTCCGGATCAATTTTATTTTCATCTCTTCCTCAATCAATGCACTCATTGATCTCCTTGGCAATCTTAAGTGATTGAATTACAATTTCTTGTAATTCAATCTCTCAAATCTTGATCAATAGCCAATTCCTTGGTCAATTGCTCATGAGAAGAGATGAAGTATGGTCACTGATTATACGACATGCATTTCCCAAATCAAGTATTGAGAGGATTATAGTCACGTATCCATCCAAACCCAATTTGGTCCAACATGAGAAAGCATTTCTAGCATGATCTCTTCATTCCTCTTTCAAGGTTCAGAAGAGATCCAAGTATGAATAGCTTCTTTTCTAAGATAACTACCCAATTAGATGAAGATCGAAAGCTTTCAAGTAAAATCAAGAGAAAAGATAGAAGAAGAATAATGAAAACTAGTATTGATCCATCAAATTACAACAGAGCTCCCTAACCCAATGAAAGGGGTTTAGTTGTTCATAGCTCTGGAAAATGAAAACAAAGATGGAGAATACATGATGAAACTAGAAGTGCAGAGAAAGTAAAATACAGAGAATAATTCTATGCCCAGAGGCTCCCTATATTTTCCAACTCCCATTTAATTCAAAGCTACTCCTATATATACTACTCTTCTGTTCTTCTAGTTGGCTCTTCAAGTCTTGGGTATGGGCCTTTGGATCTTGAGTTTGAAGCAGTTCTCTTCTTCATTGGGCTTGGCTTTACTTGCAGAGAGAAAGTGTGAAGTGGGCAGAGACTTTAGCTCAGGACGTTAGTGGTGTTAACGTTCAGTGAAAATATGGGTTCAAGAACGTTAGTGACAATCACCTTTTTCACTAACGTTCCTCACCCAAGTAAGAGCCACGTTATCTTCAACGTTAGTGGCACAAACGTTGCCACTAACGTTGCCTCTTTGTCCTTCGCACACGTTATTGGGACATGCCTTTCCCAATAACGTTGAGAAGTCTCCCCCTTCCCTATGTTAGAGTCGACGTTAACTTAGTTAACGTGGCTCTTTTAACGTAGGCTTGCCAACCTTTGAGAACGTTAGTGACACTTACCGTTGTCACTAACGTTCCAATGTGCCCCTATTTCTCACGTTAGAGTCCACGTTAACTAGGTTAACGTGGCTTCTAACGTGGCCATGCTAGCCATCTCCAACGTTAGTGACAAAGTTGAGTGTCACTAACGTTGGCTCATTATTCCCTTATCCACGTTAGCTTCCACGTTAACGAAGTTAACGTGGGAGTTAATGTGGCTCATAGTGGCTTATGTGGGCTAATTCCAACGTTAGTGACAATGTTTGGTGTCACTAACATTGGCGATCACCTCCCTTCTTCACGTTAACTTCCACGTTAACTAAGTTAACGTGGGAGTTAACGTGGCTTATTGGGGCTTGTGTGGGTTCCTTCCAACGTTAGTGACAATGTTTGGTGTCACTAACGTTGTCGACCACTTTGTCTCCTCACGTTAGCTTCCACGTTAACTAGGTTAACGTGGAAGTTAACGTGGCTTATTGTGACTTGGACAACGTTAGTGACAAAGTTGAATGTCACTAACGTTGGCTTCCCCTTTACGTCTTAACGTTAGAGTCCACGTTAACTAAGTTAACGTGACAACTAACGTGGCCACTTATGAGCCTGGTCCAACGTTAGTGATAATGTTAAGTGTCACTAACGTTGGCTCCATTTCCTTTCTTTCACGTTAGAGTTCACGTTAACTTAGTTAACATGACTCTTAACGTGTGCAGTGATGGTTTCGAGAGCGTTATTGGCAATTACTTTTCTCATTAACTTTGCAAGTTACTCCCATTCCACGTTAGTGTCAACGTTAGTGTAACTAACGTAGCCACTAATGTGGTTCTTCTTTGCTTTCTTTATCCTGAAATCAAGCAATAAAGTGCATCAAAGTTCTAGTCCAAGTCATGGGAAATGCAACATCCAATTTGTCCTTAATTTCATGCAAAATCCTCATAAAATCACGTAAAGTGCACAATGTATGCTTGAATCAAGATGTAAGTGAATATCTACCCAAAACTAGCTTATTTCCTAAGGAAATGCATGAAACTACCCTAAAAACAGTAAAGAAAAGGTCAGTGAAACTGGCCAAAATGCCCTGGCATCACAACACCAAACTTAAAGCTTGCTTGTCCCTAAGCAAGTACTGGAACAAGAGAATGATGAATGGAATGCCAAGAGAAATGAGTCATTCTTGTGGAAGTCATGTCCCTGGTTTTATGGTGGTTTCATGCATAGCAACTTAGGTTCATTCCTGGCTTTCAGACCTTTATCATGTCCTAGAATACTCACTGTGATTGCATCCCATGAGACTTTTATTTATTGATCCTTTTGTTGTTATTTCAGGGCTTATTTTTGTTCTTAAGCTAAGTGCTCTGTAAGGGGGCAACTCTTTAAAATAAGCTTTCAGCCAACACTCCTGAACCAATTGGTTCAAGGTGCTAGGTGTTGAAGCACCCCTAAGGACTTACTTGCTCAAGTCTCAATACACACCACAGGCACATAGTTTATTTATTTTCTTTTCTTGAGACCTTGGTGTCCAGCACCTCTTTGTGTTACTAAATGCTCTGTATTGAGGGTTACTCTTGATAGTGGACTTTCAGCTGATAATCCCGAGTTAGTTAACCCAAGTTACCAAGTGATAAGGCACCCCTAAGAGCTTATTCATCTAAGTAGATCCCTCACACAGGAGCACCACAGACACATGCCTCAAGATTAAAACCATTGGTGCCTAGCCTTATTGCTTACTCTTTTTCTTTTATTTTTCAACCTTTATTGTTCTTTCCCTTTTTCTTATTAGGATCTTCTTATTTAGCTAGTCTCATGGGGTGTTTCTCAAGCACAGTATTCATGACAGATAGTTGTCCTCCCACCTTCTGGTTGAACCAACTTAGCTAACTTATGACTACACCATAAACTTATGAACTTACTCCATAGTATGAACTCCTCTCTAGTCTTTAAAAACACTCAATCTCTTTTCATTTGATTCAAAGGGACAAGCATACAAGTAAGCAAAGTAAGGATGCAGTGACATAAAGACTAGCAAACATAGACCTCTTCAACACAAAAACTTAAAAGACAGAATTTAAAAAGGTTCAAACTAACATGTAACTATTAATCAAGATTGCATTCGGTCTTCCAATTTTCAACATTCTAAGTACATGGAGTTAAGTGACAATACAACCTTCAGGTGATGGTTTCTAGTTGCCCTCTTTTTGTTATCATCCTGGTCTTTGCTACCTCACTTCTTTAGGTGAAGGTGCACCATTTCCTCATAAGATTCCTGCAAAGTTATTGGAAGTTGCTTGTTCCCAAAGCACTTGAGAAATAGTTAGCTTGCATGTATGCTTGTGACTTCTGAACTTAATTTGGTGTGTCAACACCAAACTTAGTTCCTTACCCAGTACAGAACCTTGCATATATGCAGAGAACCTCATATCTTGTTGTTTAACAAAACAATAATCAACTTAAATCTAACTAAATCTAAGTGGTTTCCATTGATTGATTGGAGCTAGCAATGTGCTTTGGGAATGGAGTGTGATTCTAACTAAATTCCTTTGGTGGAACACCAAACTTAGAATCACACTTTCACTCTTGAATTGTTTTGGTGTGGAACACCAAACTTAGCTCCTCGCAATACAGGGAAAATAACTTGTGATCCTTATTGAAATAAAGATGAAAAGGAAACTACCTGAGGTTGGGTTGCCTCCCAACAGAGCGCTCTTTTATCGTTGCTAGCTCGACGGTTCCTCCTTTACTTGAGATGGTAATTTACTCTGGGGTTTTCCCCCATGTTTCCCAGATAATGCTTGAGTCTTTGTCTGTTCACTGTAAAAGTTCTCTCTGATCCTTCATCCATGATTTCGATGTGTCCATATGGCGAAACTTTTGTGACAAGAAAAGGTCCGGACCACCTTGATTTGAGTTTTCCTGGGAATAGTCTCAATTTGGAATTGTAAAGGAGTACTCGCTGCCCTTTTTCGAAACTCCTGGGTGCAAGATGCAGGTCATGTCTTCTCTTTGCCTTCTCTTTATACATCTTGGTATTTTCATAGGCTTGTGATCTGAATTCCTCCATCTCTTGCAACTGCAAGATCCTCTTTGCACCAGCAGCAATGCTGTCAAAATTTAGTATTTTGATAGCCCAGAGAGCTTTATGTTCCAGCTCCAGTGGTAAATGACAAGCTTTCCCATACACTAGTTGATATGGGGACATTCCAAGTGGTGTTTTGAATGCTGTTCTGTATGCCCAAAGAGCATCATCCAGCTTCTTCGACCAATCTTTTCTTGATGCACCCACAGTCTTTTCCAGAATCCTCTTTAGCTCTCTGTTGGATATCTTAGTTTGTCCACTTGTTTGGGGATGGTAAGGTGTGGCTACCTTTTGTTTTACCCCATATCGTAGGAGAAGAGCTTCTAGTGGTCTGTTACAAAAATGGCTCCCTCCATCACTGATGAGTGCTCGTGGGACTCCAAACCGGCTAAAGATATTCTTCCTGGGAAAGTTTATGACTACCCTGTTATCATTCGTTGGGGTTGCAATAGCCTCTACCCACTTGGAAACATAATCCACTGCTACCAAGATGTACTTGTTTGCATATGAGGTTGGGAATGGTCCCATGAAATCGATTCCCCACACATCAAATAATTCTAGTTCCAAGATGAAATTTTGTGGCATCTCATTTCTTTTGGGCAAGTTTCCAGATCTTTGGCATTCATTGCAGCTCTTTACTAGTTCTTTGGCATCCTTGAACAGAGTGGGCCAAAAGAATCCACTTTGTAACACCTTAGCTGCAGTTCTATCCCCTCCAAAGTGGCCTCCATAGCATGAGCCGTGACAATTCCATAGGACCTCTCGTCCTTCTTCTTCTGAAACACATCTTCTAAGGATTCCATCTGAACACTTCTTGAATAGATATGGCTCATCCCAGACAAAGTACTTTGCATCATTCATGAGCTTCCTTTTTTGATGTTTATTAATCTCTAGAGACAATGCCCCAGTTGCCTTGAAGTTGGCAATGTCTGCGAACCATGGTGCTTTGTGAACTATCATCAACTACTCATCAGGGAAGAACTCGTTCACACTTGTATCAGGTGTTCCACCTTTATCATGAGGAATCCTGGATAGGTGATCTGCTACCTTGTTCTCCACTCCTTTCTTGTCTCTGATTTCAATATTGAGATCCTGCAATAATAAGATCCATCTTATTAGTCTTGGCTTTGATTCTTGCTTGGCAAACAAATATTTAAGTGCTGTGTGATCTGTAAAAACAATCACTTTAGCACTAATGAGGTACGATCTAAACTTGTTAAATGCAAAAACTATTGCTAGTAACTACTTTTCAGTAGTGGTATAATTTCTTTGAGTATCATTAAGGACTTTGCTCGCATAGTATATCACATGGACTAAGTTATCTTTCCTCTGTCCTAACACTGCCCCAACTGCAAAATCAGATGCGTCACACATTAATTCAAATGGTAAATTCCAATCAGGTGGGGAAATGATAGGAGCAGAGGATAACCTCATTTTCAAATTTTCAAAGGCTAACATGCATGTTTCATCAAAGATAAATGGTGTATCAGATACAAGGAGATTGCTTAAGGGCTTGGCTATCTTTGAAAAATCTTTAATAAACCTTCTGTAAAAATCAGCATGCCCTAAAAAGCTCCTAATTGCCCTGACATCACTGGGTGGAGGCAGTTTTTCAATAAGTTCTACTTTGGCTCTGTCAACCTCAATGCCTTAGTTAGAAACTTTGTGACCAAGGACTATTCCTCCTGTCACCATAAAGTGACATTTCTCCCAGTTCAAGACCAGATTGGTCTCTTGGCATCTTTTCAATACCAAGGCGAGGTGATGTAGGCAACTAGGAAAGGAATCTCCGAATACCGAGAAATCATCCATAAAAACTTCAATGAATTTTTCTATCATATCTGAAAAGATAGAAAGCATGCAACGTTGGAAAGTCGCAGGTGCATTACATAGCCCAAATGGCATGCGCCTGTAGGCAAACACTCCATATGGGCAAGTGAATGAGGTTTTCTCTTGATCTCTGGGATCAACCACTATTTGGTTATATCCTGAATAACCGTCGAGAAAACAATAATAAGCGTGCCCTGCGAGTCTTTCCAACATCTGATCCATGAATGGAAGGGGGAAATGATCTTTTCGTGTAGCCTCATTGAGCTTCCTGTAGTCTATGCACATCCGCCATCCTGTGACTGTCCTTGTAGGAATTAGTTCGTTCTTCTCATTGGGAACCACGGTAATTCCTCCCTTTTTTGGGACAACATGCACGGGGCTAACCCAGGGGCTGTCTGAGATCGGGTAAATTACCCCTCCCTGCCATAACTTCATAACTTCTTTATGTACCACTTCCTTCATGATTAGGTTCAACCTCCTTTGGGATTGAATGGATGGTTTGGCATCATCTTCTAGCAGTATCTTGTGCATACATATGGCCGAACTTATCCCCTTCAAGTCAACAAGAGTCCAACCAATGGCATCTTTGTGGTTTCGCAATACTTTGAGCAGTTCATCCTCTTGATCTTGGCTGAGGCATGAGCTTATAATTACTGGGTAATTTTCATCTTCTCCTAAGTATGCATATTTGAGAGAGGGTGGCAATGCTTTGAGTTCAAGTTTGGGTGCTTCTGACTTTTCGTTCTCTTCCTTTGGTGCACCTTGTATTTGAATCTCTGCTGTTGCAACCTCTTCACTAAACGTAGACTCCTCCTCTATTATACCTTCAGGTTCTTCTTCTTCAAAACTTTCCTGCACTGCGTCTTCAAGTGAGTCCAACCTCATACACTCTCCCATTTGCTCTGGTGGGTAACTCATGGCCTTGAACACATTGATCGTCATCTTTTCATTGTGTAATCTCAGGGTGAGATCTCCTTTTTGTACATCAATGACAGCTCCAGCAGTGGCCAAGAATGGCCTTCCCAGGATGATGGAAGCCTTGGCTTCCTCCTGCATGTCCAGCACTACAAAGTCTGCTGGGAAGATAAAATCTCCCACTTTCACCAGCAAATCTTCTACGACGCCATGCGGGAACTTGAACGATCGGTCTGCCAATTGTAAGGCCATCTTTGTTGGTTTAGCTTCCTCAATCTTCATCTTTCTCATCATAGCTACCGATATCAAATTGATGCTGGCTCCTAAGTCACAAAGAGCCTTTTTCCACTGTGATTTCCCCTATAATACAAGGGATTTGAAAACTCCCGGGATCCTTCAATTTCTGGGGTAGTTTGTGCTGAATGATAGCACTACATTCTTCGGTTAGTATCACAGTCTCGTTGTTCTTCCAACTTCTCTTCTTAGTCATGAGCTCCTTCAAGAACTTGGCGTAGAGTGGCATTTGTTCTATTGCTTCAGCAAAGGGTTTGTTGATTTGCAGTTTCTTGAAGATTTCCAAAAATCTCGAAAATTGATTGTCATCCCCTTTCTTCTTTAATTGCTGAGGGTATGGGACTCTTAGGGCATCTGGCTTCAGCACTTCTTCCCATTTTTGTGAACTCAAACTGGGAACTCGAGCTTCGTCCTACTCTTCTTCCTCTTTATTTGAGTCCTCTTCTTGTGGTTTCTGGGGGGTTTACTTCAGTTCCTTCCCACTCCTAAGGGTGATAGCCTGACACTCCTCCCTTTGTGTTGAGCTAGTCTTGCTGCGAAGGTTGTGGCTGGAAATTTGCTTGAATAAGTAGCCAATTTGTGTCTCAAGTTTCTTGATGGCAGCATCCTGATTCTGCATATTGGACATCACCTCTTCTCGGAACGCTTTACTATCTTGAATCTCTTTGCCTATGCCTTCAAGTAGATTCTCAATCCTTGAGAGTCTGTCATCAAATGATTGTAGATTGGGATTAGAGGTGGAAGGATGAGGTAAGTTATTTTGGTTTTGATGTGGATGTGGGAAGGTGTTGTTATTGGGGTGTTGATATAGTCTAGATGTGAAGTGTTGGTGGCTTGCATTGTTGGGATTTGGGCGTCTTTGATCAAGGCTTTGGTCTTGTTGATTTTCCCACCCAAAGTTTGGGTGATTCCTCCATCCAGGGTTGTAGGTCATGGAGTATGGATCATGGTTTTGCCTAGGTGAATTTCCAATGTAGTTGGCTTGCTCCTGACTACCCTCTGCTTCTTCATTCACTCCTTCTTGGGTTGTTGATGAAGTGGAGATTGCTGCTACTTGGTTCCTCTCCATCTTCTTGGTGAGGTTAGCCAGCTGCTGAGTAATGAGCTTGTTTTGGGCCAACAGAGCATCTACATTGTTTAGCTCCATTACTCCTCTTGTGTTCCCTCTTTCGGAAGCATAGAAGTAGTCGTTCTCTGCTACTGTTTCAATGACATCTATGGCCTCCTCAATGGTCTTCTTCTTGTTCAAGGATCCTCCGGATGAATGGTCTACGGCCTTCTTTGACTCATAAGAGAGCCCTTCATAGAAAATGTGCAGCTGCCCCCATTCATTGAACATATCTGGTGGGCACCTCCTTGTTAGGTCTTTAAACCTCTCCCATGCTTCATATAGAGTCTCACCATCTTGTTGCCTGAAAGTTTGGACCTCAGCTCTCAGTCTATTGATTCGTTGAGGGGGGTAAAATCTTGCTAAGAATTTGTTCACCACATCTTCCCAAGTTGTCAAGCTCTCCTTTGGGAAAGACTCCAGCCACTTGGCTACCTTATCCTTGAGTGAGAATGGAAATAAGAGCAGTCTATAGGCGTCAGGATGAACACCATTAGACTTCACTGTGTTACATATTATCAGGAAGGTGGTTAGATGTTGATTGGGGTCTTCTTGGACACTTCCTCTGAACGAACAGTTGTTCTGCACAAGGGTGATGAGCTGTGGTTTTAGTTCAAAATTGTTGGCATCGATGGTTGGCTTTTGAATGCTACTTCCACAGTTTCCTGGGTTTGGATTGATGTAAGAGCCTAAAACTCTTCTATCCTCCCCAGCATGATTTGCTCGTCCTCTTCTGCCATGGTTGTGAGCTTCTTCTTCACGATAGTTTTCCATGTTTTCTTCCATGTTTTGTTCAAAGTATTCCTCAAAGTGTTCCTCCTCTTCTTCAGCACCAACTACATGTTTTTCTCTTGCCTTCCTCCTTAGTCTAAGGAAGGTTCTCTCAGGTTCAGAATCAAAGGAAGTTGAAGCCCCGCTTCTTCTCCCTGTCATACAACCAACAAGTACAAGCAAAGAGAATAGGTGCAGAAAGTATATCTGTCAGAATTACTGTTAGTGTGAGTGATGCAATATATCAAACAGTTAGTGGGTTTGTGAAATGAATGGTAAATAACAAAGAAAAAGTAGGGGGAAAATAACTAAAACAGAAAGTAAATGACTCAAACAGAAAATTAAATCAAACAAAATAAAAATGCTCAATCTAGTTATCTTCGAATTTAATCATTGTTGATGCACAATCAATCCCCGGCAACGGCGCCATAAACTTGATGCACGGAAAACTTGTCTCGCAACAAATTTCCTTCGGCAAGTGTACCAAATTTGTCGTCAAGTAAAAACTCACAATAGAGTGAGGTCGAATCCCACAGGGATTGATTGATCAAGCAACTTTAATCAGAGGAATGTTCTAGTTGAGCAAATCCAGAATTTGAGTTGAGAATTGCAGAAAATAAAATGGCGGGAAGGTAAATGGCAAAAAAAGTAAATGCTAGAATTAAAGAACTGAAAGTAAATGACTGAAAGTAAATTGCAGAATTGTAAATGGGAATGGGGGAATTGCTCATAAAAGTAAGTAACAGAAATTAAAGAGAATGGGTAAGATCAGAAATGGGAAGTTCATTGGGCTCAAGAGATGTTGTATTCTCCGGATCAAATTCATTTTCATCTCTTCCTCAATCAATGCACTCATTGATCTCCTTGGCAATCTTAAGTGATTGAATTACAATTTCTTGTAATTCAATCTCTCAAATCTTGATCAATAGCCAATTCCTTGGTCAATTGCTCATGAGAAGAGATGAAGTATGGTCACTGATTATACCACATGCATTTCCCAAATCAAGTGTTGAGAGGATTATAGTCACATATCCATCCAAACCCAATTTGGTCCAGCATGAGAAAGCATTTCTAGCATGATCTCTTCATTCCTCTTTCAAGGTTCAGAAGAGATCCAAGTATGAATAGCTTCTTTTCCAAGATAACTACCCAATTGGATGAAGATCGAAAGCTTTCAAGTAAAATCAAGAGAAAAGATAGAAGAAGAATAATGAAAATTAGTATTTGATCCATCAAATTACAAGAGAGCTCCCTAACCCAATGAAAGGGGTTTAGTTGTTCATAGCTCTGGAAAATGAAAACAAAGATGGAGAATACATGATGAAACTAGAAGTGCAGAGAAAGTAAAATACAGAGAGTAATTCTATGCCCAGAGGCTCCCTATATTTTCCAACTCCCATTTAATTCAAATCTACTCCTATATATACTACTCTTCTGTTCTTCTAGTTGGCTCTTCAAGTCTTGGGTACGGGCCTTTGGATCTTGAGTTTGAAGCAGTTCTCTTCTTCATTGGGCTTGGCTTTACTTGTAGAGAGAAAGTGTGAAGTAGGCAGAGACTTTAGCTCAGGACGTTAGTGGTGTTAACGTTCAGTGAAAATATGGGTTCGAGAACGTTAGTGACAATCACCTTTTTCACTAACGTTCCTCACCCAAGTAAGAGCCACGTTATCTTCAACGTTAGTGGCACAAACGTTGCTACTAACGTTGCCTCTTTGTCCTTCGCACACGTTATTGGGACTTGCCTTTCCCAATAACATTGAGAAGTCTCCCCCTTCCCTACGTTAGAGTCCACGTTAACTTAGCTAACGTGGCTCTTTTAATGTAGGCTTGCCAACCTTCGAGAACATTAGTGACACTTACCATTGTCACTAACGTTCCAATGTACCCCTATTTCTCACGTTAGAGTCCACGTTAACTAGGTTAACGTGGCTTCTAACGTGGCCATGCTAGCCATCTCCAACGTTAGTGACAAAGTTGAGTGTCACTAACATTGGTGATCACCTCCCTTCTTCACGTCAACTTCCACGTTAACTAAGTTAACGTGGGAGTTAACGTGGCTTATTGGGGCTTGTGTGGGTTCCTTCCAACGTTAGTGATAATGTTTAGTGTCACTAACGTTGTCGACCACTTTGTCTCCTCACGTTAGCTTCCACGTTAACTAGGTTAACGTGGCTTATTGTGACTTGGCCAACGTTAGTGACAAAGTTGAATGTCACTAACGTTGGCTTCCCCTTTACGTCTTAACGTTAGAGGCCACGTTAACTAAGTTAACGTGGCAACTAACGTGGCCACTTATGAGCTTGGTCCAACGTTAGTGATAATGTTAAGTGTCACTAACGTTGGCTCCATTTCCTTTCTTCCACGTTAGAGTTCACGTTAAATTAGTTAACGTGACTCTTAACATGTGCAATGATGGATTCAAGAGCGTTATTGGCAATTACATTTCTCATTAACTTTGCAAGTTACTCCCATTCCACGTTAGTGTCAACGTTAGTGTAACTAACGTAGCCAATAATGTGGCTCTTCTTTGCTTCCTTTGTCCTGAAATCAAGCAATAAAGTGCATCAAAGTTCTAGTCCAAGTAATGGGAAATGCAACATCCAATTTGTCCTTAAATTCATGCAAAATCCTCATGAAATCATGTAAAGTGCACAATGTATGCTTGAATCAAGATGTAAGTGAATATCTACCTAAAACTAGCTTATTTCCTAAGGAAATGCATGAAACTACCCTAAAAACAGTAAAGAAAATGTTAGTGAAACTGGCCAAAATGCCCTGGCCTCAGCGCTTGTTACGGCGCTCCATTTGCTCTATCCGCCGGTCTTGCCGATCAAACCTCTCATGGATCTGAAGGAACATCTGATGGGTGGATGGTGCTTGTGGTGTGGATGATGGTGGAGTAGGAGAAGGAGGGGTATCCAAAGATGGGCCTTCAAGCCGGCTTGCAGAGGGAACTAGTGGCCTGATGTACTTCCCATTTGGGACATACTGGTCGGCCCTAGGGATCATGACCTTTGTGTCTCCTACCCGAGAAGACACACCTGCAGCAGAGACTAAATCTGAAACCAATGCAAGGAAGGTAGGTTACCCGCTATCTGTACGTGTCCAATGGGCTGCAGGATGTGTCGGGGCAGGTTGAGAGTTTGCTCTGTCAGGATGCACCAGATGAGAACAACCATGTCCGCTGTGAAGGTGGACTCGTGCGTGCTCGGAAAGATATAGTGGGACATAATCTGTGCCCACGCGTGAGCCTTCAAGGTGAGTGACTGGGCTGAGATGCTCTTGGGTTTTGACGGATTCTGCCCATAGATCCAGGTGCTGCCAGGTTGGCTTATTGATGAGCGGATAATTTATACGCTTTTTGGCATTATTTTTAGTAGGATCTAGTTACTTTTAGGGATGTTTTCATTAGTTTTTATGTTAAATTCACATTTCTGGACTTTACTATGAGTTTGTGTGTTTTTCTGTAATTTCAGGTATTTTCTGGCTGAAATTGAGGGACTTGAGCAAAAATCAGATTCAGAGGTTGAAGAAGGACTGCTGATGCTGTTGGATTCTGACCTCCCTACACTCAAAATAAATTTTCTGGAGCTACAGAACTCAAAATGGCGCGCTTCCAATTGCGTTGGAAAGTAGACATCCAGGGCTTTCCAAAAATATATAATAGTGCATACTTTACCCAATTTTAGATGACACAAACTGGCGTTCAACGCCAGCTCTCTACCCAATTCTGGCATCCAGCGCCAGAAACAAGTTGCAAAGTGGAGTTCAACGCCCAAAATGGCACAAAAGCTGGCGTTCAACTCCAGAAAGAGCCTCTGCACGTGTAACATTCAAGCTCAGCCCAAGCACACACCAAGTGGGCCCCGGAAGTGGATTTATGCATTAATTACTTACTTCTGTAAACCCTAGTGGCTAGTTTATTATAAATAGGACTTTTTATTATTGTATTAGACATCTTTTGAACCATATTTTGAACATCTTTGGACGCCTGGTTCTTAGATCAGAGGGGCTGGCCATTCGGCCATGCCTGGATCTTTCACTTATGTATTTTTAACGGTAGAGTTTCTACACTCCATAGATTAAGGTGTGGAGCTCTGCTGTTCCTCAAAGATTAATGCAAAGTACTACTGTTTTCTATTCAATTCACTTGTTCCGCTTCTAAGATATTCATTCGCACTTCAACCTGAATGTGATGAACGTGACAATCATCATCATTCCCCATGAACGCATGCCTGACAACCACTTCCGTTCTCCATTAGATTGAATGAGTATCTCTTAGATCTCTTAATCAGAATCTTCGTGGTATAAGCTAAATTGATGGCGGCATTCATGAGGGTCCGGAAAGTCTAAACCTTGTCTGTGGTATTCCGAGTAGGACTCTGGGATTGAATGACTGTGACGAACTCCAAACTCGCGAGTGCTGGGCGTAGTAACAGACGCAAAAGGATAGTAAATCCTATTCCAGTATGATCGAGAACCTCCAAGATGATTAGCCATGCAGTGACAGCGCATCGGATCATTTTCACAGAGAGGAATAGGATGCAACCAACGACAAGGGTGAGGCCTCCAGACGATTAGCCGTGCTGTGACAGAGCATTTGGACCATTTTCCCGAGAGAGATCGAAAGTAGCCATTGGCACCGGTGACATCCTTACATAGAGCCAGCCATAGAAAGGAGTAAGATTGATTGGATGAAGATAGCAGGAAAGCAGAGGTTCAGAGGAACGAATGCATCTCCATACGCTTATCTGAAATTCTCACCAATGAGTTACATAAGTATTTCTATCCTTATTTTATTAATTAATTTCGAAAACCCCATTACTATTTTATATCCACCTGACTGAGATTTACAAGATGACCATAGCTTGCTTCATACCAACAATCTCCGTGGGATTCGACCCTTACTCACGTAAGGTATTACTTGGATGACCCAGTGCACTTGCTAGTTAGTTGTGCGAAGTTGTGAACCATGGTATTGGCATCGTGTTTTTGGTGCCATTGCCAGGAAAAGAAAGAGCAATGAATTTTACATAATCAAAGTGTAATCACAATTTCGTCCACCAAGTTTTTGGCGCCGTTGCCGGGGATTGTTCGAGTTTGGACAACTGACGGTTCATCTTGTTGCTCAGATTGGGTAACTTTCTTTTCGTTTTCTTTTAAAAAAAATGTTTTCAAAAAAATTTTTCAAAAATCTTTTTAAAAAAAAAATTTCTCCTTTGTTTTCGAAAAAAAAATGTGTTTTTAAAAATATATTTTTCTTCAGAATTTTTAAGAATGAATTCTAGTGTTTCATAAAGCATGTTGAAGCCTGGTTGGCTGTAAAGCCACGACTGTAGGGCATGTTAGGCGTGTCATGTCTGAGTTACATACTAAAGCTTGGCTGGCTATTAAGCCATGCCTAACCCTTTGATTGGAGCTTTAGACTAAAGAGCATAAGATTCCTGGAATTCATATTAAAAATTTTGGAATCCTTATTTTTCTTTTTCAAAATGATTTTCGAAAAAAATTAAAAGAAAATACAAAAAATCATAAAATCATAAAAATAAAAAATATTTCATGTTTCTTGTTTGAGTCTTGAGTCAAGTTGAAAGTTTGTTTTCAATTGCATATGCATCTTGCATTTTTTCGAAAATTCATGCACTCATAGTGTTCTTCTTGATCTTCAAGTTGTTCTTGGTAAGTCTTCTTGTTTGATCTTTGCATTTGCATGTTTTGTGTCTTTTCTTGTTTTTCATATGCATTCCTGAATTCTTTATGTCTAAGCATTAAAGAATTCTAAGTTTGGTGTCTTGTATGTTTTCTTTGTATTTAAAAAATTTTTCAAAAATAAGTTCTTGATGTTCATCTTGATCTTCAAAGTGTTCTTGGTGTTCATCTTGACATTCATAGCATTCTTGCATGCATTCATTGTTTTGATCTAAAATTTCCATGCATTGCATCATTTTTCTTGTTTTTCTCTCTCCTCATAAAAATTCAAAAATCAAAAAAATATCTCTCCCTTTTTCTCTCTTAAAATTTCGAAAATTAGATTTGACTTTTTCGAAAATTTTTAAAATCTAGTTGTTTTTATGAGTCAAATCAAATTTTCAATTTAAAAAAATCTTATCTTTTTCAAAATCTTTTTCAAAAACCAAATCTTTTTTCAATTTTAGTTATTTTCGAAAATTTCAAAAATATTTTTCAAAAATATTTTTCTTAATTTTACATCATATTTTCGAAAATAACATCATCAATTAATGTTTTGATTCAAAAATTTCAAGTTTGTTACTTACTTGTTAAGAAAGATTCAAACTTTAAGTTCTAGAATCATATCTTGTGATTTCTTGTGAATCAAGTCATTAATTGAAATTTTAAAAATCAAATATTTTTCAAAAACTAATTTCTATCATATCTTTTCAAAAAATATCTTCTTATCTTATCTTTTTCAAAATTTGATTTCAAA
The DNA here is from genome assembly GCF_003086295.3 of Arachis hypogaea. NCBI lineage: Eukaryota > Viridiplantae > Streptophyta > Magnoliopsida > Fabales > Fabaceae > Arachis > Arachis hypogaea. The sequence goes on from NC_092053.1 coordinate 47,778,981, forward strand.
ATATCTCTTCTAACTTCCTATCTTCTTATCTTTTCAAAAGTGATTTTCAAAATTTGTTTCAACTAACTTTTTGTTTGTTTCTTATCTTTTTCAAAACCACCTAACTAACTCTCTCTCTCTAATTTTCGAAAATATCTCCCTCTTTTTCAAAAATTCTTTTTAATTAATTAATTATTTTAACTTTTGATTTTAAACTTTTCAAAAAAATTACTAACCTTTTTCAAAAATTATTTTTCGAAAATTACTAACTCTTTTTCAAAAATTATTTTTCGAAAATCCTCTCCCTCTCTCATCTTATTCTATTTATGTATTCATCTACTAACATCTCTTCCTCACATCATGATGGATATTTTTGTGGAAAAACAAATTTCTCCAAAACACCCAAAACTAACCGGCAAGTGCACCGGGTCGCATCAAGTAATAATAACTCACGGGAGTAAGGTCGATCCCACAGGGATTGAAGGATGGAGCAATATTAGCTTAGTAGTTGATTTAGTCAAGCGAATCATGATTTGGTTGAGAGATTTGTGATTAACAAAATTTAAATTGCACAGAAAGTAAAGGGAATGGGAAATTTGCATGAAATTAAAGAGAACAGGAATTAGAGTGCTGAATCTTAAAGAACAAGAAATTAAATGGCAGAAACTTAAAATGCAAGAAATGTAAACTGCAGAATCTTAAAGTGCAAGAAATGTAAATGGCTTGAATTGTAAACGGGATTGGGAATTGGATTTGCAGGAATTAAACAAGGAAAAGTAAAATTCAACAAACAGAAGAGTAGAAGATAACTTGAATTGAATCGGATCTAAAACGGAATTGTAAATGGGCTTGAAAAGCATTAAACAGAGAATCGAAAATGGAAAATCCAGATCTCAGGACTCAAGAGACTAGATAACCAAGTCTAGATCTCAATGCCTTCCTAGATCCAGCAAGAACAATTGCAAAGGAAATGAAGAAATGTAAATTGCAGAGAAAGTAGAAGTAGAAGCAATTAACAGAAACTGAAATTCAATGATGCGGAAAATTAAACAAGATCCCAAGGTGAGATTGAAACAGAATTTCTTCAATTCTCCACCCAAGATCCGAAGCAAGAAAAGTAAAGAGTATTCAAGCAAGAACAAGGAAGAAGAGAGATCAATTCTCCTCCCCAAATTCTCTTGAATTAAAACAACAATGCCAAAATGTAAAGGTGAGCTCTCTACAAAACTACCTAATCAAAACCGAAAAGAAAAGCTTTTTCGAGAGACTTAAATCCTAATCTATTTATACACTTTCTTCAAATGGTCTTCAAGCCTTGAATTGGGCCTTTGCTCTTGATGGAATTGGGTTGATAGAGGCCTTGGTTGATTGCTCTTGGAGTTGGAGAGAGAACCAATGTGAACCGGGTTGTGAATCTTAAAAGTTTGAGTAAAAGTTTGAATAAAAGTTTGAGGCAAACTTTTACTCAAACTTTTTACATCAGCTGCCCCATTCTTGCTGCTACCAACGTTTGAGCCAAAGTTTGGGGTCAAACTTTTGCTCAAACGTTGGCCCCCTAGTGCATATGTGTGGCGCCAACGTTTGCCAAGAAGTTTGAGGCAAACGTTGGCGCAAACTTTTTCTCTCCAGGGTGTGTTGCTGATGGCGCCAACGTTTGCCAAAAAGTTTGAGGCAAACGTTGGCGCAAGCTTTTGTCCTCCAGGGTGTTGATTTTGTGATGCCAACGTTTGCCAAAAAGTTTGAGGCAAACGTTGGCTCAAGCTTTTCTCCTAAAAGTTTGAGCTAAAGTTTGAGGCAAACTTTTGCTCAATCTTTTTTTTCCCTGGGGTGTTTTCACTTCTTCCAAAAGTTTGAGCTAAAGTTTGAGGCAAACTTTTGCTCAAACTTTTTGTTCTCTCTTGCTCCTAGCCATTCCTTCTTGCTTCAACCTTTCTCCAAGCTTTCTTCACCTATCATCAATCAATCAAACACATCAAAGCTATACTCCAAATCATGAGATTGTGTTTCTTTCATAATATATGACAATTATAGCATAAAATCTCATGAAAGTGCATGAATTCATACATGGTTGATTGAATCAAAGGAAACATGGAAATCTACCCAATTGGCTTGCTTATGGCTCAAGAAAGTGCATAAATCAATTGAAAACAAAAGAAAAAGGCTAATGAAACTAGGCTAAGATGACTTGTCATCACAACACCAAACTTAAAACTTGCTTGTCCCCAAGCAAGAAATGAATTATGCTCAAAGGTTCTTTCAATTAAGACGGATTGAAGAATAATTTGTAAGGTCCTGTGAGTGAAGTGATTAAGTGACAGTGGGGTGAACTCTAAATCATATGCACATGCAAGGGTTTCAGTGCTTACTAGTCCCTACATCTTGGGAGTCTTAGGTCTTAGGATTTTCATCCAAATGGTATCATGGAGATCTCTTTATATGTAATCACCTTGAAGCAACTTATAGTTTCTTTGCTTTGGCCTTGACTCTAAGTGTCATGTCTCAAAGCGGCTCTTTAGATAAGCTTTCAATCAATACTCCTAAACCAATTGGTTTTAAGGTATTAGGTGTTGAAGCACCCCTTAGGATTTTCTTGCTCAAACCTCTCTCTTTGACACACTTCGACCACAAGCATTTACTAGGATAATAACTCTTTGAGTTCTTGTTTCTTTCTTCTTTTCTGCCTAGTAATTGATGCTCAGAGCCTTGGGCCATGTTCTTTTTGTTTTTGTATTTTCTTTATTTTCTTTTGTTTTGTTTGCTGCTTCTTGGATCAATAAATGTTTGAGAATCTCCACAACACTTCTTTGAACTCTATGTCCTGCCTATGAGCTCCCATGCAAGTTTTCATAAGCATGCAACCTCAATACATATTCGTACAACTAGAACCACCACTTCTCCTAATCTTTTGCTTGCCTCAAAATTGTTTAATTCCTCAATCCTTCTTTTCAAAGAACTTTCATGTGATGCTTTTTTTTGAAAAATTGAGTGCAAACAAGTTTTGGAGAGTATGATGTTGTAAATGATCAAGCATCTTGCTTATTGAATTTCAGAAAAAAAAACTATACTAAACAGACAGATAATCAGGGAAACAAAACCACTCTCAATCATAGCAGTGTTTGATGTAAGATAATCACTTAACAATACAACCTTTTGGAGTTCGCTTGCTTTACTCCTCATCATCATCATCACTGATCCACACATTCCTCTTTCATCTCTTTGGTTGATGATGCTTAATCCTTCCAAAAACTTGTATGGACCTCTGCAATGATATTGAAAGTTGCTTGTTCCCCAAGCACTTAGAAACAATGATTAGCATGCATGATTTATTTATGGGATTTTGTACTTACTTTGGTGTGGGAACACCAAACTTAGTACCTTGCCGATGGTTTTCATGCATCAAATTAACCATGTGTAAAACTCTTTTTCTTTTTCAAAAGCAGTAAAACTGAAAAGAGCATAATAGTTAACTAGTTTGTCTACATGCTTGAAGCTAGCATTATGCAGAAAGTGAGAATGCATTTTATGATGAAATTTTGGTGGAACACCAAACTTAGAATCCTTCATTCTCCCTTATATTGTTTTGGTGTGCAACACCAAACTTAGCTTCTTGCAATATAGATAAGACTAATTAACCTTTTTATTAAAATAGCTATGAAAAGAAAACTACCTCAGGTTGGGTTGCCTCCCAACAAGCGCTCTTTTATTGTCATTAGCTTGACATCCTTCATCCTCTGATCATGGAAGTTGAGGCTTCTGTTGCCTTTGATTTCCTCCTAAGTGAGGCTTTGCTCTGTGATGCTCATCCTGGATGAGTGATTCTTTTCCTTCAGCCCTCTTCTCACCCATTTCTGCGAGGTTCTTAGCCAGTTGTTGCATTTGCCTCTCAATTCTTCTGAGTGAGGTTTCCTGGTTCTGTGTTATCTCCTCTTGGTGCTCCATCATTCTCTCTATTAAGATCTCCAAATTGGTGATCCTATGAGAGTGTTGTGAAATTTGTTGGTTGTGAGGTATCTGAGGTTGGAGGGGTGGGTAGTGTGGTGGTATGTAGTAATTGTTGTTGGTATGGTGGTGTTTTTGCAGGTTTGGGAAATTGGGGTTGTTGTAGTTGAAGTCCCTTTGTTCCTGATGCTGAGATTCCCTCATTCTTAGATAAGAATGTGGCTTCCATGGTGAAAATTGTGCATTCACTGTGGCAGAATGTAGAAAATCAATTTGTCTAGCTATTGACTCCAATTGTTGCTGAGTTTGCTGTTATAGCTGTTTGTTTTGATTCATGATTGCCCTCACTCCTTCAAGATTCATTACTTCCTTTTCTGAAATTGCATTCTGTGGTGTCTCAAATGAGTGTTGGTTATTGGCTCTTTTGTCATTGAACTCTGTAGTTCCTTGGCTGGTTGCTGTTGCGTTGAGTAGGCCATCTGAGAAGTAATCCACCTCTTTTCTTATTTCTGGGGTTAATCCTTCATAGAACGCTTGGAAACCCACTTTGTCACTTGCTTTCTTATATCTTTCCCATGCTTTGAACAATGGTTCTTCCTCCCCTTGTATGAATGGATGTATTCCCTCTTTCATCTTAATGTTTTGTTGGGATGAGGAGAATTTGGCTAGAAACTTGGCAACCAAATCATCCCAACTAGTGATACTTCCTTGGGGAAAGGTTTCAAGCCATTGTGCCGCTTCATCCTTTAGTGAGAAAGGGAATAACAAGAGCTTATAGGTATCATGATTTATACTATCGAGGTTGACAGCACTACAAGTCCTCAGAAAAATGGATAGGTGCTGTTTAGGATCTTCCAATGGATTTCCACCATAGGAACAATTGTTCTTGATTAGTGTAATGAGTTGTGGCTTCATGTTGTGGTGTTCTTCTTTCTCAGAAACTCCTTCTTCAATGATATCCTTCCCTCTGTTCTCTCTTCTTTCCTGTGACATATAAATCAACAAACGGAACACACAGTGGTACTCTTGAAAATTGAGTGTAGTCAGTTGAGACAAAACTTCAAACAGTTAGTGGGTTAGTCCAAAGTTAGAGAAGCAGAAAATAAAAATGCTAGATCTAGATCTCCACTTCACTTAATCATTGTCAATCTATTCAATCCCTGGCAACGGCGCCAAAAACTTGATGGATATTTTTGTGGAAAAACAAATTTCTCCAAAACACCCAAAACTAACCGGCAAGTGCACCGGGTTGCATCAAGTAATATTAACTCACGGGAGTGAGGTCGATCCCACAGGGATTGAAGGATTGAGCAATATTAGCTTAGTGGTTGATTTAGTCAAGCGAATCATGATTTGGTTGAGAGATTTGTGATTAACAAAATTTAAATTGCACAGAAAGTAAAGGGAATGGGAAATTTGCATGAAATTAAAGAGAACAGGAATTAGAGTGCTGAATCTTAAAGAACAAGAAATTAAATGGCAGAAACTTAGAATGCAAGAAATGTAAACTGCAGAATCTTAAAGTGCAAGAAATGTAAATGGCTTGAATTGTAAACGGGATTGGGAATTGGATTTGCAGGAATTAAACAAGGAAAAGTAAAATTCAACAAACAGAAGAGTAGAAGATAACTTGAATTGAATCGGATCTAAAACGGAATTGTAAATGGGCTTGAAAAGCATTAAACAGAGAATCGAAAATGGAAAATCCAGATCTCAGGACTCAAGAGACTAGATAACCAAGTCTAGATCTCAATGCCTTCCTAGATCCAGCAAGAACAATTGCAAAGGAAATGAAGAAATGTAAATTGCAGAGAAAGTAGAAGTAGAAGCAATTAACAGAAACTGAAATTCAATGATGCGGAAAATTAAACAAGATCCCAAGGTGAGATTGAAACAGAATTTCTTCAATTCTCCACCCAAGATCCGAAGCAAGAAAAGTAAAGAGTATTCAAGCAAGAACAAGGAAGAAGAGAGATCAATTCTCCTCCCCAAATTCTCTTGAATTAAAACAACAATGCCAAAATGTAAAGGTGAGCTCTCTATAAAACTACCTAATCAAAACCGAAAAGAAAAGCTTTTTCGAGAGACTTAAATCCTAATCTATTTATACACTTTCTTCAAATGGTCTTCAAGCCTTGAATTGGGCCTTTGCTCTTGATGGAATTGGGTTGATAGAGGCCTTGGTTGATTGCTCTTGGAGTTGGAGAGAGAACCAATGTGAACCGGGTTGTGAATCTTAAAAGTTTGAGTAAAAGTTTGAATAAAAGTTTGAGGCAAACTTTTACTCAAACTTTTTACATCAGCTGCCCCATTCTTGCTGCTACCAACATTTGAGCCAAAGTTTGGGGTCAAACTTTTGCTCAAACATTGGCCCCCTAGTGCATATATGTGGCGCCAACGTTTGCCAAAAAGTTTGAGGCAAACGTTGGCGCAAACGTTTTCTCTCCAGGGTGTGTTGCTGATGGCGCCAACGTTTGCCAAAAAGTTTGAGGCAAACGTTGGCGCAAGCTTTTGTCCTCCAGGGTGTTGATTTTGTGATGCCAACGTTTGCCAAAAAGTTTGAGGCAAACGTTGGCTCAAGCTTTTCTCCTAAAAGTTTGAGCTAAAGTTTGAGGCAAACTTTTGCTCAAGCTTTTTTTTCCCTGGGGTGTTTTTACTTCTTCCAAAAGTTTGAGCTAAAGTTTGAGGCAAACTTTTGCTCAAACTTTTTGTTCTCTCTTGCTCCTAGCCATTCCTTCTTGCTTCAACCTTTCTCCAAGCTTTCTTCACCTATCATCAATCAATCAAACACATCAAAGCTATACTCCAAATCATGAGATTGTGTTTCTTTCATAATATATGACAATTATAGCATAAAATCTCATGAAAGTGCATGAATTCATACATGGTTGATTGAATCAAAGGAAACATGGAAATCTACCCAATTGGCTTGCTTATGGCTCAAGAAAATGCATAAATCAATTGAAAACAAAAGAAAAAGGCTAGTGAAACTAGGCTAAGATGACTTGTCATCACATCACTCACCAAATTCGAACCCCCTCTTCTATCTGTGTTCGAATTTTTTCTCTTCTTTTCTTCTTCTACTAACAATAAGGAACCTCTTTACTATGACATAGAGGATTCCTCTTCTTTTCTTTTTCTCTTCTCTTTCTTATGAGCAGGGACAAAGAAAAAGGCATTCTTGTTGAAGCTGATCCAGAACCTGAAAGGACTCTGAAGAGGAAACTAAGAGAAGCTAAATTACAACAATCCAGAGACAACCTTATTGAAAATTTCGAACAAGTAAAGGAGATGGCAGCCGAACCCAACAACAATAATGCAAGGAGAATGCTTGGTGACTTTACTGCACCTAATTCCAATTTACATGGAAGAAGCATCTCCATTCCTACCATTGGAGCAAACAACTTTGAGCTGAAACCTCAGCTAGTTTCTCTGATGCAGTAGAACTGCAAGTTTCATGGACTTCCATCTGAAGATCCTTTTCAGTTCTTAACTGAATTCTTGCAGATCTGTGATACTGTTAAGACTAATGGAGTAGATCCTGAAGTCTACAGGCTCATGCTTTTCCCTTTTGCTGTAAGAGACAGAGCTAGAGTGTGGCTGGACTCTCAACCCAGAGATAGCCTGAACTCTTGGGATAAGCTGGTCACGGCTTTCTTAGCCAAGTTCTTTCCTCCTCAAAAGCTGAGCAAGCTTAGAGTGGATGTTCAAACCTTCAGACAGAAAGAAGGTGAATCCCTCTATGAAACTTGGGAAAGATACAAGCAGCTGACCAAAAAGTGTCCTTCTGACATGCTTTCAGAATGGACCATCCTGGATATATTCTATGATGGTTTATCTGAGCTATCAAAGATGTCATTGGACACTTTTGCAGGTGGATCCATTCACCTAAAGAAAATGCCTGCAGAAGCTCAAGAACTCATTGACATGGTTGCTAATAACCAGTTCATGTACACTTCTGAGAGGAATCCTGTGAGTAATGGGACGCCTATGAAGAAGGGAGTTCTTGAAATTGATACTCTGAATGCCATATTGGCTCAGAATAAAATATTGACTCAGCAAGTCAATATGATTTCTCAGAGTCTGAATGGAATGCAAGCTGCATCCAACAGTACTCAAGAGGCATCTTCTGAAGAAGAAGCTTATGATCCAGAGAACCCTGCAATAGCAGAGGTAAATTATATGGGTGAACCTTATGGAAACACATATAATCCATCATGGAGAAATCACCCAAATCTCTCATGGAAGGATCAAAAGCCTCAACAAGGCTTTAATAATGGTGGAAGAAACAGGTTTAGCAATAGCAAGCCTTTTCCATCATCCACTCAGCAACAGACAGAGAATTCTGAGCAGAATCCATCTAGCTTAGCAAATTTAGTCTCTGATCTATCTAAGGCTACTGTGAGTTTCATGAATGAAACAAGGTCTTCCATTAGAAATTTGGAAGCACAAGTGGGCCAGCTGAGTAAAAGGATCACTGAAATCCCTCCTAGTACTCTCCCAAGCAATACAGAAGAGAATCCAAAAGAAGAATGTAAGGCCATTGAATTAATTACCATGGCCGAACCCACAAGAGAGGAGAAGGACATGAATCCCAAGGAGGAAGACCTCCTGGGACGTCCAATGATCAATAAGGAGCTTCCCTCTGAGGAACCTAAGGAGTCTGAGACTCATCTAGAGACCATAGAGATTCCATTGAACCTTCTTATGCCATTCATGAGCTCTGATGAGTATTCCTCTTCTGAAGAGAATGAGGATGTTACTGAAGAGCGAGCTACCAAGTTCCTTGGTGCAATCATGAAGCTAAATGCCAAATTATTTGGTATTGAAACTTGGGAAAATGAACCTCCCTTGTTCACCAATGAACTAAGTGATCTGGATCAATTGACATTGCCTCAGAAGAGATAGGATCCTGGAAAGTTCATAATACCTTGTACCATAGGCACCATGATCTTTAAGGCTCTGTGTGACCTTAGTTCAGGAATAAACCTCATGCCCCTCTCTGTAATAGAGAAATTGGGAATCTATGGGGTGCAAGCTGCTAAAATCTCATTAGAGATGGCAGACAATTCAAGAAAACAGGCTTATGGACAAGTAGAGGACGTGTTAGTAAAGGTTGAAGGCCTTTACATCCCTGCTGATTTCATAGTCCTGGATACTGAAAAGGAAGAGGATGAATCCAACATCCTAGGAAGACTTTTCCTAGCCACAGCAAGAGCTATGATTGATGTGGAAAGAGGAGAATTGATCCTTCAATTAAATAAGGACAACCTTGTGTTTGCAACTCAAGGATCTCTCTCTGCATCCATGGAGAGGAAGCAGAAAAAGCTTCTCTCAAAGCAGAGTCAACCAAAGCCCCCACAGTCAAACTCTAAGTTTGGTGTTGGGAGGCCACAACCAAACTCTAAGTTTGGTGTCAAACCCCCATATCCAAACTCTAAGTTTGGTGTTGGGAGGTCTCAACAAAGCTCTGCACATCTGTGAGGCTCCATGAGAGCCCACTGTCAAGCTATTGACATTAAAGAAGCGCTTGTTGGGAGGCAACCCAATGTTTATTTATCTAATTTTATTTTTGTTTTTCATGTTTTCTTAGGTTCATGATCATGTGGAGTCACAAAATAAACAAAAAATTTAGAAACAGAATCAAAAACAGCGGAAGAAAAATCACACCCTGGAGGAAGCACCTGTCTGGCGTTCAACGCCAGAACAGAGCATGGTTCTGGTGCTGAACGCCCAAAATGGGCAGTATCTGGGCGCTGAACGCCCAAAATGGGCATCATCTGGGCGCTGAACGCCAGAATTGCACCCTGGAGAGGAGCTGGCACTGAACGCCCAGAACAAGCATGGTTCTGGCGTTCAACGCCAGAAATGGGCAACAAATGGGCGTTGAACGCCCAAAATGGGCACCAACCTGGCGCTGAACGCCCAGAGTTGTGTGCAAGGGCATTTCACATGCCTAATTTGGTGCAAGGTTGTAAATCCTTGAACACCTCAGGATCTGTGGACCCCACAGGATCATCTCAGGATCTGTGGACCCCACAGGATCCCCACCTACCTCACCCTCTCTCTCTCCATTCATGATCATCCCTTCTGTTTCCCATTCACCACTCACATCCATACACACATCCCTCTATCTCTTCTATATCTTCTTCTTCTTCATCTATTCTTTCTTCTCTTGCTCGAGGGCGAGCAATATTCTATGTTTGGTGTGGTAAAAGCATAAGCTTTTTGTTTTTCCATTACCATTAATGGCACCTAAGGCCAGAGAAACCTCAAGAAAGAGGAAAGGGAAGACAAATGCTTCCACCTCTGAGCCATGGGAGATGGAAAGATTCATCTCACAAGCCCATCACTAAGAAAAGGATAGATCAAATAAGAGAGCACATTCATGAATCTCAACAGGCACATGAAGAAGCTCATCATCAATAAATCCCTGAGATACATCAAGGGATGCACTTGCCTCCACAGAATTTTTAGGAGCAAATCAACACCTCCCTAGGAGAACTAAGTTCCAACATGGGACAACTAAGGATGGAACATCAAGAGCACTCCATCATCCTTCATGAAATTAGAGAAGATTAAAAAGCAATGAGGGAGGAGCAACAAAGACAAGGAAGAAACATAGAAGAGCTCAAGGACATCATTGGTTCCTCAAGAAGGAAACGCCACCATCACTAAGGTGGATTCATTCCTTGTTCTTATTTCTTCTGTTTTTCGTTTTCTATGTTATGTGCTTATCCATGTTTGTGTCTTCATTACATGATCATTAGTAGTTAGTAACCATGTCTTAAAAGTTATGAATGTCCTATGAATCCATCACCTCTCTTAAATGAAAAATATTTTAATTCAAAAGAACAAGAAGTACATGAGTTTCGAATTTATCCTTGAACTTAGTTTAATTATATTGATGTGGTGACAATGCTTCTTGTTTTCTGAATGTATGCTTGAATAGTGCATATGTCTTTTGAAGTTGTTGTTTAAGAATGTTAAATATGTTGGCTCTTGAAAGAATGATGACTAGGAAACATGTTATTTGATAATCTGAAAAATCATAAAAATGATTCTTGAAGCAAGAAAAAGCAGCAAAGAACAAAGCTTGCAGAAAAAGAAATAGGCGAAAAAAAAATAGAAAGAAAAAGAAAAAGCAAGCAGAAAAAGCCAAAAGCTCTTAAAACCAAGAGGCAAGAGCAAAAAGCCAATATCCCTTAAAACCAAAAGGCAAGGGCAAATAAAAAGGATCCCAAGGCTTTGAGCATCAGTGGATAGGAGGGCCTAAAGGAATAAAATCCTGGCCTAAGCGGCTAAACCAAGCTGTCCCTAACCATGTGCTTGTGGCGTGAAGGTGTCAAGTGAAAACTTGAGACTGAGCGGTTAAAGTCAAGGTCCAAAGCAAAAAAAAAGAGTGTGCTTAAGAACCCTGGACACCTCTAATTGGGGACTTTAGCAAAGCTGAGTCACAATCTGAAAAGGTTCACCCAATTATGTGTCTGTGGCATTTATGTATCCGGTGGTAATACTGGAAAACAAAGTGCTTAGGGCCACGGCCAAGACTCATAAAGAAGCTGTGTTCAAGAATCATCATACTGAACTAGGAGAGTCAATAACACTATCTGAACTCTGAGTTCCTATAGATGCCAATCATTCTGAACCTCAATGGATAAAGTGAGATGCCAAAACTATTCAAGAGGCAAAAAGCTACAAGTCCCGCTCATCTGATTGAAGCTATATTTTATTGATAGTTTGGAATTTATAGTATATTCTCTTCTTTTTATTCTATTTGATTTTCAGTTGCTTGGGGACAAGCAACAATTTAAGTTTGGTGTTGTGATGAGCGGATAATTTATACGCTTTATGGCATTATTTTTAGTATGTTTTTAGTAGGATCTAGTTACTTTTAGGGATGTTTTCATTAGTTTTTATGTTAAATTCATATTTCTGGACTTTACTATGAGTTTGTGTGTTTTTCTGTGATTTTAGGTATTTTCTGGCTGAAATTGAGGGACTTGAGCAAAAATCAGATTCAGAGGTTGAAGAAGGACTGCTGATGCTGTTAGATTCTGACCTCCCTGCACTCAAAATGGATTTTCCGGAGCTACAGAACTCAAAATGGCGCGCTTCTAATTGCGTTCGAAAGTAGACATCCAGGGCTTTCCAGCAATATATAATAGTCCATACTTTGCCCAAGTTTAGACGACGCAAACTGGCATTCAACGCCAGCTCTCTACCTAATTCTGGTGTCCAGCGCCAGAAACAAGTTGCAAAGTGGAGTTCAACGCCCAAAATGGCACAAAAGCTGGTGTTCAACTCCAGAAAGAGCCTCTGCACGTGTAATATTCAAGCTCAGCCCAAGCACACACCAAGTGGTCCCCGGAAGTGGATTTATGCATCAATTACTTACTTCTGTAAACCCTAGTGGCTAGTTTATTATAAATAGGACTTTTTATTATTGTATTAGACATCTTTTGAACCATCTTTTGAACATCTTTGGACGCCTGGTTCTTAGATCAGAGGGGCTGGCCATTCGGCCATGCCTGGACTTTTCACTTATGTATTTTTAATGGTAGAGTTTCTATACTCCATAGATTAAGGTGTGGAGCTCTGCTGTTCCTCAAAGATTAATGCAAAGTACTACTGTTTTCTATTCAATTCACTTGTTCCGCTTCTAAGATATTCATTCGCACTTCAACCTGAATGTGATGAACGTGACAATCATCATCATTCCCCATGAACGCGTGCCTGACAACCACTTCCGTTCTCCATTAGATTGGATGAGTATCTCTTAGATCTCTTAATCAGAATCTTTGTGGTATAAGCTAGATTGATGGCGGCATTCATGAGGGTCCAGAAAGTCTAAACCTTATCCATGGTATTCCGAGTTGGACTGTGGGATTGAATGACTGTGACGAACTCCAAACTCGCGAGTGCTGGGCGTAGTGACAGACGCAAAAGGATAGTAAATCCTATTCCAGTATGATCGAGAACCTCCAAGATGATTAGCCATGCAGTGACAGCGCATCGGATCATTTTCACAAAGAGGAATAGGATGCAACCAACAACAAGGGTGAGGCCTCCAGACGATTAGCCGTGCTGTGACAGAGCATTTGGACCATTTTCCCGAGAGAGATCGAAAGTAGCCATTGGCACCGGTGACATCCTTACATAAAGCCAACCATAGAAAGGAGTAAGATTGATTGGATGAAGATAGCAGGAAAGCAGAGGTTCAGAGGAACGAATGCATCTCCATACGCTTATCTGAAATTCTCACCAATGAGTTACATAAGTATTTCTATCCTTATTTTATTAATTAATTTCGAAAACCCCATTACTATTTTATATCCACCTGACTGAGATTTACAAGGTGACCATAGCTTGCTTCATACCAACAATCTCCGTGGGATTCGACCCTTACTCACGTAAGGTATTACTTGGACGACCCAGTGCACTTGCTGGTTAGTTGTGCAAAGTTGTGAACCATGGTATTGGCATCGTGTTTTTGGTGCCATTGCCAGGGAAAGAAAGAGCAATGAATTTTACATAATCAAAGTGTAATCACAATTTCGTCCACCACTTATAACGCCAAGGACGATATCCCAGTCGAACTAATACATCTGGCACTTAAGAGAGGCTTCTTGATATGCATCCAATCCCTCTGGGCTAGGTGGAAGATTCAGTTTTCACTGTATGGCACTCTCGGAGATAGGGACTTGCTGCTGATGAACATAGGCAGTCTGCAGGGTAGGCGAGTAGAAGTTGGAGTAGAATTCAACTACCAATGATAAGTTGGCCTCCCGTGGCTGCCTCCTCAAAAATCCCCACTGTCTCCTCTCAATTCCGGGCTCCACAAAATCAACAAAGTGTGTTGGGACAATGAGTAGATGCTCATTGTTGTAGTTCCTCTCGGCTAGGATGGGGAACATCTGTTCGCAATAACGGTCAGTGAACCTTGTGGAGTCCCGTGCGGGAAAGGCTTTCTCTACTTCATCAACTTTAATGATCCTCTTTACCCGCTTTGTTGGCGGCTTGACACTGGTAGATGGAAGCCCCTTAGCCGGTGCTCTCTTAGTTCCTCTCCTTGCTGGTGTCTTGTTAGTGGCCTTCTCTTTTCCTTTCTTAGTACCCATGCCTAAGGAAGAAGGAAAGAGGAAGACTGTTAAATATATGTAACTAAACCTGGAGGGAAGAAATTCCAAGGGATAGTGAATGCCAAAGAAAAGATGATAGCTTAAATACATGGTAGCTACAACATGTAGGTAAGACATCAATTAAGAGTAAGAAGGCAATTCATAATAATTAGCATGCAAGTAATAGGCATGAGAAGCATAACTCAAGCATCAAGTATTAAATGTGCCAAATTAAAGAGTACTTGTTATGATGACAATTGTGAATGATAATCCCAAATACATGTCGAATACAAGTGTTGGGAAAAAGAGGCATTAAAGTGTAAGAGTAAAATAAAATAGGATTCAAAATGCCATAAAAGCTTTTTCACAAACACTTGGTGTGAAAGTGATAATAGAAATGAAAATAATGTATCCAAATGTATATGAGAGCCAAAATTTCATGTCAATTGTCAAATTACTCCTCATAGTATTCACAAGTTCCAATAAAATAAAAAAATACCCATATAAAGCTCCAACACCAACATAAAAGTGCGTGAAAGAGAAAGAAAAAAAGAAACCATAAATAATGAAGCTAAAAGAAAAATTGAGAAGAAAGAAAAATAATTAAATGCAATAATTGAAAGAAGAACGAAAGAGTAGATGGGAGGAAGAAAAGAACCTGAGGTAGAAGATGAAAAAGGGAGGAAGAAAGTAGTAGATAGTAATAGGGAATAAAGAATAAAGAAGGAAGACGAAAGAATGAAGAATTAGGAATGAAAAAGAATTAGGATTGGGGAGGGAATAATTGAAATCTGGCGGCGTACTGGTTTAATTCTGTGTCGCTTGCGACGCGTACGCGTACGGCACGCGTACGCGTGGGTCGCGCAAATTTGATAGTGACGCCTAAGCGTCTGGTACGCGTGCGCGTGCCTTTGATTGTGCGAATCGCGCGAGACCAGCTCCGTCCACACACAACTCTCTGTTTAGTCTAGCTGGGAGCCAAAATTACATACGACGCATGCGCGTTAGGCACGCGCATGCGTGGATGGCCATGAAGTGAAAATGATGCGGACGCGTCAAGGACGCATACGCGTGATAGGGTTTGTGCTTCCAGCAGAGTTCCAGCCACACACCAACACAACTCTCTGGCCAAACACACATTTACGCCGATTTCCAAGGTCACGCGTACGCGTCAGGTGATGACTTGCATCATCTACCCTTCTTTCTTGCATAAAGAAGACCATAAAAGAGCATAAATCTCATTTGATCAGTACAATTCATGCATTATTTGATGAATATTATGGTACACTACTTTGAGATGAGTTGTGCTGAATTTCAGGTGAAAAAGCCATCAAAATGGGTAGAAGACAAACAAGAAGCTGAGCGTGTGAAACTGGCGTGTCACTTGGGAGCAAACGCCACAAAAATGCACTGGCGTGGCACGCCAGGAGCTGGGCGTGGCACGCCAGGAGCTGGGCGTGGCACGCCAGTACTAAAGTTCAAAGAAGAAGTTCAAGCATGCATGTGGGCGTGGCACGCCAGGGACTGGGCATGGCACGCTAATACAAAATTCCAGAGAGCTACAATGGAGGAAACTAAAGGGGCGTGGCACGCCAGTTTGGGCGTGGCACGCCAGTTTGGGCGTGGCACGCCTGACCCATCAACTATCATGGGCGTGTCACTTGAGCAAAGGGGCGTGGCATGCCAACTTACCATCACAAGAAGAACCTCCACTATAGCGTGCCACTTGGTATCGAAGGCGTGGCACGCCAGCTCCAAGAAGTCACTTGGGCATGCCACTTGAGAACCCAGGCATGGCACGCCAAGCCTGAAGAATTCACAAAATCCATGGGCGTGCCACTTGAACAGCATGGCGTGGCACGCTGGTACAATAATCCAGAGAAGGGGCTGAAGGCAATTGAAGACTGGACGTGTCACTTGGTATCGAAGGCATGGCATGCCAACCCAAGCATGTCACTATGGCGTGCCACATGAAGGCTGAGGCATGGCACGCCAACTACTGGAACCAAGACAAGATCATGGGCGTGGCACGCCAGCCTTTAGGTGTGGCACGCTGGTATAAGTCTCTAGGGAGGATGAAGGAGGCCAATTACATGGGGAATGCCACTTGGTATTGAAGGCGTGGCACGCCACTCACCATTCTTCACTTGAGCAACCAGGCGTGGCACGCCAGTGTCATTTAGAGAGCAAAGAAGCATTGGGGCGTGCCACATGAGTTCGTGGCATGGCACGCCAAACAGAGGAACCACTCACTCACAAAAGGGACGTGGCACACCAGACCTTGGACCTGCCACGCTAGTGCAATTTTTCAGAGAAACTTAGTGATGCACGGAAAACTTGTCTCTCAACAAATCTCCGTTCGGCAAGTGTACCGAATTTGTTGTCAAGTAAAAACTCACAATAGAGTGAGGTTGAATCCCATAGGGATTGATTGATCAAGAAACTTTAATTAGAAGAATGTTCTAGTTGAGCGAATCCAGAATTTGGGTTGAGAGTTGCAGAAAATAAAATGGCGGAAATGTAAATAACAGAAAGGTAAATGCTAGAATTAAAGGACTGGAAGTAAATGACTGAAAATAAATTGCAGAATTGTAAATGGGAATGGGGGATTTGCTCATAAAAGTAAACGGCAGAAATTAAAGAGAATGGGTAAGATCAGAGATGGGGAGTTCATTGGGCTTAGGAGATGTTGCAATTCTCCGGATCAAGTTCATTTTCATCTCTTCCTCAATCAATGCAATCATTGATCTCCTTGGCAATCTTAAGTGATTGAATTACAATTTCTTGCAATTCAATCTCTCAAATCTTGATCAATAGCCAATTCCTTGGTCAATTTCTCATGAGAAGAGATGAAGTATGGTCACTGATTATACCACATGCATTTCCCAAATCAAGTATTGAGAGGGTTATAGTCACATACCCATCCAAACCCAATTTGGTCCAGCATGAGAAAGCAATTCTAGCTTGATCTCTTCATTCCTCTTTCAAGGTTCAAAAGAGATCCAAGTTTGAATAGCTTCTCTTCCAAGATAACTACTCAATTGGATGAAGATCGAAAGCTTTCAAGTAAAATCAAGAGAAAAGATAGAAGAAGAATAATGAAAATTAGTATTGATCCATCAAATTACAACAGAGCTCCCTAACCCAATGAAAGGGGTTTAGTTGTTCATAGCTCTAGAAAATGAAAATAAAGATGGAGAATACATCATAAAACTAGAAATTGCAGAGAAAGTAAAATACAGAGAGTAATTCTCTTTTTCCAACTTCCAGAATTTTTTAACAATTCAAAGCTACTCCTATATATACTACTCTTCTCAGCTTCTAGTTTGCTCTTCAAGCCTTGGGCCTTTGGATCTTGAGTTTAAAGCAGTTCTTTTCTTCATTTGGGCTTGGCTTTACTTGCTGAGAGAAAGTGCTAAGTGGGCAGAGACTTTAGCTCAGGGCGTTAGGGGTGTTAACATTTAGTGAAAGTATAAGTTCGAGAACGTTAGTGACACTTAACATTTTCACTAACGTTCCAATGTACCCCTTTGCCTCACGTTAGAGCCCACGTTAACTAGGTTAACGTGGCTTCTAACGTGGCCTTGTCAACCTTCGAGAACGTTAGTGACACTCAACATTGTCACTAACGTTCCAGTGTGCCCCTTTTTGCTTCACGTTAAAGCCCACGTTAACTAGGTTAACGGTGGCTTCTAACGTGGCCTTGCCAAACTTCGAGAACGTTAGTGACACTCAACATTGTCACTAACGTTCCAATGTGCCCCTAGATCTCACGTTAGAGTCCACGTTTACTAGGTTAACGTGGCTTCTAACGTGGCCATTCTTAGCCATCCCAACGTTAGTGACAATGTTGAGTGTCACTAATGTTGGCTCATCATTCATTCCTCATCGTTAGCTTCTACGTTAACTAAGTTAACGTGAAAGTTAACGTGGCTCCTTGGGGTTGTGTGGTTGCTCCCAACGTTTGTGACGATGTTGAATGTCACTAACGTTGTCGACAACTCTCACTTCTTACGTTAGCTCCCATGTTAACCAAGTTAACGTGGAAGTTAACGTTGTGTGTTGCATCCTTAGGCCAACGTTAGTGGCAATGTTGAATGTCACTAACGTTGGCTTCTCGTCCCCCTTTAACGTTAGAGGCCACGTTAACTAGGTTAACGTGGGCTCTAACGTGGCCACTCATGAGTGTTTGCCAATGTTAGTGACAATGTTAAGTGTCACTAACGTTGGCTCAACTTCCCTTTTCCACGTTAGAGTGCATGTTAACTTAGTTAACGTGACTCTTAACGTGGGCAATGATGGCTTTGAGAGTGTTATTGGCAATCACTTTTCTCATTAACCTTGCAAGTTACCTCCCTTTCCTTGCTTCCTTTGGTCCTGAAATCAAGCAACAGAGTGCATCAAAGTTCTAGTCCAAGTCATGGATAATGCAGCATACAATTTGTCACTAAATTCATGCAAAATCCTCATGAAATAATGTAAAATGCACAATGTATGCTTGAATCAAGGTGTAGGTGAATATCTACCCAAAACTAGCTTATTTCCTAAAGAAATGCATGAAACTAACTTAAAAACAGTAAAGAAAAGGTCAGTGAAACTGGCCAAGATGCCCTGGCATCACTTAGCCAAGCATATAGAAAGGGCGTGGCACGCCAGACCCTGGGCGTGGCACGCCAGTTCAAGTTTCTAGAGGCAAAGAAAGGTGGAAAAAGGGCAAAGCGCGTGCCACTTGAGTTCGAAAGCGTGGCACACCAACACAAGAATTCCACTATGGCGTGCCACTTGAGTTCGAAGGCGTGACATGCCAAGGTTGATAGAGAGCTGAGCGTGCCACTTGAAGTATTGGGCGTGGCACACCAAGCTAGAAATGAAGGGCACGTGACACGCCAGTAAAGCGCCAGCCACACGCCAGCTGGGAAGTCACGCTTATTGAGTGTTTTCTTTTCCCTCCAAAATGTAATTTTCTTTTTTTACTTTTGTAATTCTTTTATTTTACTAGGAGTAGTATAAATACCCCCAAGGAGTACTGAAGAGAGGGTTAAGCAGTCAGTTTTGGATCCACTTTTACACTTCACTTTTGAGTACTTTTTGAGCTATGAGTAGCTAACTTCCCTCTCATTGAGAGAGGGAGCTCTGTTGTACTTGATGGATTGATAAAAGTGAAATTCTTCTTCTCTTTGATTTACTAGAGGGAATTTCGTTCTTAATGCTTAGCATTCAATTATCTTTGGAAAGAGATTGAATGCAATTGGGTTTCGTGAGAACCTTGGAAAAGGAAACATGAAACCATGCTTGAAATCCTTTCTCACACTTGAGTAGAATCTGGGTTTTGGTGTTTGGATATATGACATATAATCCTCCCTCTACTTGGACCTATAATGGTGTGTGGTATAATCAGGGACCAAGCATATCTCTCTTTATGAGCAATTAGACCAAGGAATTGGCTATTGATAAAGATCTGAGAGATTGAGTCACCAAGGGATTGGGGCTCAATCAATCATGATTGCCAAGAGGTCAATGAGTTGCATGATTGAAGAGGATATAAACTAGATTTGATCCAAAGAGACAACATCTCCTAATCTCAATGAATTTCCCCATTCTTATCTATCCATTTCTTTACAGCTTAATTTTACATTTAGCAATTCCCCATTCCCATTTACATTCAAGTCATTTATGATTCTGCACTTTACATTCTGGCATTTATATTTCTATACTTTATTGCTTTTCTTTATATTCTAGTCATTTACATTTATATCATTTACAATTCTGCACTTCACAATTCTATTGATCCGCTTGACTAATTCATCAATTAATTAAAACTGCTCGAATTTGCCAATCTCTGTGGATACGATCCCACTCTACTGTGGGTTATTACTTGACGATAATTTTGGTGCACTTGCCAAAAGAACTAATTCACCAATTTTGAATGGGGGTGTGAATTTGATTCATCAAGTTTTATGGTGCCGTTGCTAGGAATTGGCTTAATTTTGACAGTGATTAAATTGATTGGAGAGCTAGATTAAGCAATTTAAGTTCCTTGTTATTTTAGTTTCTTTTATTTAGCGCCTTTTATATTTTTCTTATTTTATTTTTTTATTTTTGAGTTCCATTTCTTTCTTCTTTGATTATTCTTATTCATCATTCATATTTCCACTCTTCTAACTGTTTGATTAATTGCACCACTCACACTAACAACCACTCTAATAAGAGTAACTTCTTCATTCATTTTCTTTCTTGCTTTTGCCTTGTTGGTTGTATGACAGGTAGAAGAAGCGGGGCTTCAACTTCCTTTGATTCTGAACCTAAGAGGACCATCCTTAGATTAAGGAGGGAAGCAAGAGGGAAGGGAGTCGTTGGTGCTGAGGAAGAAGAAGAGTATTTTGAAACAGACATGGAGGAGAATATGGGGAACCACCATGAAGAAGAAGCTCACAACCATGCCAGAGAAGGCCCAATCAATCATGATGGGCAAGAAAGGAGAGTCTTAGGCTCCTACATCAACCTAAACCCAAGAAATTGTGGCAGTAGCATTCTAAAGCCAATAATTCATGCCAATAATTTTGAGCTGAAGCCTCAGCTCATCACACTTGTTCAGAATAATTGCTCATATGGAGGAAGTGCCCAAGAAGACCCTAATCAACATCTCAGCACATTCTTGAGGATATGTGATACTGTAAAGTCCAACGGGGTACACCCTGACATATACAAACTACTCTTGTTCCCTTTCTCACTCATAGATAAGGCAGCAAAGTAGTTGGAATCATTCCCCAAGGATAGCCTAACTACATGGGAGGAGGTCGTGAACAGATTCTTTGCAAGATTTTACCCTCCACAAAGAATCAACAGGCTGAGAGCTGAGGTACAAACTTTCAGACAACAAGATGGAGAAACACTCTATGAGGCCTGGGAGAGATTCAAAGATCTGACAAGAAGATGGCCACCAGAAATGTTCAATGAGTGGGTACAACTACATATCTTTTATGAGGGACTATCCTATGAAGCAAAGAAGGCTGTGGATCATTCTTCAGGAGGCTCACTCAACAAAAATAAAACCATTGAAGAGGCCATAGATGTCATTGAGACTATAGCTGAAAACGAGTATTTCTATGCTTCAGAAAGGACCCAGAAGAAGGGAGTGCTAGAACTCAACTTTGTAGATGCTTTGTTAGCTCAGAACAAGGCAGTTGCAGCTCAAATAGCAGCTCTAACTAAGAGGATGGAGGCCAATCAAGCCTCAGTCATTCAAGACCAAACTCCTCAACAAGAAGGGAATGCACCAGAATCTGAAGGTGACTGGGAACAAGCTAATTATGTGAACAATTCATCCAGACCACCATATGACCCACACTCTAAGACTTACAACCCAGGTTGGAGGAACCACCCGTGGGGAAATCAATAAAACCACAACCAGGACCACAACAAGCCTTATTCATCAAATCAGCATTCCAACCACAACCCCAACCATCAAACAGGGAACCATAGACCCTATCATAACTCACAAAACACATCATACCATAGTAACCAACCCATACACAACAACCTCAATCAAGATGCACCATCCTCAACTATGCAACCATGTGAAATCAAGAGCAACTTTGAGAGGATGGAGACTGCAATAGCACAACTGTCCTCACAGATTACAGGGGCAGTCTCCACCCTCATGGACAGACAAGCACAAAATGAAAGAAGGATATACGCTAATCAAGAAGAATACAGGTCAAATCTAAAAAATCAAGGTGCAGGAATCTCAAAGTTGGAAGCACAAGTGGGGATTTTATCCAAGTAAATCCCACTTTCCACACACACATTTCCTAGTGATACCATGGCTAACCCAAGAGGGGAATGCAAAGCCAATACTCTAAGAAGTGGGAAGGTTGTAGAAGAAGGAACCCCAAGCAAAGACAAGCATGAAGAAGCTGCAGCAAAGCATGGGAACAAGGATGAAGGGGAGATCCCTACTCCACCTCCACCAAAACCAGTCTTGAAGCCTTATGTGCCAAAAGTACCATACCCACAAAGACTGGGAAAAGATGGGAAGGATGGCCAGTTTTCTAAGTTCCTAGAGATCTTCAAGAGGCTCCAAATTAACATAACATTTGCTGAGGCATTAGAACAAATGCCACTCTATGCCAAATTTTTAAAGGAGCTTATAACCAAAAAGAGGAGCTGGCAAGCAAAAGAAACCATAATATTGACTGAGGAATGCATCGCCATCATACAGAAGAAGCTGCCTCAAAAGCTGAAAGACCTAGGGAGTTTTCAAATCCCCTGCATCATAGGGGGCATCACCATTGAGAAAGCTTTGTGTGATTTAGGAGCTAGCATAAATCTTATGTCCCTAACCATGATGAGAAGGATGAAGATTGAGGAAGCCAAGCCAACAAGAATGGCACTCCAATTGGCTGACAGAACATTTAAGTTTCCACATGGGGTGGTGGAGGACTTGCTAGTGAAAGTAGGAGAATTCATTTTCCCTGCTAATTTCGTCGTGCTGGACATGGAAGAAGAGGCCAACACGTCAATTATCCTAGGAAGACCATTCCTAGCTACTGCTGGGGCCGTCATTGATGTGCAGAAAGGGAAACTAGTCTTGAGATTGCATGAAGAGAAAATGGTCTTCAACGTTTTTAAAGCAATGAGTTACCCCAAGGAATCCATAGGAGATGCATGCTGGTAGACACCATGAAACAGATAATTCAAGAAGTCTTGGAAGAAGAACAATGTGGAGGAACCATTGAGCTGGAACAAGCATCAGATGGAGAACCACCACAAGCAACCATGAGAAACTCAATCATGCCAACCACTACAAACAACAAAGATGCAGAGTCACCAAAACTAGAGCTGAAAACCTTACCACCCAGCTTGAAATATGCATATCTGGGTGCTAACAACACTCATCAAGTGATCATAAATTCAAGTCTAAGCAAGGAACAAGAAGAGGAGCTTATCCAAGTGCTGAGACAACACAATGATGCCATAGGCTGGACACTTGCAGATTTAAAAGGGATCAGTCCTTCAATGTGTATGCATAAAATCTTATTTGAAGAGGATGCCAAACCTTCAAGACAACAACAAAGGAGGCTGAACCCAACTATGAATGAAGTGGTTCAGAAGGAAGTACTGAAATTGTGGCAAGCAGGGGTGATCTACCCCATCTCAGACAGCCCTTGGGTAAGCCCGGTGCAAGTAGTCCCTAAGAAGGGAGGGATCACTGTTGTGGCAAATGAGAAGAATGAATTGATACCCACAAGGACAGTGACCAAATGGCGTATGTGTATTGACTACCGGAAACTTAATGAAGCCACCCGGAAGGACCACTTTCCCCTACCTTTCATGGACCAGATGCTTGAAAGATTGGCAGGACATGAGTATTATTGCTTTCTGGATGGGTATTCAGGCTACAATCAAATTGTTGTAGACCCCAAGGATTAGGAAAAAACTTCATTTACTTGTCCATATGGTGTCTTTGCTTATAGGAGAATGCCCTTTGGATTGTGCAATACACCTGCAAATTCCAAAGGTGCATGCTCTCCATTTTTTTCTGACATGATTGAAAAGTTCATAGAAGTATTCATGGACGACTTCTCTGTATTTGGGAACTCATATTCTGATTGCCTATACCATCTTGCTCTTGTGCTAAAAAGGTGTCAAGAAACCAACCTAGTTTTAAATTGGGAGAAGTGCCATTTTATGGTGACTGAAGGGGTGGTTCTTGGTCACAAGATTTCAAAAGATGGCATAGAAGTGGACAAGGCAAAAGTGGAAGTAATTGTAAAATTACCTCTACCATGCAATGTCAAAGCAATCAGAAGCTTTTTGGGACACGCTGGGTTCTATAGGAGGTTTATCAAAGACTTTTCAAAGATTGCAAAACCCCTTACCAATCTACTTGTCTCAAATACTCGCTTTGTTTTTTATAGAGAGTGCATGGTAGCCTTTGATGAACTTAAGAAGAAACTCTCCTCTGCACCTATTATAGCACCACCAAGCTGGGATCTTCCCTTTGAACTAATGTGTGATGCATCTGATTTTGCTGTTGGTGTCATTTTAGGACAGAGGAAAGACAAGCTAGTACATGTCATTTATTATGCTAGCAAGGTTCTTAATGAGAATCAAAGGAACTATACCACCACAGAAAAAGAACTTTTAGCCATAGTTTTTGCTTTTGATAAGTTTAGATCATATCTTATTGGCTCAAAAGTAATTGTGTTCACTGATCATACAGCACTCAAATACTTGCTTACCAAACAAGAATCTAAGCCCAGACTAATAAGGTGGATTCTGCTGCTCCAAGAATTTGATATTGAGATTAAAGATAGGAGTGGAGTAGAGAACAAGGTAGCTGACCACCTCTCAAGGATCCCACAAGAAGAAGAAATGCATCAAGTAGCAGTAAATGAAAGCTTTCCTGATGAACAATTGATGATGATTCGAGTAGCCCCTTAGTTTGCAGACATAACTAACTTCAAGGCTATTGGGGAGCTACCAACTAACATCAATAAGCACATGAGGAGGAAGCTAATTAAGGATTCCAAACACTACATCTGGGATAACCCTTATTTGTTCAAAAAGTGTGCTGATGGAATCCTAAGAAGGTGTATATCCCATGAAGAAGGACAGGAAGTGTTATGGCAGTGCCATGGATCCGCATATGGAGGTCACTTCAGTGGAGAAAGAACAGCAGCAAAAGTACTTCAATCCGGATTTGGAGAATGATGCCAAGAAAATGGTGTCAAGGTGTGATGAATGCCAAAGAGCTGGTAATTTAACCAAGAGAAATGAGATGCCATAGCAATTCATAGTAGAGTTGGAGCTATTTGATGTATTGGGAATTGATTTCATTGGACCCTTCCCAACCTCCTACTCAAATAGCTACATATTATTGGCTGTTGATTATGTCTCAAGGTGGGTAGAAGCCATAGCCACTGCAACAAATGACAACAAGGTTGTGATAAGCTTCTTGAGAAGGAACATCTTCAGTAGATTTGGAGTTCCCATAGCTCTCATTAGTGATGGAGGGACACACTTCTGCAACAAACAACTCGAAACACTCCTTCTCAGATATGGAGTAAAGCACAAAGTGGCAACCCCATACCATCCACAGACCAACGGGCAAGCTGAAATCTCCAACAGAGAGCTGAAATAAATCCTTGAAAAAACTGTTGGAAGCTCAAGAAAGGATTGGTCTAAGAAGCTGGATGATGCACTGTGGGCCTACAGGACAGCCTATAAGACTCCCATTGGGATGTCTCCATACCAATTCGTATATGGCAAAGTTTGTCACTTACAAGTTGAACTTGAGCATAGAGCATTTTGGGCTCTAAAAATGTTAAACTATGATGAGCAAGCTGCTGGAGAAAAGAGATTAATGCAACTCAATGAGCTGGAGGAGTTTAGAAATCAAGCATATGAGAATGCAAAAATCTACAAAGGGAACACAAAAAGGTGGCATGACCAAAAGATAGCAAGAAGGGAGTTCACTAAAGGACAGAAGGTGTTACTCTACAACTCAAGACTCAAGTTCTTCCCTGGGAAACTTAAGTCTCGATGGTCAGAACCTTTCACCATACTCAAGGTGTTTCCTTATGGTCATGTGGAGCTCATGGAGGACAAGACTCAGAGAACTTTTACTGTAAATGGCCATAGACTCAAGCACTACTTGGGAGGCTCCTTAGAGGAGCAGAGAGTGAGCTACAAGCTCAGGTGGAGATGAAGGAATGTCAAGCTAATGACAATAAAGAAGCGCTAGTTGGGAGGCACCCCAACACTTTATCCTTTTTGATTTAATTGCCTTTCTTAGAGTAGTTTAAAATCTATTGCTTTAGATAGTTTAATTTTCAGTCTCACTTTGAGGTTACAGTATCAAATTAGGATTAGTTTACAATTGTAGGTTAGAAAGTTTGATATTAGCTTTGGTAGCTAGATTTTCTTTACACTCTTTTATTTCTTTCTATTTTGGAACTGCAACTTGATGAAGGCATAAATCATGATGAGTGAATGGGCTGAGAACTAGCTAAACTGCTAAGTTTGGTGTGGCCTCCCACCCACTTAATCTAGGCTTACAAATAATTAATAGCCTGATTTTGAAGAGTAAGCCCAAAGATTAAGTTTGGTGTGGCCACCACCAAGGATCACCTAGCAGCCCAAGTCACCTAATTTGAAAGCACTTAATGCTTTGGGTAAGAACATGAACGTGGTTTAATGAGTTCAGAGGAATTGGAATAAAAAAATGGAAAGATTGATGATTACTCCATTCTTATGAACACATTAAATACACAATGATGGAACCAATTTATTAAGATGCCAAAGAATTATGTTTGGGACACCCATCAGTTGCAATCCAAGTCACTCTTGATGAGAAGGAATGTGAAGGGATTCTTTTGTCATTACTAATGGGTTCAGTTTCAATTTCAGGAGAAAAGACGGGGCCCACATGGTAAACAACTCACAAAGCAAGGAAGTCAAAGTGTACTTGCACTTTGGAACTCAACACATGCAGAAGACATGTGAGAAAAGAGTTGGCGCCTCTTCCCACGCTAGGCGCCACTCCCCAAGTGGGAAAACATTTAACCCTTTCTAATTCCCACCATTTATACCACACCATTCACCCATTATAAAAGCCTTACCTCCCAAGCTCCTCTCCCAGTTCAACAACCCCCAATCACACACGAAGAGCATACACCCATCACCTTCCTTTCTTTTATCATCTGTTACCATCTTTTTCCCTTCTTCCTTTCTTCTTTTTTTCTTGATTGGGACAATCAAGTCCTAAGTTTGGTGTTGGAGCAAAATATTGTTTTGCTTGCTCTTTCTTGCAACCCCCACATATTTTTTTCACAATCCCATACACACTCTCTCAACCTAATGGCACTACCAAAAAGCTCAGCCTCAAAGAAAAGAAAAATCAAGGAACCAACCTCTGGATCCTCAAGCTCTTTCAATGACTATAAGTTCCTCTCTGCATTCAACCAAAATCAATTCTATGGTTCGGTGAGTGAGAGGGAGATCATTCCAGAAGTTGGGTTTTAACTAGGGAGGAATGAGCATATTGAAATCAACATTGAGATCAACAATAGGGGTTGGTCACTTCTATGCAACCCACCAAGAAAAGTGGTAGAGAGCTTGGTGAGGGAATTCTATGCTAACGCAGTACCTCAACCAGGGCAACAATATGGCTACATTAGCTATGTAAGGGGGAAGTCCATCGACTACAACCTCTCTAGCATAGAAAGAATGCTAATGGTGAAGAGGACAAGCTCCACTCGGAGCTTTAAAGAAAGAATAAAGCAGCAAGACCCTGGGTTTGAGGAGATCCTGAATGAAATTTGTGTGATGCATGTGTGTTGGATAAATGATAAGGATGGGATACCAAAATCAATTGAGGAGAAGAGATTTGAGCCCCCAAGCTAGAGGGTGGCTAGAATTTGTGAGGAGGTCCCTAATCCCCACATCCAACACTTCAGAGGTGACCAAGGAGAGAGCTGTACTCATCTACAGCATCATGAAAGGAGAGAATATCAATGTGGGGGAGATGATTGCCAACAACATCAATAAAGTGCTGAAAAGTACCAGTGATAACACAAGGTTGGCATTCCCCAGCATTATACAGAGGCTATGTGATGAGGCTGGAGTTGAAAAGATCATTGATGAGGTGCTTGTGAAGCAAGACAAGTTTATAACTGCCAAAAAGATGGCCAAGGTGGTAGCTTTTCACCCACTCAACAAGGCCAGAGAACGAAGAGCTCATGCCCATGAACCACAACAACAACAAGAAGAGGAAGAGGCAGAAGAGCAACCTCAATTCTTGGCACTTTAACCACCACCACAATACCAATATCAGTAATTTCCAGAGGAATTCAACTGGGAACAATTACAAGGAGATGTACACCAAATGAAGGGAGACCTACACCACCTGAGGTAAGATGTCAATCAACTCAAAGAAACTCAACAACAATAATAGAGCCAAGTTAACCAAAACATTCAACAACTCCAAGGGGGTTTTGAGATCCTAAAGGAGCAGCAAGATCAGATTAACTGGGGAGAGATGTAAGGCAGCTTAGGAATGATTCTGAGACGACAATTACAACAAATGGAGAGTCTTACTGAATTCAGACACCTTTATGAAGCAAGAACTGTAGCCAGAGGAGAATATGATTGCTATGCACAAACAAAGTTGAGTTACCTGTGCAATGCAGTAGCTAACATGAACCCCAAATACCCCACCTATATGCAGAAATTGGAGGAACTCAGCTCAAGGCAAGAAGAAATAGCATACCAACACAAGGAGAATGTAAATTCTTACATGAGGAGGCTAGGATTTTGGAAGCCCAAGGATGCCAAAGCACAAGAAGGTTCCTCCAAGCTAGATGAAGGTGGCTCTTCCCCCTCCAAGAAGAAAGACAAAGGGAAGGGGCCAATGAACTAAAGATGAAGCTGCTCAAGGTTGTTGAGCCCATGGTTGACATTTTCTAAATTCTAAAATCTTGTTTAAGCTTTTGCTTATTTATTTTTGAATAAATAATCATGCTAGGATAGTTTATCTTTTATGCTTAGTTTTAATTCCTAAAGTCTTTATGAGTTGTTTTTACAAGAAAGAAAATGCCATGTATTTTAAGTCTTCATTTCTACATAAATAAAAGTAGAGCTTGTCTCCATAAGAGTTACTGTGAGTTGTGCAAAAACATCAAGAGAGACCAAGGCCAATAGAGATTATCAAACAAACTAAGAAATAAGAAACTAAGTGTAGAACCTTGGATGAAATAAAAAAAGAAATTGAGTCATAGAGAGCAACTAGTCCTAGATGGTATAACAAGGGAAGGTTAAATGGTGTTCCTTGAACATCCATAGAACCAAGAGGTAGTAAGCAATAAAGGCCCAAGCTCTGAGCATCACTACTGGATAGAAAAAAAAGAAACATTAAAAAGCTCAAAAAGAACTAAAGATCTTAGTAGATACTTGTGGTGAAGATGTGTCAAGAAGAGAACTGGGCAAGTAAATTTTTAGGGGTGTCTCAACACCTAGTACCCTAAACCACTGGTTTGGGAGTGCAAAT